>NC_091235.1:18623931-18676431 GCF_040958095.1 Procambarus clarkii
TGTAGAGGTGAATAACGAAAGAAGTGTAGAGATGAATAATACAAGCGCTTAGGGATAAATAATGAAAGTAACAATGAAATGTTTATCAAGTCTGTTTCTGTGATGAAAATCCACAAGTTTTAGAAGCCTAGCTCGCGCTCTCTTCCCCCCCCTCCCCCCTTCCCCTTCCCCTCCCCCTACACAACACCCCCTGTAGATTGTCCTACACAAATAGGAACTAGTTTTCTCTCTATATAACTGGGTCATAACAAAAGCACATTTAAGAAAGCCTATCTATATATGTACTGGTTTATATTAGATCTCTGACTAGGCTTTCTCAATTGGATGCGTTATATCCGGGTTTATGCGTGAATGTTTAGTAACGCGGCCGGATAACGCTTGAGCGGACTCTCCGGATAACCTTCGGATAATCGGTAACCGGATTGAGGCTTCAGATATTTCACGCAACACTCCAAAGTTCACAGGTTGGATCTATAAAAGGTAAAACAATGTGTACTAAAAAAAAAAAAAGATGATATTCTCTGCAAGGAGTCAACCCAAATCCGGATTCCGGATTCGATCTTTGCTTGAACAGGTTTGAACAAATAACTTTTTTTGTCTGGCCTGCTCCCCCAAGACCTTAAAAGTCAGCCCTGACGATAGTTTTACACATTTTTTGCACGAGCAATTAGCACTTGGTTTTGTGTGAAAAGTTACAACGAGGCGTCAGAGCGTTCGCGTAACAATGAGTTAAATGGATAATTTATGCTGGTGAATCTGCCCCTCGCCGCCGTCTGCTGCTCTTGTTGCATTGACTGCTGCTGCACGAGGCGTGGAAGAGGAGGAGATAGTGAGGAAGGAAGAGTGAGAGGGAGAAGGAAGGGCGGTGGGGGCGTGGGGAAGATTCTTGCAACTGACAGCTCTGACACCTAATTAAGCCAGTCACAAAGAACTTGTCAACAGTGTCGGGTTTTGATTGGTAAGGCATTCGTCATGTTAATCGCGCAGTAGCTGTAGTGTTGGCATTGTGTTTCGTCGGGGGTGTGGTGTTGCGTCGGGGTGCGTGGTGTTGGTATGGTGTTGCGTCAAGTGCTTACCTGTTACTGACAACGGGGGTTCAGTGAAGTCTAGTTATGACCTACAACTAGCCATGTTGTGCCTGTTGGTTATATTTGAGCTATTCTGACCTTAAGGTCGTGAGCGGCTTCCACAACTCATGCTCAGTGCATTCCGTTTATTAACCATCCGAACTGGGTACGAATATTTCCATATAGTTTCTCAACTCATTTACGGTTTCAGCTTCCATCAGTGTTCTCTTGTCCTACTTTCTTTCAATTTAAATGTTATTTTTTTGTGAAAAGTCGTCATTTAGGTTTCAAGATGACGTTCAAATGTTTACCAGCTTCCCATACGCAGCGGAAGTTACTCTGTTTCCAGTTAGATTTGGAACTGTATCCTTGAGATGGTTATTCTGAGATAATTTCCGGGTTTAGCGTCCCCGCGGCCCGGTCCTCGATCAGGCCTACTTTTTTTGTTACACATCCCCAGGAAGCAGCCTGTAGCAGCTGTCTAACTCCCGGATACCTATTTACTGCTAGTTGAACAGAGGCATCAGGGTGAAAGAAACTCTGCCGATTTGTTTCCGCCTCCGCCAGGAATCAAACCCGGAACCGTGGGACTACGAATCCCGAGCGCTGTCCACTCAGCTGTCAGGCCCTCTCAAGTGTTCCCTCTCCTTTTCCCGTATTAGTTTTTTCCACTTATGATATAGATCCACTTTATCCCTTTCACATTTTCATTCCCTTACACATGTTGTGATGGAATTCTAGCAACCATTTGTTTTTGTTTTTTCATTTTGAACTGGGACAAACGTATCTGCTCCTCCTTTCACTTCTGGGTAATGTAGTCCATCATGTCTTGTGCAGCCTTTCCTCTGAGCTGTGTTTCCCATGTTATATCTGTTAGGAATTTTCTTATCTCCTCGTAGTTTCCCTTTCGGAATGCCAGCCTTTTGTTTTCAGGTCCCTTCCTTGAGTACGTTAACTCTACTTTGACCAGATACACAAATATCAATACATTGTGATCGCCGATTCCCACGGGAACTTCGAAGTTGATTTTCCGTATGTCTGAATCGTTCAAAGTGATTAACAGGTCAAGTCTTGCTGGTTCGTCGTTACCTCTCATTCGTGAGGGTCCCCTGACACGCTGCCTTAAAACTGATCTTGTTGAACACGTCCAATAGTTTAAGTCTTCATGTTGCTGCAAAATGTGGTCCCTTGTTCTCCCAGTCTATCTCTCCATGTAGTACGATGTTGCGTCTAGTGATGCGGTATGGTGTTGAGTTGGGGAATATAGTATTGTTGTTGTTTAAGATTCAGCTACTGGGAACAAAACGTTGCAAGTAGCACGGGCTATGGTGAGCCCGTAGAGGACTTACCTGGCACAGGAACGGGGCTGACAACTCTATAGTATGGTGTTGAGTCGCGTTATGTACGCGTTATGTTGCGTCAGGGGGGGGTACTGCTATTGTACTACACAGGATATTGTACCATGTTAACTGGTTACATATAAGACAACGTCCTATTTGAAGCACTTTTACAGTTAACCCGCCTGACAGCTGGGTGGACAGCGCTTCGGATTCGTAGTCCTGAGGTTCCGGGTTCGATCCCCGGTGGAGGCGGAGGCAAATGGGCAAAATGTTTCTTTCACCCTGATGCCACTGTTACCTAGCAGTAAATAGGTACCTGGGAACTAGACAGCTGCTACGGGCTGCTTCCTGGGGGATGTGTTACAAAAAGGAGGAGTGATCGAGGACCGGGCCACGGGGACGCTAAGCCTCGAAATCATCTCAAAATAACTTCCAGGAACCCTAAATTTTCTGTTTTTCATATTAAAGAAATTATGACAAAGAAAATTAACATTGCAATTCGGCCGTGCAGAGGGACGCGACCGGCCCACCGCGTCTGCCAGCATTATCCTGGTCAAGAAAACACGGCACAAATAACGCAATAGTCTGTCATTATTCCGCGAGACGGTGTTAGAAAAACGCTCGTATTCATTTACATAGACAAAGGAAGGAGAGACAGATTTTAAAATTGCATGAGGAAGCGATTGGGCGATGGCGGTTAAGATAAGGGTGAAGGAGCAGGGGAGACTCTGCCTTGTGCACAGTGGCGCTAGAGGCGGTGCTGGCCTGCCCTGACCACGGCCACTTGAGGCTGGCTGAAGGTCAATGCTTGTTAAGGTGTAGTGCACATTCCTTTCACCTTATGTATTTATTTATATTATTGTAATTGCTTTTTCTCGTAATTTTTTTGTTTTGGCGCCATCCTCATAGCTATTTGTGTTTGTTTTTTGTTCGTGTGTTTGTAGCGACGGGTCAAAAATAATCCCGTTGTATATGTTCATTTTTGTACAACTTGACGATGTTAATAGCCTTTATATTCTGAAGGGATAGAGAGAGAGACCGATCACCCTATTGTCGCTGCTCAATCACTGCTGGGATTGGTGATAACAAAGTCATTCTCAGTTCTAATTGGTTGTGGAGATACGAGGCTCCAGCCGGAGCTGGCCACGGGCGCAACACACAAGAATGCCGCGGTAGTTAGTTCATCGCATATTGTTAGTAGCCTCGCCTCCTGCCCAGTGGAGACTATATAGTGTCTTCTCGATGATAATTAAAGAACAAGAGGTAACGAAACCGCTTTATCTGTATGTAGACATACATACAGATAAAGTATGTATGTAGACATACATACAGATAGTAATAGTACGGTCACACAGTCTGCACCTGTGCGCCTGCACGAAGCTCCCAGCGCACCTGTGCGCCTGCACGAAGCTCCCAGCGCACCTGTGCGCCTGTATCAGGCTCCTATTACGGTTTAATGTTCACTTTATATCCAGGCCAAGACATTTGCCTAATAATAAGTCTCATTTATGTGTATTCCCAGGAGAGTATTGATATTAGTCTGGTGAATAATTGTCTAGGAAGAAATCCCCCAAGAGTATAGAATATTGAGTAGATTCTATAGCCTCTGGGAAATAAACTTTCTTTTATTTCTTCTTTTTCACATTTTGCAACCAATCAGCTGCTATGGGTCCCCACAATTGCACTAGAGGTGGTATCCCTCTACATACATTCACCGCATCTATGTAGATTAAATTAAGTAGTTTCAAAAGCGTTATTCGACAAAGAGTACTGGGAAGACGGGACACCACGAGCGTAGCTCTCATGCTGTAACTACACTTAGGTAATTACCGCAGCTTTTCTATTGTGGTCTGTGGTTCGAGGATCTTGTAGCCCTGGTATGCGAAATTTTACTATATAAATTAACTGTAATACCAAGTAACTATCATATAAAACCAGAATGAACCAAGAGCCACACCACTCTCTCTCTCTCTCTCTCTCTCTCTCTCTCTCTCTCTCTCTCTCTCTCTCTCTCTCTCTCTCTCTCTCTCTCTCTCTCTCTCTCTCTCTCTCTCTCTCGCTCTCTCTCTCTCTCTCTCTCTCTCTCTCTCTCTCTCTCTCTCTCTCTCTCTCTCTCTCTCTCTCTCTCTCTCTCTCTCTCTCTCTCTCTCTCTCTCTTCATCTTCATCTTCATCGGGGGATTTCTAAAGACACACTGACCAACTGAGGAAGACGGCGAATGTGGAGTTTACTCTGTAGGCGAGAAGACTCGTTTCTCGTCCCTGTCTTGGGCAGCATCCTCTGGTTCATTCCCTGGCTTTCGTTGACATCTGGCTGCCCCCCCTGCCTGTGGAGGCTTCTGACATAATGAAGGCTCCAGCCTCCGCTGGCAGCTGTCAACCCCCCTAGTTGACAACTGCAGTCTCAAGCGCAAGGAAACGAAGTAGAAACTGTACAGTTTTAAAGGGATGGAGAGGCAGAACAAATCCATCTCTTCACGCACAGTGAATTGTTGTCACAATGGCTGTTAGACCCACATCTAAGGTGTCAAAATCCCCCAGTTCTCGTTTAATTAAATGGTCAGTGTTTACAAATCCCTCAGAAGTGCCTCCTCCACTTTGTTCGTGTTCTTCTTGCTCCCACGAGAATATCAAATGTTTACCTCCTTTGAAACTCTGAATCTGTGTTCCTGCACGAGAGAGGCTGCTCGCAGCTGTACTCCTTCACGAGAGAGACTGCTCGCAGCTGTACTCCTTCACGAGAGAGGATGCTCGCAGCTGTACTCCTGCACGAGAGAGACTGCTCGCAGCTGTACTCCTGCACGAGAGAGGCTGCTCGCAGCTGTACTCCTGCACGAGAGAGACTGCTCGCAGCTGTACTCCTGCACGAGAGAGACTGCTCGCAGCTGTACTCCTGCACGAGAGAGACTGCTCGCAGCTGTACTCCTGCACGAGAGAGACTGCTCGCAGCTGTACTCCTGCACGAGAGAGACTGCTCGCAGCTGTACTCCTGCACGAGAGAGACTGCTCGCAGCTGTACTCCTGCACGAGAGAGACTGCTCGCAGCTGTACTCCTGCACGAGAGAGGCTGTTCGCAGCTGTACTCCTGCACGAGAGAGACTGCTCGCAGCTGTACTCCTGCACGAGAGAGACTGCTCGCAGCTGTACTCCTGCACGAGAGAGACTGCTCGCAGCTGTACTCCTGCACGAGAGAGGCTGCTCGCAGCTGTACTCCTGCACGAGAGAGACTGCTCGCAGCTGTACTCCTGCACGAGAGAGACTGCTCGCAGCTGTACTCCTGCACGAGAGAGACTGCTCGCAGCTGTACTCCTGCACGAGAGAGACTGCTCGCAGCTGTACTCCTGCACGAGAGAGGCTGCTCGCAGCTGTACTCCTGCACGAGAGAGACTGCTCGCAGCTGTACTCCTGCACGAGAGAGACTGCTCGCAGCTGTACTCCTGCACGAGAGAGACTGCTCGCAGCTGTACTCCTGCACGAGAGAGACTGCTCGCAGCTGTACTCCTGCACGAGAGAGACTGCTCGCAGCTGTACTCCTGCACGAGAGAGACTGCTCGCAGCTGTACTCCTGCACGAGAGAGGCTGCTCGCAGCTGTACTCCTGCACGAGAGAGACTGCTCGCAGCTGTGGTACCAGTAAACAAAGACCCGTAATGACTAACACGGAACCTAACCTCATGTGAACAAATGACACAATAATTCTGGCTATAATTCATTTCCCTGGACTAGATGGCGGGTGTTCCATTAGCAGGGAATGTTACTAATTATTGTGTTGTTTGAGAGTAGGTGTCGCACATTATGGGTGTGTGTGAGGAAGTTTCCCGCGAGTCCCTGTCATGTGTGGCCCCTCCTGCTGGCGGCGACGGTGGCCCCTCCTGCTGGGTGCCACGGTGGCCCCTCCTGCTGGCGGCCACGGTGGCCCCTCCTGCTGGCGGCGACGGTGGCCCCTCCTGCTGGCGGCGACGGTGGCCCCTCCTGCTGGCGGCGACCGTGGCCCCTCCTGCTGGCGGCGACGGTGGCCCCTGAAGATAAACCGCCATGAAGAGGAAGCAGACGCCTTTCTGACGCTGCTTTTAAGATTTAGCAAAGTTTTAATTAGTATATTAAGGAGGATGCACCGTCAGCTGAAGCCCCTTTGGTCTCCTCCAGTCGTCGGGTCGTGGAGGGGGTCATGAGGCCTTGGGGTCGTTGGGTCATGAGGTCTTGGTGTCGTGGAGTCGTGTGTGTTCTTCGAGGTATGGAGTCGTGTACTCGTATGACCATGTACCTTGGTGGTCTTGGAGGTCCCAGCCCACAGTCCTTGCGCGGAGTCGTCGTGTGGGAATCAGATAAGAAATACAACAGCAACAAAGATAAAGAAGTAGTTGGTAAAAAGAGAGAGTGATCGCCAGAAAGCGGATGTTCGCAACACATAAATTTTAATGAGTTACTTGAAGATAAAAAAAAGTAAGGTACAGAGATCAAGTCTTCTTACGTGGCAAAAGCAATTAAAATGTTTTAAAGGTAAGGGAAAATGAATATGCATGCGTGTAGGAGAGAATAGTGGAGGTATGTGATTGTGTGATGGAAGACACAAGGTTTGGGGTTCTAACACGGAAAATATATAGATATATTCTATAAAAGATCTTGTATGTAGTGATCATGTGTCCTCTTTCTTCTCTATGTCACGCGAGGTTAAATTTTTTTTTAGCCTGCAACAATATCTCATGTATTTTCCTTTCTAGATCATTATAGGAGTCATTAAGGATGTAAACGAGTAAATCCCTTCATGACAATGAATAAAGCACTACATGATGGACAGTAAAGCACTACATGATAGACAGTAAAGCACTACATGATGGACAATAAAGCACTACATGATGGACAATAAAGCACTACATGATGGACAATAAAGCACTACATGATGGACAATAAAGCACTACATGATGGACAATAAAACACTACATGATGGACAATAAAGCACTACATGATGGACAATAAAGCACTACATGATGGACAATAAAGCACTACATGATGGACAATAAAGCACTACATGATGGACAATAAAGCACTACATGATGGACAATAAAGCACTACATGATGGACAATAAAGCACTACATGATGGACAATAAAGCACTACATGATGGACAATAAAGCACTACATGATGGACAATAAAGCACTACATGATGGACAATAAAGCACTACATGATGGACAATAAAGCACTACATGATGGACAATAAAGCACTACATGATGGACAGTAAAGCACTACATGATGGACAATAAAGCGCTACATGATGGACAATAAAGCACTACATGATAGACAGTAAAGGACTACATGAAGGCCAATAAAGCACTACATGGTGGACAGTAAAGCACAATATGATAGACAGTAGAACACCACTTCATATGTTGATCAAAAATACTGTGCTCAGCCTATGCTAGACATATAATAAATATTCTTTAAGAGGAATTTTTTTTCAAAATAATGATTGGATTTAATATTTTATACAAATTGTCAATTATTTATAATGTATAAAGTTTACAAGCACCTTCGCTTAGGCTTCCAACCCCTACACAGGAGAGTGTGACCTCATATCTACTAGAAACAACAGCAAGCAGCAATTGTGTAAATTATGATATGAACTTTTTAAATAGCTGGTCGATGATATTTCTGCAACAAAAAAAATGAGTATGTGTATTATATTTTCTCCGCTTCGATTATTTTTGAAATACGAACGAGTTTTCCAATCATGTTGCGGAAGGGGAAGGAATAGGCGTCACGTACTTATATTAGGAAGCCCAATTAAAAAGTTTGCGTATATCATTTACGGAATATTACGGATACCACCGGGTGTATCCGTATATTTATAGTGTGCTTCCGTGACAACAGGAAGCATTTAACGTGGAGACCAGCTTTCCTGTTAAATATAGAGGTGGTCCGGAGCCACGAGGAACCAGTCACCAGGTGGTGGTGGGTTGGTGTACAACACTTCATTTGCTGCCGTGTTGATGGTGTTGGTAGCTGTGGGGGTGGTTGCAGGAGAATGGGTGTTTGTGATAAGGGGAATGTGACTGGGAAGGCCCGTCACATGTTATGGAGGAGGGTGGTTGTGACTAGGTAACAGAGGGCTTGATTAGACCTTCAATCCACCCAAACTATTCATATATATATATGTCTAACCTACGCTTGAAACAATCCATTGATCCGTCATCTGTTGTGTCATCCGGAGGGTTGTTTCATAAATCAACAACCTTGTTTCAAAACCTATATTTAACCAGGCCGTTTTTTAATCTAAACTTACCCAATTTACAATCATGGTTTCAACTTCTATTTTGTGTTGACCGAATTTGAATCACCTGTTATCCCCTTTCAAACATTTAATATATATATATATATATATATATATATATATATATATATATATATATATATATATATATATATATATATATAATATATATATATATATATATATATATATATATATATATATAATATATGCATATATATATATATATATATATATATATATATATATATATATATATATATATATATATATATATATATATTAATGATGTTATACCTAGCTGTTAACACTCAGGTGGTAGAGAACAGCTGGTCTCTGGTGTCTGGCAGGCAAAGGGGTCGACCCTCTGTGCTGGGAAGAGTGTCTCTCCTGCTCTGGGCATGATTTACTCTGGCCCCTTTTATACAACATTCAAACCGTATTAATTTGACCCAACGCAAGATGTGGACAAAACATCATTGAAAACCAATCTCCCTCTTACCTCTTATCTTAGTTAACTTTGTCACTTTATTATAAACCTGTGTTCCCTCCTAACATTTCTGTCTCTCCCTTCCTTCCTCCCCCCCCCCCTCTCTCTCTCTCTCTCTCTCTCTCTCTCTCTCTCTCTCTCTCTCTCTCTCTCTCTCTCTCTCTCTCTCTCTCTCTCTCTCTCTCTCTCTCCGCCCTTCTATTCATCTTTCTATAGTATATAATTACTCAACAAAATACCATTGCGTCTTTGGAGTGTTACAGCCATCCGTGGTATCTATTGCCACTTAGTCAACAACTACTACGGGCTCACCATAGTCCATGCTACTTGGAACTTTTTGTTCCAGGCAGCGAATCTTAAACAACATTAGTCAACAATCTGTGGTATCTATTGTCACTTTGTCAACAATCTGTGGTATCTATTGCTACTGTGTCAACAATCATATCACCCTGGCGACACCGGAATGACCTAGACCCGCCACAAGGACGTCCTAGCCAATGGGAAGTGCATTTGCATATTCCATTGTTTACTGGTGGAGCCGCGTCGCGCACCGCCGATACAAGGCAACAGTGTACCAGTCCTCACTACTGGAGGATAGTAATGGTCCGGAAGAAGTGGACAGTCGAGGGAGTGAGATGATATAATAGCAGGAAGAGGCGTGGAAAGGATACATATATGTATATAAGGGGAAGAAGAAAGGCAGTAGAAGATTGAGAACTGGGGGTAGGTGAGAACAAAATGAGATAATTGAGGGGATAAGAGTGAGTTAATAAGGTAAAGGTGGGTTATATTTGTAGGGAATCACGAGGCCTCTCCTCACTGTATATCTTCCCTCTCCCAGTCTCCTCTCTCCTAGTCTCCTCTCCCTTCCTCCTCTCTCCCAGTCTCCTCTCCCCCAGTCTCCTCTCCCCCAGTCTCCTCTCCCCCTGTCTCCTCTCCCCCAGTCTCCTCTCCCTCAGCCTCCTCTCCCAGCCTCCTCTCCCCAGTCTCCTCTCTCCCAGTCTCCTCCCCCAGCCTCCTCTCTCCTGGCTATGTCATTAATATCGTCAAACAGAGCGAGGCTGCAACACTCACGTCGTGCACCTCAGTGGACGACACAGATAGAGGAATATGTGATGCAATATGCAAATGGACTTCTCCTTGACTGGGATCTCCTTGCGGCTTGCATGGGGGACCACGCTGACATAATGTTGCAATGATTGCTGGCGGCGTGGCAATGAAGGTGCCGGCAGTACATAGCTGGCTTGGCTCTGTATTGCCTTATTCTGAATTATTGGGAACTTTATTTATCTCAATAATATTTTTTCGATCTCTCTGTTTTATCACTTCTTTTTTACGGCTGGCTGTGTCTCTCTCTCTCTCTCTCTCTCTCTCTCTCTCTCTCTCTCTCTCTCTCTCTCTCTCTCTCTCTCTCTCTCTCTCTCTCTCTCTCTCTCTGGATCCCAATTAGACTGTGTCCTATTATATTATTACTTTTGATATATATATATCTATATATTTCTTGATATATTTTTGCTATATTCCATTGATATATATACCCTTGCAATGTACCCCTGATTTCTTATAGTTCTGTTAAGACACAAATAAATCTAAAACGTATGCAGAATTTAAGAATATATTGAATACAAGATATTGATACACTTAATATAGCTTGCTAATGTATATGATACATAAATATGCTGAGTAAAATTATGCATTATCCTAATTCGTCTTAAGCATTTTGTTGATACACTAGACACAATATGCTGTTATACTGAATGCAATATGATGTGCACTGGATACAATTTGCTAGTACAGTGGATACAATACACCTGTACACTGGATACAATATGGTATACTCTAGATTCAATATTCTGTATGTGATGTGGTGAGCACATCACATACCCACCACGTCACATACCCATCACATCACATATCCACCACATCACATACTCACCACATCACATACCCACCACATCACATACCCACCACATCACATATCCACCACATCACATATCCACCACATCACATACCCACCACATCACATACCCCACCACATCACATACCCCACCACATAACATACCCACCACGTCACATACCCACATCACCTATCCACATCACATACCCAATTCAGCACAACAACCACATCCCTATAATAGGGATCGCATCACATTCCCATCCCACCCAGCATCTCATCAACCCCACCTATCCTCAGCTGGGACCTACTAATATCAGCTGATTGACCGTAAACAAAGCCACGTGCGGGCAGATTCAAATTACGGCGATCGTTGCTGTCTTCGCCCGCGCAATATAAGATGAATAAATTCGCGACTAATGATGAGCATTACCGCCGTCTCTGGCCAGCCTGGGGAAAAGTATGGCCTCTTTATGGGATTCAGATTTTTCGGCGGGTCCGAGAGTCTCATTTATTGTTTAATACATATACAGATCTCGTTAAACTCATCTCTCTGGGTCGTTTAAGTAGTTTAGTAGTTAATGACCTCAGTTAAGTAGTTACTATAATACGAGATGAAGGAGTGTGCAGGTTTATGTGAAAAAGTGCGAAAAGAAACTTGCCCGGGTTTGTTTTATGTCTCTCTGTATCTCTCTCTCTCTCTCTCTCTCTCTCTCTCTCTCTCTCTCTCTCTCTCTCTCTCTCTCTCTCTCTCTCTCTCTCTCTCTCTCTCTCTCTCTCTCTCTCTCTCTCTCTCTCTCTCTCTCTCTCTCTCTCTCTCTCTCTCTCTCTCTCTCTCTCTCTATATATATATATATATATATATATATATATATATATATACAGCTATCTATCTAGCTATGTCTCTATCTCTATCTCCCTCCTCAATGTGCAGTGAAACAACTGTCTGGGTCGCCTAGATGCTCTGCTTTTCTTCTTTCCTCTTTTGTTTTCAGTAAAAACTCCGCAGAGAACACTTGCCATATTTCACACTCAATCTCCATGAAAATGACATGGGGTCTTTATAATTGTTAATATTTCTTAAAGCATTTAAGTTATGCCTACCCTGATTAGCCTATGTCCGTCCCGTACCACAGCCCATCCCCCCTGCAAATTTAGGTAAGGCTAGCCCTAATCGTCTGGGCCTCAACTTTGGACATATGTGTAACGACTAACATTTGCTATACCTTCATTGTAATGCTGGTAGTATATCACTAGTCTGTCATATGTATATCACATCTATATAATCACTCAAAATTATCAGTTGTCTCTGCGTAGACAACTGGAGGAAGAGAGTAGAGTGGTGGAGAGGGGGTGATAGAGAGAGAGGGAGAGGGAGAGAGAATGGGGGGGGGGGGGGTTGAGAGAGAGAGGGAGATCAGGGTGAGATAGATTATATTAGCTGCTACGGTTCATGTATGACCACCCCATATATGACTACCTGCTGGTAATTGGTGACACATATTAATGTTTAACACTGATATAAAGGAATGTTTAACACTGATATAAAGGAATGTTTAACATTGCTGTAAGCAATCAAATCATGTTATTTTGCTCTCAAATTTGACTATAAACACTATGGTCAACAAATCATACATAATCAATATGTAAAAACTAATAGCCATTGTTTCATAAGTACAATAAAATAGTATAAAGTAACTGCTGAAGCATCGACATCGTAGCCTCGTCCAAAAAAATAGTTTATTTTTTACAAATTATTATAAAGATCGCACATTTATTGCGTTACCCGGAAAATACCTATGTAGCTCTTCAAGAGATTTTGAATCTTCTTAATTTATTTTCCTCCCAATTTTGGTGTCGTCTGCAAATTTAAAAACATTGCTGTTCAATCCCGAATCTAAATAAATATTTTGTAATAATTAAATCACTATTGTCAGGGGATTGAATAATACGGGCCACACAAGACCATTCCGACAAGCCACTTACATGTTCACGCTCCCAATGTTATCAGTTCTACCTGCCAAAATTATACTGAGCAATCAATCACGGCTTTCACGGTCGCCGCTTCAATTTGCTTGGATGAGAGGTACGGCTCACTGCATGCCTCCTCCACACCACAACAACACCCACTCGAACAGTGCCACCTGTAGTATTTTTACTGTATCTCCTTAGACTGATGACTATTTGCAATGTTGAGGTAGGCTTCCTCTTCTGTGAATAAATACACATCAAAATATAACATTATCACTTCACAACATAACGTGACAATAATGGAGAGTGTTCCTTCGCCGCACCACAAAGAAACTGACCACAGTTCACCATATTCACAGAGGCGGTAGTGAAGATTTGGAAGAACTTCATTATGGCCATTACAATTCTTCAAGTCATTCATCAGAATCCAGCGCCGACTTGTTTACTGAATTCAGAAGACGGTCAAACGGGATCACTAAGTGTTTACACCAGTCACTGTCAAGCAGTCAGTGCCGCAAGATGCACACTTTAGGCTGTGGCAAGCACACACTTCAGGCTGTGTCAAGAACACTTCAGGCTGGCATTTCTTCTTCATTGCCAGTTAATCTCCCCGCATTAAAGAGAGTAAGCAGATATGTATTACTCATAGTAACCATTCATTCGACGCGTAAATGTATACTTTTGTTAAAATAAAATAATTTCTTTCTTACATTTGCAAAGAAATGTTCCACAGGCAAATTAAAATATATGTCGTCATTTACATATAATTTCTGAAGTATATAAATTGACTTTGTATATACTTTAATATATTCAAACAGTTGCTCATTAGCTCCTTTGTATATAAATTAGCCTAGCCTCGAGGCTACCGTGTTTCTTTTGTATTTCTATTCGACTAGTCTAATATACAAACATATAGACATTCTCATAGATATATTTCGTACCTTAATAGTTACCTTACCAGGTGAATTTTCCTATTTATTGATTTTCATTTTCATTTTTAATATACATGAAATGAATCTTTTTATACATTGAGCTAATCTAACATTACAATTTCACCAAAATTTGTCAAAATATTCCAAAACTTTGCCTGTAGAAGGTAAAACTAGACCTAAATGAGGAATTAATGTATCAATATAATCAGTTTAATTCGTTTAAACCCGGCTCTATAAGTGCATAATCCCGGCTCTATAAGTGCATAAACCAGGCTCTATATGTGCATAAACCCGGCTCTATACGTGCATAAACCCGGCTCTATATGTGCATAAACCCGACTATACGTGCATAAACCCGGGTCTATATGTATATAAACCCGGCTTTATATGTGCATAAACCCAGCTCTATTTGTGCATAAACCCGGCTCTATATGTACATAAACCCGGCTCTATATGTACATAAACCCGGCTCTATATGTGCATAAACCCAAAGATTACGGGACGTTATCGCATGATCTCTGTGAGGTTAATTAATCTTTATCTCTCCGTGTAATTACTCTTAATGGATATTAATTGAGGGGAACCACCATGCACCGAAAATAACACCAATTAATCATTAATCAGAGGAAATACTTGAATAATAACATAATAGGCTAGTACATGAGGGGGTTGATCCTGAGATTTATGGTGAATGGGTAAAGGGCTTAGGGAGCATGGGTCAGGGACGCTCTCCTCTGTCTACTGTCCATATATATATATATGTCGTACCTAATAGCCAGAACGCACTTCTCAGCCAACTATGCAAGGCCCAATTTGCCTAATAAGCCAAGTTTTCGTGAATTAATTGTTTTTCGACTACCTAACCTACCTAACCTAACCTAACCTAACTTTTTCGGCCACCTAACCTAACCTAACCAATAAAGATAGGTTAGGTTAGGTTAGGCAGGGTTGGTTAGGTTCGGTCATATATCTACGTTAATTTTAATTCCAATAAAATAAAATTTACCTCATACATAATGAAATGGGTAGCTTTATCATTTCACAAGGAAAAAATTAGAGAAAATAAATTAATTCAGGAAAACTTGGCTTATTAGGCAAATCGGGCCTTGCATAGTAGGCTGAGAAGTGCGTTCTGGCTACTAGGTACGACATATATATATATATATATATATATATATATATATATATATATATATATATATATATATATATATATATATATATATATATATATATATATATATAATAAACACATTCCTGCAAAGCACCCATAGCGTTTTGGGCTGCTCCTTTAGCTAAAAAAAAGAGGTATAATATACTGGGGAAGTTGCGTTCCTATATTATGATATATATACTGGGTGAGTGGGTATCCCAAGGAGGGCTTGTGATCACCTACGTCAGACTACCAGCAGCTGCGTCTATAATAGTTTCGTTGATCAGACCACCAACCAGGAGGCCTGGTCATAGACAGGACCG
The DNA here is from genome assembly GCF_040958095.1 of Procambarus clarkii. Taxonomy (NCBI): domain Eukaryota; kingdom Metazoa; phylum Arthropoda; class Malacostraca; order Decapoda; family Cambaridae; genus Procambarus; species Procambarus clarkii. The sequence continues at coordinate 18,639,370 of NC_091235.1, forward strand.
CGGGGCTATTGATTCGCGGAACCATCACTAGGTAGGTAAAGCTAGCCTAGTCTAACCTATCTAATCTAACCTAACCTTACCTAAATGTATAGTGGAAAATGATCTCTTTGTACCCGTCTATCTTTGCTCCTGTATTTTTATATCAAAACAGACTTGTATAAGTGAGTCAGACAGTGCTTAAATAATTCACTGTATGAGTTTGTAATTTCTGAACACATCTCTAAATTTATATACCGTATGTATTCCATTCATCAACCAACACTTTCCGCTGTCGTCCACCGTAGACTATTACATTCTTTGTCAAACAACATTCCCCCCCCCCCCTGCAAACCACACTCCCTTAAACCCCTCACCACCATAGTGCTGTTCGCCTCCTCCAACCGGAAATTATCCCACGACATATAATGAAAGAGGCAGTAATGAATGACACCAACAAATTAAAGCCACAGAGGATTCATAATTTATAGCGCTGGTCCGGCGTTAATTATTCGCTCTGCAACCCTTAAACAAAAGGCTTAGTACGGATCACGCTCAAATTACATATCTCCTCATTCCTCGCTGTATTATCGTTCTCATTTAGATGGTTGTATAATATGTATATCTTTACATTTGTCCACAAAACATTTAAGCTAGATAACCTTCACCACAGCATCAAAAAATATAGTGGAAATGTGTAATACAATAGTATATTGTATTCTATTGTTTTATATATATATATATATATATTATATTATATATATATATATATATATATATATATATATATATATATATATATTTGTTTTTCCCTGAGCCCTATCCCCTTAACCACCCCTACCCCACTTCGTCCTTCCCTTTCATCTCCGCCCTTCACCTGGTCTCGCCCAATCTCTATCACCCCTTCCCTCTGCTCCCCCCCCCCCCCCCTTTGACCCCCTAGTAACCATTCCATAGGTCTCTCCAAAGAAACAGAAATAACTGTATGTCTCACAGATTGCTGTCCTCTTCCTTGCCTATCGAGCACCTCGCTTCTCATCCCTCCCCTCCAACCTTGCTTCCCTTATCTCCATAACAGACTAGCAGACCCACAGACTAACATGCCCACAGACTAATAGACCCACAGACTAACAGATCCACCGGCTAACTAACAGACCCACAGACTAACAGATTCGCATACATACAGACTAAGAGTCTAACAAATTCTCGAAATTACAGACTAATATAATAAAGGATTACTAGACACAGAATTTCAGACTAACAGATTTACATATTCCTAGACTCACAGACTTATACGTTAATAAACTTACAGATTCAGACTCGAAGACTAATTTACTAACAGACTCATAGACTTAAAAGGCTTATAGGCAGGGGACCGAGATGGTGTGAGGTGGGACGAGGCGAAGAGTGAGAGAATTATCAGGGGGAAAAAGCCTAGCAAACCAGCTAAAGCGTGAGTTGTTGTTGTTGCTGAAGATTCGCTACCTGGAACAAAAAGTTCAAAGTAGCACGGGCTATGGTGAGCCCGTAGCGTGAGAGCGTCTTGCCTGTCCCACACACCCGCCCGGCTCCCTCCAAGAGCGCTAAACAACACCGCAACACAGCTACAATAGCGTGATTAATTAGGCGCGGGGGGGAACTATTTAACCAAGGTCTTGAGATAATGAGCAATTAGCGACGTTGGACAAGAGGTGCTGTTCACCTGCCGGCTCCTATAGCTGCCGGACGCCACCCTCGTGCCGGCACTTCAGAGGGGGTGGCAGCCACATGTAAAATCAACATTACCTTTGGATTTACAGGTCGGGGAAGGGAAGGAACGGAATCTCAAGTGTGGTATGCCTCCCATGGTTATTATCAAGAAAAATATGCACATTTAAACTGTCTAATATATATGAGGTTTCAAAGAAAAACAACATTGGTAAGTGCAAGCCTCGAACCAGGGTCGACTCATTCCAACCTTTCCTCATAACCCGGTAAATGAGGCACTGCCTGGAGATTGTACGCATCACAATGTCTACTACGTGACAATTATCTTTAAATCGCGTATTAGAGTTAAGTAATTAATAATGAAAGCCTCGGAGGAAAAGGATGGGTTGGTAACCTCCGAGTACATATTAACGAGGATCGTCCCATCTCAAAAGTACATATTAACGAGGTTTGTCCCATCTTACGATTCGTATTTTTTTTTTGTTTTCAAACTCATCTTTCATTACTTTGTTATATTTTGATATTTCCATATTTCCACGAGCTTGTCTCTTTTCATCCTGAAACGCCATATTATATTCATTCGTCAAAGGAATATTATAATCAATCTATTTCTATTTGTTGAAAAATATACATTTTCATTCTTTCTCAATAAACTCAGTAACAATATCACAGTAATGCAGCTTACCTGTTTAACCTTTGCTTGCGCATTGCTCTTTCTGGACATTCATGCATTATTATTCCTTCTAACCTTTCAAGAACGCCAACGTCAATCGATCAGAAATGTATTTTCTGGTTTCTCGCCCTATTCTCTGGTTCGTCGGGTCTACCGCCGCCTCAAGCATTAGCGAAATTGCTCCTCTGTAAGAATTCTTACATTTTCCGACGAAATAAAATGCTTTACAGATCAGAAATACACTTGCTGGAGACCAAGGGTGATGTACCATGTTCCTTAGTGAGCCGATGCTTTGTAACATGTGATACAGCTATATTCTATTTCTATATTAGGCAGACAAACTCGTGACAAACTCTCATCAGGTCGATGCATAAGCGAAATAACTGCATGTGTATCAGGAACTATTATCAACAAAAAGTTAAGTTGTAGATTGTCGCTGCACCATGAAATACTACTGTATAGCGTAGTTATATGTAATGAAGTCAGGTCCTATATGCTTGTGTAAATTTGTTCATATCTATGTGTTGGTATAATTAAATGTTATTCTTTATATATCTATCGATTTTGGAGTCGAGTTTGAAGGTCAGACCCCTTGGGCTAACTTCACCAAATTTTTCACGGTTATTTGTATTGGGAATTGTCCTGAGGCCAGGTAGCCTAGGCTAGGCTACCTCCCGTATGAGAGTTGCTCCCGTTCGGTAGCCATTGATTTGTTTGATATTCGTTCGTGTCGGTATATGCCAAAAACAATAGTGACAACGCCCCACTAGCCTTTAGTTAGTACTTAATTAGTTCAAATAGTAGGGTTGCAAGTAATTTAGGCTACCTAGGTCTTAAGGGATGTCGAAAGCGGATTTTTGAATTTAGTAATTTTTTACAGTAGATGTTAAAATGTCATTTGCATCCTGCCATTAAACAAATCATCTTCCTGAGAGAGAAAAAGAAGGAAGGAAAAATAAAGCGCTATAATAAAATAGTAATATAATTATTAGTAGACGACCGAACGAGGCTGGCGCGAGTGTGGTGTTCTTTGACCCACAAAATATTTTGTTAACCAGCAAGTAATTACTACAATATGTACTTTTATTGTTTTTAAACATGTCTTTTATTTTTTTAAGAATTAAAAAATGTGAGTTTTATCTCACGAGCATGAGTTGATGAACTATGAGAAGGTTTGATAATATTTAGTGATGAATAAACGCAAATTGTCGCGACGCCCGCCGCCGGGGCGGCCGCAGGCGGCCACACTGCGCTCTATGTTTCTGATTTATTTTGTGCTCCTTCTTTCGATTCATGCGCTCAGACAGTTGCATTGACGTCGACGAAAGCATTGATGACGTTGATAAGTGATAAATTAGTGTATAAAGTGAATAATCATACGGTGAGGAGATGTCGGCGGCGAAGTGTACAATGGTCGTTCGTCATCAACAGTCAAGGTACGTTACAATAATAATAATAATAATAATAATTTATTTAGGAACAGTACATACATAGTTGCAGCATTACAGTACAAACATTCTGTTAGATTTATAGAGGTAGTACATACAATATTGTATTACACTAAACAGTATTGTGGGTCATCACTGTAGCCTATTCACCAGCCCGCGGGTATACATTTATACCTGAAATTAGGGCCAGGTCTAGTGTAAACTCGGTGGATACACACACCGAGAAGCAGAGGCCACCGCAGTATGTGTTCCTTATGTTTAAAGTTGACAATTTCATAGGGAATTATTATCATAAATTTACCTGATTTAATTTAGGGCCACTAACTCTATAGTGGCCTCGATGAGGACAGGAAGCCGGTGGCTTGTCGAAGATGGGATGACTGGCTGTTTATCGATGACAAATCCTGGTTTACAGACTTGACTTTACATGTATATAGCAAAGAAAATGGCACGCGCTGGTATACAGTGGGAACACACGGTAAACCTAGCTATGTTATTATTAAATCTAGCCTAATTATTTATTTGTGGAGTTTACGGTATTTATGGTTAGTGTTGTGGTTAAGGTAACAATAGGCAGAGTTTCTTTTACCCTGATGCCCCTGTTACCTAGCAGTGAATAGGTACCTGGTACCTATTGAAGTCACTGATAACAGAGGTAGCCCGTGACATCTGTCACTAACTCCCAGTGACAGCTGGGAGTTAGTCAGCTGTCACGGGCTGCTTCCTGGGGGTGAAGGCTTGGTCGAGGACCGGGCCGCGGGGACACTAAGCCCCGAAATCATCTCAAGATAACCTCAAGATAACCGAAGGTAAACTGCGTGGTCAATGACGTAAGGTAGATCGAGCCGAGTTTACATATTTCACTAATGTTGTAACTTTAACTCATTAATGTTGGGCAGTTGTTGCTGCTGAAATGGCTGTGGATGGTAGCAGGTAACAATCCGTTTCTTGTATGTAAAAATCTTCAAAAATCACATGCAGAATCACCAAAACTACTTTTAAAGTTATATACGTAAGCTAATATTGTAGGTAAAATGACATTTACCCTAGGCTATCCTCCTGTTTAGATAGTACTTAATACTAACTATGAGCACCATCGTACATATATTGACGTAATGGACAATTATAAAGCAGAATTTGGTACTATTGAATTTAACCCGCAGGTTATATTTAACAAACAGAAAGAGGATTTGTATTTATGTTGTAAATAAAACCTAACCTAACCATACTAGGTCTAATATAGTACTTACATGTGCTATATTAGGCCAAGGAATATTTATGCTTAGTTTCTAGCTTTATTTTTAACGGATTCTATAAAGTGAATAGTACCCAATTCTACTAATCTTCCCATTACGTCAATATATGTACGATAATCTATAGTAACACAAACGTACTATCTAACCAGGAGGATGGGTTGATTTATCCACCAAAAAGACCCATTATGCATATCTAAACCTTAGCCTGATGCAACACTACAATAAGCCTGCCATTCTTAAATATGTACGATACTGGCACTACCTCGTAAAGAGTCATCCACTCTCCCATCACCGTCAGAGGCCGAGCAGAACAAGCAGCTGCGACAGAGGAAAATTAATAATAAAGAGTTTCGTAAATATGAGCCCCCTCGTGAGCGTCGTATATATCGCTCAGTCAAATGGTCTCGTTGGGCCTTAATAACTGTGGGTCAGTTTTCCTTGGAAGATAATGAAGCCTGGATTATGGTTAACTTTTTTGGGGCTGCTGCAGAGGTAGCATAATTGCATTAGTTTTAAATATTTGGCTCTTGACAGACGGTCATCAGGGACTTGTGGAGAGAACAGAGGAGTCTGTAAATATTTAATGATTTATATTTAAAAGAAATCATGTCCGGGAAACGAACACTAAGAATTAAGAAGTTAGTGTAATAACGCCTTTGCCAAGTCTATAATGTGCGCTGTGCTGTTGTTATATTCAAAATAGCATATTTAGGTAATAACTATATAAGAGAATATAAATATTTTAGTGCTAAAGTGAAGTTCATTATAATAACAAATAATTGTTGTTGTTATAACATTAGAGTACATTACAGTACATTAAATTTGGTGTTTGTTTATGCTTAATACAGTACTGTATAACAATACAGTACTTGAATGCTTAAAGTATAACAATGCTTAAAATAGGATAAAAACTTGTGTATGTGTTTCATAAATACATGAGTGTGGGGTTTTATCCTGTTTGATTATGTCTGTGAGGAGACCTTACCATTTCCTACTGCTTAAAATATAACGAGCCGAGAGGTATAACCCACTTCTTAGTGAATAGACGATGGAAGTTTACTTTAGTCCTGGACTATGTTCAGGTCTAAAGTATTCTTGGTGGTTGGTCAGTAAGCTAAGGTGGTTTCCTTAATATATATATATATATTCCCTTATTGTCCTGGGGACCATTCAGGCTTGTTCGCATTCCCTTATATAAGCATATATATATATATATATATATATATATATATATATATATATATATATATATATATATATATATATATATATATATATATATATATATATATATAATATATATATATATATATATAATATATATATATATATATAATATATATATATATATATATATATATATATATATATATATATATATATATATATATATATATATATATATATATATATAATATGCTTTTTCCATAGATTGGTAGGCTTCAAGTCCAACATCAAACCAGTTGCGAGATTTTTTGTGTACAACATAAACTTTCATGTCTAAATTATTCTTATTAACATCTTTATTGATTAAAATGAATCACAATTTTGCCTAATCTAAATAATGACAAACGCATCATCACGGTACATTCTATTCGAAAAGTGAACAAATATAATTAACAACAGTTTTAAGAATTGGGCCATACACTTGCAGAACAAATTTGTTATATATACTGTATATGTATCTTAAATAATCCAACACGTTCATATTTTTGTGCGTTTTTATATTTCTAGTGCTCTGATGCCTTCTTTCCCATGGTACAAATTTTACATTTCGTAGCTGTCAGTCAGCAGCTTTGGGTACCAAGCAATTAAACAAGTGCAAAAGTATAAGATACAACTTTTAATTAAAGTTAGACAATTTTCGTCCATATTTAATATAAGAAATTTTTTTTTTAACAATCTGTATTTACAACAACCATTAATTTATCATTTTTATCGTTGTTTTCTTAAATTTAATAAACTTAACGCCTCTAGTTGTTATATATAATTTTTTTGGTGGCAAATAAATAGTTTAAAAACAACCGTGATATTAAAAAAAATAGGCTTTGCTTGCTTTTTATTAATAAAATTCTGAATTTTCGTTTTATAAAAATTAAAATGTTGCACATATAATAGTTTGATACACATTAAAAATTATCTAAAATATATTTATAATATACAATAAATTTTTGTATGAAGTATTAACTTTAATTTAATATAGATAGAGTAATAAGTTTTATGTTTAACTTCACAAATATAAATATATGATTTGTAAATATGACACTTCTGGTTGTACATGCACAGTTTATATAATACTCAAAACCCAAAAATAATAAAAATTCTGTTGAAAGAATCAAAACCATTCATAATGAACAATAATAGCCAAGTACAGTATAGCGATTAATAAATATTTAAAATGTACATTTATTAAGTAATTTAAAAATTTAGCTTCATAACAAAAGGAGCTAATTTATTGGACACACCTTCCGCATTTTGTGCAGAGAGAACACATGGGACAAAAAACCAACATAGGGCACAAGTGCAGAAAGAGCCGTCAGAAAAACACACTGAACTTAGGAGTCATTGCATTAGTCAACCTACGGCTAGAAAATCGGGGTCCAAGAACTAGAGATCGATCCTTCCGGCACAAATAGATGAGTACACACACACACACTGTAACATAAAACCTTCAGGGATAGCGTTACGTGCTGGGACATTTGTGTGATTTTATTGTATAATAGCTATATGAGATGCCTTAAAAACCTTTATGGTTGTAAAGTGATTGCATGTCAGCTGCGATAACCTGGAAAAGTATAATACATCAGTGAATTACAACCAGGGTAGTGCCGAGAACAGAGCAGTTTGCCTTTAGTTACAAGCTTGTAAGTGTGATCACATTTTAACTCATGGTGTGGTAGTACGTGGGAGTGCGGTCGCCCACTCAGTTTATATGGGAGTGCGACCGCCTACACAGTTTACATGGGAGTGCAGTCGCCCATATAGTTTACATGGGAGTGCAGTCTCCCACACAGTTTATATGGGAGTACGGTCGCCCATAGAGCTTACATGGTGTGTAAGAGGCGTTCCTTTTGTCGTATTCTCCGGGGCATTTATACCAAAGCCTCGCTCTAGACTGAATGACCTGTTCGTTCCTTGCTCAACCTTGGTACTGTACTCTTCATACTCGTTAATGGTATCACTGACATTACCATAGCGGTCTGTCGTCAATTTTTTTTTACAAGATATATTACCTTTTGCCAATGTTCTTCAATAGTATTGTAGACTCTACAACGAGTGTGTTCTTTGCTTAAGTTTTACAAGGATTGAAAGTGTTCTGTTTACATTAGCGGTTCAGTTTCTTGTTTAGCAAATATGTCTGCAACACCGCAGTTTTTAATGCAGTAAAACTATATCTAATGATTATTTTTTTAAATATATATATATTGTTTATATTGCATGACATTCAAATCGAATACATGTTCAAGTTTAAGATTTTCTCTGCTATGGATTCATTTCTTTATTATGCACCCCATACCCATCCCGTGGGCGCTGGTGGAAAGGGTAACAGAGGCTAGACCAATTTGGCCATACATTTTATTTCTTTAGTGTATAGAAATATTATCCTAACAGAATCAATAATTTGTTCCGACAAAATATAAATTTGTCAAGAGGGGATACCCCAATTCGCTCTTGATAATATAATTTATCAAGAGGGAATTGGACAGTTTTCTATTGGAAGTACCAGATCTATCAAGTTGTGATGCATATGTGGGCAGGTGGGCAAACTGCTAGCAACAGCCTTACCGATCCACTTATCACAAGAGACGACTGGCCCTCGGACTGTGGAAGTAAAATATACTCTCGAAATTCAGGTAAACTACAGGCATATGGGCTTGAGAAAGATGCAGTTATATTTCCACAGGTGATGATTGACAGTATGGTGGTGCATTAGTAGTATTACAGCTAAGAACACTGTTTATGTAACGGTAATGCCACGGCCGACGATTAGTCTTAATCTTTATACAGAGGAACAAACCATTATGTAGTCCCCGTGGCACAGTGGTAAAACATTCGCCCGGCACTTCGTGAGCGCTTTGGCCTGGGTTCATATCCTGGCCGGGGAGGATTGACTGGGTGCCAGTCCTTAACTGTAGCCTCTGTTCACCCAGCAGTGAATGGGTACCTGGTTATTAAAAGATTTGGCGGGTCGTATTCTGGGGAAAAATTAAGATTAAGGACCTGTCCGGAACGCTATAAATAAATTAAATAAATAAATAAATAAATTAAATAAATAAATTAAATAAATACATTTACAGTCCCAGAGAGGGCTCGTGTATTGCTCTCAGAGCACACTATTGTCATGCATGCAAATTGAAATAATTCCCTTTGAGAACAATTATGATATACCCCATCTCTAAGCACCTGTTGCATCTCTTCACTATTTATTATTGCCTATCTCTTTTCAAATTTATCTTCCTCCAGTCAGAAAAAATTATATCTCTACCTCTCTTCCACTATATTTTATATGTTGCACACTATCTCTCTCTCTCTCTCTCTCTCTCTCTCTCTCTCTCTCTCTCTCTCTCTCTCTCTCTCTCTCTCTCTCTCTCTCTCTCTCTCTCTCTCTCTCCCTCTCCCTCTCTCTCTCTCTCTCTCTCTCTCTCTATCTCTCTATCTCTCTCTCTCTCTCTCTCTCTCTCTCTCTCTCTCTCTCTCTCTCTCTCTCTCTCTCTCTCTCTCTCTCTCTCTCTCTCTCTCTCTTCACCATCTCCCCCTAATGTACATTTCCTTCCACTCTTACTCCCCTCTCCTCCACTCTTTCGCCCCCTTTTCACTCTTCCACTCCCTTCACCCATCCTTGCGCCTCCTCTTCCCATGTCTGCACCCCCCTTCCTTTCATCCTTGCTCCCCCTCCTCCACTCTTGCTCTTCCTCCACCAATTTTGCACCCCTCCTCCGATCATTGCACCCCCTCTCCAACTTTTACACCCCCTCTCATTTTTTCAACCTCTTTCTCTCAACCTTTCACCCTCCTCCCCCCCCCCCAATTTACACTCCCCCATCCCTCTCACATTTCCTCCTCCCTCTCACATTTCCTCCTCCCTTGGAAACATCCCCCCTCCCACTCATACACCAACTCCTACTTCGGTTAACCCCCCCCCCCTTTCTTTTACAGCCCCTCCTCCCTCTTAAAGCTCCTCCTTCCCCTCTTACACTTCTTCTTCGTTCTCTTACACTTCTTCCCTCCTTTACTTCCCTCTCTTACACCCCTTCGTCCCTCCAGGCCGCGCACAAAAATATGTAATCATAAGAGCGTACGGGTCCTCGTATTTGCATGAGTGTGCCTGGGTGAACCCGTGTTTAATTAAAGGTGCGCCTTACAATCAAGCAAATTACAGTATGTATACTTTCCTCGGAGCGTGTTTGTAAATAAAGGGGCGGGGGAATCCAGGAGCATTATGTTTGTAAATAAGGCTAGTCAGGAGCATCGTGCTTGTAAATAAGGTGAGTCAGGAGCATCGTGCTTGTAAATAAGGCGAGTCAGCAGCATCGTGTTTGTAATTAAGGTGCATTTGGAGGTTAATTCGTTTGTAAATAAGTGGATTTGTTTGTAAATAAGTGGAATTAAGACTTGTCTAAATACGAACAGTCACGGGTTTCGTATTTGTCAATCAGGGTGCCAGATGTTTTGTTTACAATTAATAGGGTTATGTGTTTTGTTTGTATTTATAAAAAACCGCTTTTCAATTGGATAAATTAACTGGCCGGGTGTTTAGCCTAATTTTTATGGTTTAAGAGATCATCTTATAATTTTTGTAAATGCTATGAACTAGGGTGGTCAGGTGTTTCATACTCGTGAACAAAGCTGGTCAGGTGTTTCATACTCCTGAACAAAGCTGGTCAGGTGTTTCATACTCCTGAACAAAGCTGGTCAGGTGTTTCATACTCCTGAACAAAGCTGGTCAGGTGTTTCATACTCCTGAACAAAGCTGGTCAGGTGTATCATACTCCTGAACAAAGCTGGTCAGGTGTTTCATACTCCTGAACAAAGCTGGTCAGGTGTTTCATACTCCTGAACAAAGCTGGTCAGGTGTTTCATACTCCTGAACAAAGCTGGTCAGGTGTTTCATACTCCTGAACAAAGCTGGTCAGGTGTTTCATACTCCTGAACAAAGCTGGTCAGGTGTTTCATACTCCTGAACAAAGCTGGTCAGGTGTTTCATACTCCTGAACAAAGCTGGTCAGGTGTTTCATAGGTGTCAATAAGCGTGGTCAAGTGTATTGTTTCTAAATAGCCTCACATAAATATAATGTTTTGGCGCTAGGATACATAATTGTAAATTAAGATGTAAAGCATTTAATTTATTCAAATGAGGGTTAAAATGACATGTTATAAATAAAGGGCAATATTTCTCTCATGATCTATATATACGGGATGCTTAATGTTTTGTTATATATTTAAACTAAGAATAGATGTGTAATTTTCGTTTCCTAAGTGGATCGAATTTCTCAAATCTCATAAAAAAAAGGTTATATAGAAATATTTTGAAAATGTTCTAACAAAATCTCATATGATTTCTCAAATCTGAAGAAAGCAACCGTATTAATGCCAAAAGAAAAAGGTAGTTACTGTTTTTTGTTTTGTTTCAGGGGATGAGAGCGAGGTTTTGTAAATGGCGTCATGTTCATGTTCAAGTTCGTTTATTGAAACAATAAAATACATCTCAAAGGGATAGAATAGCTTAGGCTATTTCTACCCCCCCCCCTGTTATGTTGATTTTTATGTAGCGGACAGAGGTGACGTGGGGTGGGGAGGGTGGTGTTGGTCAACAATCTTTGTGATGGCTAAAACTCGCAGTTTTCATGGAATAGCTGGTCACTCCGGGCAGGTTGGCTAACGGTCAACAGTAAAACAGTGTGGTTGGGTGTGGCTGTTGGTCATGTGTGACTTTTGTGTGTGTACTCGTGTATATAGTTGTTTTGTTTGTGTGATAGTTTTATATATATATTTTTTTTTTACACAGATGGGTACAGGAGCAGACTATCTCTGACTCCTGTTAGTAAGCTGAGCACTTTCTCTTCCTCATAGTTTATAGTAAACCTTACGTACAACTACTATTTTTTTTCTTCTGAAACACGACCCGCCAATTACTGTAGGGTGAACAGGGGCGAACAGTTAAGGATTGGCGCTCAATCTCCTCCCTCGCAGAGACTCGAACCCACACCCAATGGTTCGCGAAGCGCAAGGCGAGTGTTACCACTAAGACACCTGCACACACCGTACTCGCCTAGTTGTACTCACCTAGTTGTGTTTGCGGGGTTGAGCTTTGTCTCTTTCGTCCCGCCTCTCAACCGTCAATCAACAGGTGTACAGATTCCTGAGCCTACTGGGCTCTATCATAGCAATATTTGAAACTGTGTATGGAGTCAGCCTCCATCACATCACTTCCTAGTGCATTCCATTTATTAACTACTCCGACACTGAAAAATATCTTTCTAACGTCTCTGTGGCTCATCTGGGTACTAAGTTTCCACCTGTGTCTCCTTGTTCGTGTTCCACCCGTGCTGAAGAGTTTGTCTTTATCCACCTTGTCAATTCCCCTGAGAATTTTGTAGGTGGTTATCATGCCCCCCCTTACTCTTGTGTGTGTGTGTGTGAGGGAGTAGGGAGCATTGCTTCTAGTGTTTGTGTGGTTGCCGTGTATGAGGAGAATTCTGCAAGTTCTATTTTAATATTAAACTGATTACTTGATGTAAATATGATCTTTATATTGTATATTATTTAATAAAGAAAACAAAAAGATTACTTGCGCACAAATAAATCGTCACAGAACTAAGGCGGGAAGAACAGTTAAGACAATTCAAGTCTAAATCAGTACCCTACAGGGAGTAGGCACAGTAGCACTGAACATACAGTATATTCAAGTCATATACCACTAAGAACAAATATAAAAATCAAGTTACAAAGAGAACAGCGTTCTCTTTATAGGCGAGGAAAACAAGTAACAGAACTACTCGAATGTTTCGTTCTTTCCCAAGAAGAACCTTGAAGGCTATGCAGAGAATTATAATCAATCGAACTCAAGTTACAAGAATCATATAATCCAGTAGAGACCGAAGGAGGAAAAGACCAGTGAAGTTAAGATGAACCCGAAATACTTCTCCCATGAGAAATCCAAAACAAACAGTTCCTCTTGAATTGGACCATTGCGCAAAGGAGCAGCTCCTCTTCCTAAAGTTTCCCAACGTCAAGAAAACGGTCAATTGAAAGTGGCCTTATCCTAATCTACCAGAGGACCCAAAACAGAAAACGGGACAGCACGTCACTTTCGCGAGCCGCTTCCATTTTCTAGTACGACAATTTATGACCTTATGTAACGCATACGAGCGTAAAACGACGTTCTTTATAGGAGAAAAGGTTGAGGGAGATGGAATTTTGACAGATGGTAACAAAAAAACGAGTGGAATACTGAGGCTACAGTACGACCGTTTTCTATGAACTCCAAGACGCACTGAACATCGATAATCCAAACGAATTCTTACACGTAGATCATCCCCCTCTTATTTTAGTCACTCCTGTTGAATTACCTTCTTTTGTTACCACTCGAAATTTTCTTAGCGTCTCCATTATGCCCCCCTCCCCCCACCCTTCCGTTAGTGTTTGATACCTCCCCTACTAGGATTAATTACCTCCCTTTAATTACTCCACCGTATTACCCTCGTTGTTTGGGCTTCCCCTTCTACTGTATCATTAATCCACACTTAAAAGAGAGTGAAGTTGTGTCCCCCTGTTCGTCCCCTTTCCGTGAACTATGCCAAGTTGTTTGGTTCTCTTCCCATTCATGATGTGATGTCCCATTCCTTGTAAAGCGCTTCACCATTACCGTTATCTCCTTGTCTAAACTACTTCCCATCATCTTCCCGAAGCTATTAACCCCATCTCCTTCCCTAAACTTCCCCCACCTCCTTGCTTAAACTTTCCCATCTCCTTAACTGTGGAGACCTACCCAGTCCTCCTCAACGATCCCGCCCGACAGACCACTGGAACATTATCTAACAGAGTTACAAACCAAATAAGATTTCAACCGAGTTTTATCAGCACAAAAGTCTAAAATATATTGGTCGTGATCGTATTGCAGCCTGCATGCGAGTCATAAATACTCATCCACTGCTTGAGTAAGACAGAGATGAGTAACACGTATTGGGCCAGCTTGAGACTTAAGGCCCCGCGCAGGAATATTCCTGCCTTCTCTCACCTCCCCTCTAAAAAAAAATAATGCCCCCTTAACTGTTTTACCTTATCTTAAGACTACTCCATGAGTCACGGTGTAAGTCTTGCCTGCCATACTCGTCCCCATAGTCGCATCGTTCATTACTTGTTAAAAACCCGTTGTTTTAATGGTAAAGTTAGTATAATGTTTCCATCTCCAAACCCCCTACCTTCCTTCCCTAGCTCTCCCTCGCCTCTGTCTTCCCCTCCCTCTCTTCCTCCTTCTCCTTCTTCCTCTCACTATATTGTACCATTTCTTCCCCGCTAGCCAGAGCAATTAGACAAATTGTGTTCCATTTAGCGTTAGTGTTTTCTTGGGTACAAGTGAATAAGACGACCTGTGGAGGCACGAGGCAAGTTAATATTTGGTGATGACTGTGTCTGCTGCTCCTCTGTAGATGATTAATACCAGAGGGGAGGAGGAGGAGACCAAGAGAACGAATGGAAGCTAGGTACAGAGAGAAAAGTGATAGTGGGAGAGTGAGAAATGGAGGGAAGGTGGAGATATGGAGAAAGGAAAACGAGAGAAACGCAGAGGAAATAAAGTGTGTATAAAATAAAATCAACACAGAAAATAAACTTGATCAATCCCACCTGAGACTAACACTGGGCTTGGACGAAGATTTTATATATATATATATATATATATATATATATATATATATATATATATATATATATATATATATATATATATATATATATATATATAATATATAATATAATATATATAGTATAATATAATATATTATATATATAATATAATATATATAATATAATATATATATAATATTGGGTAATAGTACTTGGGAGACAATGACAGATAATGGTGATTCATCAGACTGTAGTTTGTGTCTGTCAGCACACCACATTACCTCAGGAACTGAGGAGATCCCCTTCTCTGAGAAGGAGGCAATACTACATCATACTCGGTGGGAGTGTTAAAGAGAGAGGCTGGATAAAATTTCCTATCTGCATGATTCCTAACACTCTTGTGTAACATTATATATAAAATGGACCTGGGCTGACTCCTCCTACATGCCTTAAGATAATAGAAGATACAACTCACTATTGAGTAAAGCTTCGAATCATTCCTTCACCTCTCTCACTCACTCAATAGTTTTCTCACTTTCCCTTCTCCTTTCCCTCTTCTTTTCAGGAGTTAAGGGGGTAGCCTGACGTAGCACTCGGCCTTCTCGTTCCTACTTTGGCACCACCATTTGGTATTAAACTGTGAGCCAATTTAGCCCTTAACATCACAAGACTTGTTCCCTCAAACATCACTTGCACCTTGACCACAACTGGTTCTGAAACATTTCGCTTCCTCAAGAATAGTCCCTCACACCTAAACCCATTATGTCCTCACAACAATAG
The DNA here is from genome assembly GCF_040958095.1 of Procambarus clarkii. Lineage (NCBI taxonomy): Eukaryota > Metazoa > Arthropoda > Malacostraca > Decapoda > Cambaridae > Procambarus > Procambarus clarkii. The sequence continues at coordinate 18,655,056 of NC_091235.1, forward strand.
ACTGTCTGTGGATAGACTATATTTTTGGACTATCTTTATATTTACAATGTATTGAGTGTCCGAGATTACTTTAATGTTGGACCACCACTGTGTGCAGCTAGATCTGGACAGGCATTCGAGCCGCTCACAGGGGTTATCAGCAACGTAAAATGCTTAGAGCAACAGCACAGAATCTTGAGAGGGGAAACTTGCCAGATATGGGTCGTGTCTGATCTCAGCCTGGTGGCGGTGCAGGGAAATTCAGAGCAATCTGTTCATCAAAGATAATTTATTTTGATTGGGAGATTATATTTGATAGGAAAATTTGATTATTTTGATATAGGTGGAGGACCCTTGGTGGTGAAACTTGCATGTTTTGTGGGTTACATGTGTGAGACAAGTCTTCGGTTCCCATCTATGACTGTCTTGTGGTCATTTACTCTTCAACGCTAATTTGCTCTGATTCCCTGCTACTAACCCCTACCACTTGGGCTGGACGGTAGAGCGACGGTCTCGCTTCATGCAGATCGGTATTCAATCCCCGACCAGGGTACAAGTAGTTGCGCACCATTCCTTCCCCTCCCCCATCCCCCCCCCCCGTCCAATCTCAAATCCTTATCCTGACCCCCTTTCAAGTGCGATTAGTCGTAATGGCTTGGCTCTTTCTCCTGTTAACTCATTTCCCTTCCACTAAGAAATTTAGGAGCATGATAAAATGCTCATGGTATAGAATTACTCACAATGCAGATATTTTATTTTCCTTTGTCCATATCTTCCTTTTTATTGGCGCATAAGCTAATATTCTAAATTTAACTCATACTCATAGCAACCTCTTTTGGTTCTACCTCGCTTTGTGTCTGTTGCCCGAAGTCGAGATAGAAAAGCGCTCAAGAAAAGCGGCAGATTTTGTCCTCAACTGAAAAATAATAACAAGGCCAATCTCCTCCAAGCTGATACCTACACTTTTGGAGGCCCGGGACCCACAGCCACGCAAGAACGGACCCGATTTTCTGCTGGCCAAAATGTGCCTCGCTTCCCTTTATTCTGCTGCTTAAAATCCTTTTTTTTTTCTCGCAATTTTGAAGGAAAGAATCTATTAAATGTTTCATATAGGGCAGATTGTTCAGATCTAGGTTTCTGCCATTTTTATCCCTAAATACACAAACATACACAGTCAATTTTCTAAATCAGTTTTAATGTGGTGATCTCTGCCACGTAAGTAATATGGTTGCGGCCGAGACAGTGCTGTGAAAGGACACAGAATCCTAAATAAATGTGATGTCATTTAATATGACATTGGAATTTAACATTATGTGTTTTTGTTTCTCTCTCTTTTTTCCTGCTTGTTTCTGTCTCTCTGACAGAAACAGAGAGACAGAAACAAGCAGGAAAAAAGAGAGAGAAACAAAAACACATAATGTTAATTTCCAGAAACCTCTCCCTCTCTCTCCCCCCTATGAAACGACACGCACGCGCGTGTATCGTTGTTTCACCTTTCCATATCTTCTCTTCCCCCTCAACCCGTGTCCCCCCCTACCCTCCCCTCCCTTCTCACTTTCCTCTTATCCCTCCTCTTCCCTCCCTTCCATCCTAACAAGCCGAATTTTCGTGAAATATTTAATTTTCCAAATTGTTTCTTACGAAAAGATAAGTTTTCATTGCATTATATATGGTTGCAATTTTTTGTTATGAGTCAAAACTAAGGTAAAATTTTTATCAAACTTAACCTAACGTATCATAACCTATTTTAACCTTTCATAACCTATTCTAACCTTTCATAATCTATTCTAAACTTTCATAACCTATTCTAACCCTTCATAATCTATTCTAAACTTTCATAACCTATTCTAACCTTTCATAACCAAACATAACCTAACATAATTAAGTCAGTAATTCATGTTTGTAATATAATAGATTATTACTGTTAAAAAAAAACAATCAGGAAAAAATTTATTCCCCAGACCCCGTACCCCAGACCCCGTACCCGAGACCCCGTACCCCAGACCCCGTACCCGAGACCCCGTACCCCAGACCCCGTACCCGAGACCCCGTACCCTAGACCCCGTTCCCCAGACCATTTCCAATACAAATTTGGGTAAGGCATGTTCCCCAAGGGTCTGGCAACATGTTTCGAAGATAACTCTAAAATTGAGATTTAAAATCGGGTACACAAGGCTATTATGCCAAGACCAAACATGGCGTCAGTGTCTGTCGCAGAACACGCGCGTTACTGAACCCGGGACGACTGCACAGTCACCTGATGTGAGTAGCAGTAGAGCTCCCTTCACGACCCTCTCCCTCCACGACCCTCCACGACCCTCCACCCCCTCCACGACCCTCCAGCGTCCCCACGACCTTCTCCCTGCAGCCCCTCCACGAACCTCTCCCTCCCTTTCCTGCACGACTCCCTCCATTCCCCCCCCCCCCACACACACACAACTCCCTCCAGCATCTACAGTAAGTGACAGTGAGGCGAGACAAAAGCCCGGGACAAATCACTAATGAAGACGGTTGTGGCAGCAGCAGCAGCAGCGTGAAGCTCTCTGACGAGGAGCATCACGGCACTAACACAGCCAAGAGTGTGTAATCATTATCAACAGCCTTACAAGGTGTTGTTCGTCTCATCCCGTGGCAGCAACCCCGTGCTGTAACTCAAACTCATTTCCTGCAACGCTGTAATTTACCAGTTGGGTTTCAACAATTGAGAAAATACACGTCAACTGTAAAACCATCCGGGTTACTCGTACACATTTGCGATTATTATACCAGTCATGAAAGGTCTTGCTCTGGCTCGTACGCTACGTACCAAACACCAGCAGCAACATCAGGTGATGTAATTTATCACACATCCTTCTTAATGCAAAATGGTGTGAACGGCGCTAATGGATCTCCCAAGCTGTCACTCTCAGCCCTGATTACCGTCACCCCAAACTAAAAAATCTTGCCCTGAGAGATGCGTCAGGCAGGATTCCCCAAGCTGCCACAGTCCCTTTGCCGGGAAGATTGGTGCTCTCCCCACGCTCAGGTAACGTCAGGTGTCGCTCGAACGTAATGCGCAGATTGCTCACGTCATCGTCCTCGCTACACACACTTTAGATTTCTGTTCCCCAATACATTTAACATTTATATTTCTATAACACAACTTATATTTTATCGCTACATACTTCATACAAATAGTGTTCCTTGAAGATACATCAAGGTTCCTCTTGCCACGATCTCTTAATATATCAGGGTTGAGACGATGACTATTCTAGACGACACCATTTACTTGTCTAAATTCTCGCAAGTCTTGGCAACAACCCGCCCTGTGCACTCCACATGTGCACATTTATCGACAGTAGTAATGTTGTTTCCGGTATTGCAAGAAGTAACATCCGCTCTCACGGCCCCGACCACTTTATTCCAACTAAATCAAACCTCTCACAGTCACCTCACAACGACGACAAGTCAAACGAAATCACAGTTTCTTAAATGCAGACAAATTTTCTTCAGGATCCACCTGTTGTGGCTAGCTTCCAAGACAATACTATATTCTGCGACCATCAGAGGTCTCTGGAGAACGAGAAGCTTCGTCTTGAGCAAGTTAGGAAATTATCACTGCTCACTTAACCTCTTGAGAAGGTAACCTGTAACCCTATCTGTAACCCTGTAACCCTATCTGTAACCATAACCTGTCTCTCCCAGCTACAGCTATTAAGGAATTATTTTTTTTTTAATTGTTAGTGATGACAATAAGAACTCTCTTAATGAACTTGTAAAAGTAGTAGATGACATTGCGATTACGAGTGGCTGTAAATACGTTCTTGGTGGCGGCAAGCGGGAACTAGGCCCTGTGGAGCCAGACGAGACGGTCTGACACGCCACTAAACATTTAATTATGGCCCCAAACCGAAAGTATTAGAGATAGAATTTTTCCCACATTTTAAGGTAACCTACATATGTGTTTAATAGGTCGTCATATGAAAAACAAAAACTAGAATTTTTAAATAAATCTCATCTTGTTATGTTTTATTATTATTGTTTTGAGGACAGTAAGTCACCATACTGTGATTGATGTAGATGTTGATGTGGGACGCTCTGAAAATAAGGTCGTTACCTCTATTATTTTAAGATGCGTGGGTTGGGTGTCAGATGTATGGGTTGAGTGTCAGATGTGTGGGTTGGGTGTTTTAATTCTTTTTCAATTAAGACGTTAAATATTGTGTTTATTTGCAGGTTATATTATAAATTTCAAACACATATCTTGAGGTTATCTTGAGATGATTTCGGGGCTTTAGTGTCCCCGCGGCCCGGTCCTCGACCAGGCCTCCACCCGCAGGAAGCAGCCCGTGACAGCTGACTAACACCCAGGTACCTATTTACTGCTAGGTAACAGGGACATTCAGGGTGAAAGAAACTTTGCCCATTTTTTCTGCCTCGTGCGGGAATCGAACCCGCGCCACAGAATCACGAGTCCTGCGCGCTATCCACCAGGCTACGAGGCCCCGAATATGTTATTACAAAAAATACAGTTTTATAGACACCCACCTGACTCAAAAGTATCCGAACAAATAAAATCACTTTCCTTTCTATCGTGCTCAGTCTACAGAATTTATTTAGACTCAAGAGTGGGTGGACCAGTATATGTCTGTCTCGCTTCGTGCAGGTCTGCGTTCAATCCCCTACTGTCCAAGGAGTTCGCTTCCATTGCTTCCCTCTCCGTCCCATCCTAAATCCTTCTTCTGACCCCTTCCAGTTGCTATGTAGCCGTAATGGCTTGACGCTTTCCCCCTGATAATTCCCTCCCTCCCTCCTGCCTCTTCACTACGAATAGGCAACTTACCTTGTAGGGGGACAAAATGCACGAGAGAAAGACAAATATTAAATGCAATTATCACCTGTGTCTCTTCTTCCACCTCTCATCCTTCCCTCATTTTCATTTACCAATTACCCTCCATTTCTCTCTCTCTCTCTCTCTCTCTCTCTCTCTCTCTCTCTCTGTGTGTGTGTGTGTGTGTGTGTGTGTGTGTGTGTGTGTGTGTGTGTGTGTGTGTGTGTGTGTGTGTGTGTGCCTCCCTGGCCTTCCCTTCCCTCATCCACTTTAACTTAATCCCACATCTCCAATCTCCTGGTATCTCTGTCGGAGCTTCTACGCCCCTTTATTACCTCAACTGGAAAGGAGAGGAAATTATCAGGCGAAAACACTAAGCCAGTATGACTACGTAGCACTTGGAAGGGGGAATGAGAACAATGAGCTGTGATATCAGGAGTATGAGGACAATGAGCTGTGATATCAGGAAGGGGTGAAGGCGCTGTGCTCAACTATTTAGGGGAGCTCCAGTATCCCTTATCCAGCTATTATCTCCCCATGCTACTCTTTATTGGTCTTCATTTCGCCGAGCAATTCTAAGCATACCGTAACTATAGGCATCTCTCAACTTCTTATCAGTTCAACTTGCCCTCGTGTCGAGTGCTTTACTTTCTTGTCTGGTGCTTAAGCTGCCCAAGCAGTCTAAGGCTAAGACAGTACATATACGTGCTATACTAGGCCGAGCAATGTTTATGTTGGGTTTGTTGTTGATTTTTCTCGGGCTCTGTGAAATGAACGGTTCATAACTTGAGCTTTTACGGGTCCAATGGTAGTCAAGTGAACAATTGGTATATGAGTACTATCCTTGTAGGAGGATGGGCTGCAAGCATCATACGTCCACTGACTGTTCCTTGATCTCTCCTTGCTCACCTGCTGCTCCCCGCCCTCCACCCCCTGCTCCACCCCACCTGCTCCTCCCCGCCCTCCACCCCACCTGCTCCTCCCTACCCTGCACCCCTACTCCCCCACCTGTCCGTCTGCGAGCCAGCACTCCCCTGACGGGAATAGCGATGGCGTTGATGATAATAATAAGAGCAGAGTTTACCTTCTTGGCAGCCACTGCGAGGGTATGATCCTCGCTCGAGCTGCTTGTCTTTACAACATGTGAACTGATGATTACGTTGGCTCTAATATTATGGTTGCGCGACCACTTGAGGACCCGGCCGGGGCGGGTCCCAGCTGGTCCCAGGTCTGGACGGAGAGCGGAGACTGTGGCAGCAGGCAGGTGTAGTGAGTATAGTGGTCAACGAAGGAGACACGAAAATGATAATGCTGCAACAAGGAGGACAGAATTCTAGATCACGCAGAAGTAAGGCAGTTGGAATAGATAGCAAGAAGAGAGAAAGACGAAGTAGAGGAGAGAGGCGGGACTAAGCACGGAGGTTGAGGATTTGGTTTAGTTTCCCATTGTCGAGAGCAGGAGAACCTGTTTGGCGTATCTATGCCTGACAGGTTGCAGTTTTGGTTGCAACTTGTTTTTCAACCTAAGTTTTGGTGGGCAAACTTTGCAAGACTAAGGCTACAGTCAACAGATGCCTCACTCCCAGGTACCCGAATATCTGTGGAAAGTGCTATAGGATTGTGTGAGGTGTTGAGGCTTTACAATAACCTCGGACGATCTAGGTACAGACGTGCTAGGCTTCCCTGGGATTCTCTGTTGAATGTTTATCATTGTTGTTTGGTTGTTAGGTTGTTTGGCTGTTACTGATTATGGTTACCCGAGGTCAAATGGTTCATTGACATCGTTCACAGCAACTCTCAGCCGTGAGTAACACTCGACACTTGCCAGTAACACAACACAGTTCACAGCAAGTCTCAGCCCTCACAGTTTCTCATTAGCTATCCACTACAACTTTTTCTCTCTTTGTTTTTTGTTTATTTTGATTTACTTGTCATTAACAAATCATCGTATACAACTTTTTTTTATCTTTTCTTGATCATCTTGGTCGCAATTTTAGTAAACATTTTATGAGAGCCCGCTCGTGATCCAGCCGGGTCAGGGGTCACATTAATCACTGGCCAGCTGCAGAGGAGGGAGATGCTTCTTGTGTCTGGAGAATATCAACAAAACGTCTTCGTCTGTGTGATAAGTAGAGTGGCTTCATGTCGCTAACACCTGTGTCAGTTCGTATACTTCATTACGTTCGCTCGGACGTACACCAAGGGTCAGTATGGTAGAGATAAGGTGTGGTCAATGTGATCAATAAGAGATGGGTCTGGTCAGTGAGGTCAATAATATGATGACATTGTTGTCAGTTATGCGCTGACAGTCACAGCCCCGCTTCTGTGCCAGGTAAGTCCACTACGGGCTCACCATAGCCCGTGCTACTTGGAATGTTTTGTTCCCAGTAGCTGAATCTTAAACAACAACAACTGCGCTGGTGAAAAGTTTGGATTGCAACAGGTTTTTGTGCAAAATAATTATATTGGATTTGTTGGCGGCGTTGTGAACATGTGAAATTTACAAATCTCGCTAGCTGCCATAACCAGCATGATTTACCTCGAATAACCTCGTAAACTTCAGCTACTGTCTCTTCCTTTCCTGCTCTCTCTCCCCCCCCCCACTCCCCCGCATCCTCCTCGCCCGCCCCCTCCCCCCGCTTCCTCCTCGCACGCCCCCCCCTCCCCCTTATAACCCTCCACCTCCCCTCCCCACTATCAGCTGGTGGTAGGACGCGAGGATTCCCCAACAAGACAAGAGCAGAGCAGCGATTATCAACACAACCCGTGTGTCAGGGGCGACCCCCAGGCGAGCACTGTGTGTGTGTCTATCACCGCCACCACTGTCCCATCAATCCCAGGTGTTGTCGACTCGTTTAGCGCCGGATTAACGAGACGTTGAGCTGTTCAAGAGCGGATATTTGCCGCGTTTAGCGAGGGTGGGGCAGCAGGCGGGTTTGCTGGATAATCAGAGGTGTTGGGAGTCTTGCGAGAAGATCACGCGCGCTGGCAGACCAGTCCCAGTGAGATGGACGATCACTCAAGACCCTTTTTTGTGTTGTGTGTTTTTGTTATTCTCTTGGAGCGATTCTTTGGCCAAGTTCCCAGTTTTCATCCTGGATTTAATTTAATCGAGGACACAAGACCACCGGTTATTAGAGTTGTCTCGCATATGTTGCCAAGTAACATTCTCGACCGGGGGAGCCGGTCGGCCGAGCGGACAGCACGCTGGGCTTGTGATCCTGTGGTCCTGGGTTCGATCCCAGGCGCCGGCGAGAAACAATGGGCAGAGTTTCTTTCACCCTATGCCCCTGTTACCTAGCAGTAAAATAGGTACCTGGGTGTTATTCAGCTGTCACGGGCTGCTTCCTGGGGGTGGAGGCCTGGTCGACGACTGGGCCGCGGGGACACTAAAGCCCCGAAATCATCTCAAGATAACCTCAAGAAGTAGGCGCAGGGTGTGTGAGGACTCAGGACGGAGGGAACTATCAGGGGGAAGCGACAGGCCATTACGACTATATAGCACTTGGAAGGGGTCAGGATAAGGATTTGGGATGGGACGGAGGGGGGGGGGGGGGAAGAAATGGTGCCCAACCACTTGGACGATCGGGGATTGAACGCCGACCTGCATGAAGCGAGACCGTCGCTCGTCATCGAGCGACGTCATCACACCAGAAAGCCTTCGTCTGTTCCACATTTAAGACTTTATACAAATTTGAAAAACATGTTGCAGTAGCTGTGTGATAAATTGGGTGAGAAAAGACCTCTCTGACGGAAATCAACAAATAATAGTGAGATGGGAGAGATTGCGATGAAGGTGTGTGTATAATAAGCATAGTTACACAGGGATCAGCAAGTCAGTAGAGTTTACTGAGGAAATGGGATTAACACGTTAGAAAAACAGCTTACAAAATATGAGCTATTAATATAAAATTGTAAAATTCTCCAAGATAACGAGATAAATTTGTAAAATTCTTAAAGATATCGAGATAAAATTCTCTGTTTTTCTATTTTTTCCAAGAAACTAGGTAACTGGTTAAAATAATAGCTGTTCCACTAATCCAAACAAATAGAGGGAACGAGAATTCGGACAGGGATCAGATAGCCTCTGAAATGAAGCAATACCAATTTTAACAAGAAAAAAAAACGTCTAGCCTAAAGACTACATCACCGGAGGAACATGCTAACAGGATAACATCAGCGGCGTATGAATGGCTGGCAAATATTCAAGTAGCCTTCATGATCGTGGACAAGGAAGTCTTCGGGAGGTTGCACGTGATGTTTAACCGTTAATGATGTTTATCCTTCTCGTCCAATACTCATATGATCAGATGAAATCAGCAGTTGCTATCAGTCAACAAACAGAAATCATCTAGAAACTGATGTCACCAGTCAACATTCATCAGAAAATAGCAGGGCTAATTAGAGGGCATGTGTCAGTAGCCACAGTTCTACCAGCCCTATAGGGAGAGGTATAAGCCTATATAAGCCTTCCATTCGTGTAATATTCGTGGCTATAGGTATCAGGAAGCCGCCGGAAAGTCTCATTACTAACAAGGCGTCAGCAATCAGGTGCTAACAGTCAACAGATGACTTAACACCAGCAGGCGATCCTAACCAGCAGGTGTGTGTTAGCAGTCAAAAGTTAAACAGGCAGAGTTATGACCGCGATCAAACGCTCGATTGCTAGGAGCGAAACTAGTTTTTTGAGACGAGGGATGGAGAGTGAGGAGGACGTTTAGAAGAGAGACGAAGGGGCTGGAACGGGGGGGGGGGATGGTGGGGGTCGAGGGGGGGCGAAGGGGAAGAGTGAGGAACAGGTTTTGGGTTAAAAAGTTATCGTCAGCGGTGCCTCGCCCAGAACACATAAGGTGTGAATTATTATTGCATTTTACAGGATAGAGAAGGAGCGAAGGAGGTGGACGGTAGGGATCATCCACTAGAGACAGCACCTCACAAGACGGGTTGCTCATGGTCGGGGTCGTTTCCCACCCGATCGTCGACACATTTTAGACAACCTCTTCTACCGTAAAGCTGATTGAAACCCAATGAATTAAATTCAATTAGCTCGTGATTAGCGCAACATGGAAGTTTTTTCAACGTTGTCGCTGCCCACCACCACCTGGGGCAGTGGCGCTGCCCACCACCACCTGGGGCAGTGGCGCTGCCCACCACCACCTGGGGCAGTGGCGCTGCCCACCACCACCTGGGGCAGTGGCGCTGCCCACCACCACCTGGGGCAGTGGCGCTGCCCACCACCACCTGGGGGTAGTGGCGCTGCCCACCACCACCTGGGGGTAGTGGCGCTGCCCACCACCACCTGGGGCAGTGGCGCTGCCCACCACCACCTGGGGGTAGTGGCGCTGTCCACCACCACCTGGGGGTAGTGGCGCTGCCCACCACCACCTGGGGGTAGTGGCGCTGCCCACCACCACCTGGGGCAGTGGCGCTGCCCACCACCACCTGGGGCAGTGGCGCTGCCCACCACCACCTGGGGCAGTGGCGCTGCCCACCACCACCTGGGGCAGTGGCGCTGCCCACCACCACCTGGGGGTAGTGGCGCTGCCCACCACCACCTGGGGGTAGTGGCGCTGCCCACCACCACCTGGGGCAGTGGCGCTGCCCACCACCACCTGGGGCAGTGGCGCTGCCCACCACCACCTGGGGGTAGTGGCGCTGCCCACCACCACCTGGGGCAGTGGCGCTGCCCAAAACCACCTGGGGCAGTGGCGCTGCCCACCACCACCTGGGACAATTATGCTGCCCACCACCACCTGGGACAATGGCGCTGCCCATACATAATGTTCCATACATTCCTTACGTTAACTCGGAACCTCAGGATCTGTGCATGTCTCTCACTACAAGCCTTCTCTTCCCCCTTGTAATTGCCTTTCCTTGCCTCCCTCTCTTCCATCTATTTTGACCAGTTTTAGCTTGCACCCTTCCTTTCTGCTACAGTGAAGGAGAACCCACAAAACATCTCCTGGACAAGATTGATGCAGCGCCCCAAAGATGCATCCGACAGCCAGGCGGGTATTAGAGCCCACTTGAAGAATACGTCCATCTGGTGCATTCATCTTGTTCTTGAAGCAGCAAAGCTTAACGCAAAAATTCTCACGATACCGAGACAGAAAACCGGGCGCCAGAATTGCATGATAAATTTCCAACAGGACGCTATCGGTCAAAGTAGCGAAAATTAAAGGTAAATGCCAATGTATTTCGCCTTGTATATAAGCAGAAAATGTTGAGAGTTCAGGAATAAATTAGTGGACTCCCGTCATGGACACGAATCTGAAAAGAATCGGAAATGAAAGATTCCCTGCAGGAGAGTCAGTAACACCAGGCAGGAGAGTTAGTAACACCAGGCAGGAGAGTCAGTAACACCAGGCAGGAGAGTCAGTAACACCAGGCAGGAGAGTCAGTAACACCAGGCAGGAGAGTCAGTAACACCAGGCAGGAGAGTCAGCAACACCAGGCAGGAGAGTCAGTAACACCAGGCAGGAGAGTCAGTAACACCAGGCAGGAGAGTCAATAACACCAGGCAGGAGAGTCAGTAACGCCAGACAGGAGAGTCAATAACACCAGACAGGAGAGTCAGTAACACCAGGCAGGAGAGTCAATAACACCAGGCAGGAGAGTCAATAACACCAGGCAGGAGAGTCAATAACACCAGGCAGGAGAGTCAATAACACCAGGCAGGAGAGTCAATAACACCAGGCAGGAGAGTCAATAACAATAGGCAGGAGAGTCAATAACACCAGGCAGGAGAGTCAATAACACCAGGCAGGAGAGTCAATAACACCAGGCAGGAGAGTCAGTAACACCAGGCAGGAGAGTCAATAACACCAGGCATCAGAGTCAGTAACACCAGGCAGGAGAGTCAATAACACCAGGCATCAGAGTCAGTAACACCAGGCAGGAGAGTCAGTAACACCAGGCAGGAGAGTCAATAACACCAGGCAGGAGAGTCAATAACACCAGGCAGGAGAGTCAATAACAACTCGCACAAGAGCCAACGCCAAGGAAGAAGGAATTACAAAATATATTATTAATTTTCTCTGTCAGACAAAAATAATAGTAAAAAACATAAATGATACCAATTTCTAAGATGACGTCCAAAACACATGCCAGAATAATCATCAAATTCGCAAATACCATCCAAAACCATCATCTATTGAAGACGTCAAACCAAAAAATAATAATTATAACAATATATCGTAAGAGCCCTCCCACAGAGGCAGAATTATTACAAATAAAAAAATATATTCATCGTGAAAAAGCTGTAGACATATATATGCAGTGTATTCCAAGAGTTTACAATTTTCCTGTACAGTAAAAGAAAATCTGAGGCCAGATTCACGAAGCAGTTACCCAAGCACTTACGAACCTGTACATCTTTTCTCAATCTGTGGCGGCTTTGTTTACAATTATTAAACAGTTAATGAGCTCCGAAGCACCAGGAGGCTGTTTATAACAATAACAACAGTTGATTGGGAAGTTTACATGCTTGTAAACTGTTTAATAATTGTAACCAAAGCCGTCAAAGATTGAGGAAAGATGCACACGTTCGTAAGTACTTGCGTAACGGCTTCGTGAATCTGGCCCCAGGTGGAAGCTGAGGGACACGAGAAGCGATTGTGAAGTGGCGCCTCATTCCGTTTGGGGGGGGGGCGAACGTCTGCTGAACTACACGTTACGTTAACCCTGATGGAGATGGATGAAGTCCTCGTTGTGGTAATGCAAGTGAGGAAAGAAGGAAGGAGAGAGAAGTGGGGAGGAGGAGGGGGAATAGGGATGAAGGATGTGGGAGTGGGAGGAGGGAAGAGGAAGGTGGAGAGACAGACAGACTGAGACTTAACTTTCGTGCGAGGCCAAGTTTCCTGCCTCACGATGGATGATCAAGGAGTTTCCTCGTCATCGGAGCCGCCCTCTCGCAAGTTTGTGGGGAAATAATGTCACCGCTCAGCCAACTGCGTAGAGATGGGATACCAGCGGAGGAGGTATTTAGGTCGCATGCATCTGACCAGGACTACCTCCCCACGACCCACACAACCTCCCCCATGACCAGGAATACCACCCCATGATCATGGACTACCTCCCCACCACCGGACCTATTGCCTCACGACTTTCTAGTGGATGAAATTGTTTACCCAATTAGTGATCACTTATGACCTTACCCTTGAGGTGCAATGCTAACGTAGGTGAATATATAATGAACAAACCACTCACCAGATGATGCAGAAGACGACGACGTTTCGGTCCATCCTGGACCATTATCAAGTGTGATAATGACCTGCCTTAATGCTAATAGTCCAGGACGGACCGAAACGTCGTCGCTTCTCCATCTTCCGAGTTGTGGTTTAGTCATCATATCTTCAGTGTTGTCCAACTGACATTCCATCGTTTATCTTTTCTCTGGTATCATATCTTCTTTAAATGCTTCATCTACTTCATTCCTTCCTTTAATTACCTAACATTTGAAGATCATAATGACATGCCTGGGTTTGTTAATTACGTAAGTGTTGCAACCACATCCATTACTGCATGTGTGCTTCTCGCCTCTACGGCCCGGTGACCCCCTCACCTAGTTGGTAAAACTCTCCACCCTGCGATGGGGAACAAGTTTTCTGTCTTCGTCTCTGGGTAAGAAAAGACCTCAACTTTCCTTCCATCTTCAAACTCTGCCCTTCCATAACCTGTTTTCGTAAGTGCTCTTCCATTTTTCTCAATCCATTATCCAGCATCAGCTGTTAATTATATCTATTATCTGCTTAATCAATCTCTCACCTACTCGGTCTCTACTTCACATTCCGCCTCTTATCTGGAACTGTTTCGTCCGCCTCTACTACTACCGCTGCTGTTGTTGTGGTAGCTTAATCTTCAATAACAAGAGGTGGCACGGGCATGAATAGCCCGTAGGTGGTAGATTTTCGGAGTGAATGTGATATTTGGTCGTATAACATCTTGAAGTGTCTCTGGGCCTCTCCTGCTCTTACATTAGTTCATCTGATAACCCTTTTTTTCATCTCGCATTCTTCAAGCTTGTGTGTCCCACTCACACTCTTGCCGCTTACCTGTACAAAGCTAAACTCTTCCCGCAACCTGTCCTCTTAAAAATAACGTCGCTTTTGGCAGTTTACCCGTATGGCCGAAAGTGGATGTAATTTGAAAATGAAAAAACATGAAAATAAATTTGAGTTTTTTTTTTCAACAACAGTTAGTTAAGGGTCCTCTGATAGGTTAGGTGGGCAGGAAATTCTCATAAAGTTTCAAAATGTTATGAAAAACGTTAATTGAAAGTTTCCTCTCCTAACCTTTCCGAATAAGCCGGACGACTCAAACAGAAGACGGGACAGTACGTCATTTTTGTGAGTCGATTTCATTTCAAATTACGTCCAATTTTGGCCATAGCGCGCATACGAGCAAAAAGTGACGTTATTTTTAAGAGGACGGGTTGCTTCCCTACACTTTATCTCGGCCTAAGAATTGTATGTTCTGTTTTCACAATGTTTGCGTGATTTTGCGCCATTTTCAAGCTCAATGTGCAGATTACTTTAAGTTATAACGTTATCCTGGATCCAAATAGCTCAAGAAGCCATTAAATGGTTCTAAATAGTTCAGCGCTGGGCCATGCTAACTCTAATTTACTCGCCGATCGGTGCTGGTATTAACCTAGTTTTATCAATGGAATCTCATCCGAGAGTTGTTATCACATAGTGCTTAAGTTGTAAATGGGTTAATTCCTGTGAATTGCCCCAAAACAACAGTTTACAATATCAAGACAATTTAAACCAAGATAACTCCACCTGCGTTAGTTGCCATATCTTAATGCTCTTCTTGGATACACACTACCAGAGTCCTCAGAGCACGCCTTATTTGTTTCTACTGGAGTCGCTTATAGGGTAGCTGCACAAATGCAGATGTACCTCATATATTAATACAACAAAAATGGAAAAAGGAAGACAAGAGAGAGGAAAGGAAAGCATCTGAATCCCATACATTTGTTTCATTGCTTCTCAAGGCCAGAAAACAGGGGAAGGGGGAAGAGACGAAGAGATAGCTAGAGTTGAAGACGAGGGTGAGAAGATGGTAGAGGGAATAAAGGTGGAATGGATGGTGAGGAGAGGTGGGGAGGCCTGCAGATTCTCCCGGGCACAGCCGGGTATATCTCTCCTAGTTTCATATTATATAACTTAAGGAGATGCGAGGAGTGTGGAAGGTGTTCCGCTTCAAGTAATTATTTCCAGGAGAGACTACTGAAATAGAGGGAGTAGAGAGAACATATATACGGCATACATAAACGCGATAAAGCATCTAAATTATTGGGATCGTCTCAAAGCTCAACAAATGTACTCACTAGAAAGGAGACGAGAGAGATATCAAATTATATACACGTGGAAAATACTGGAGGGCCAGATACTAAATCTAAACAGTAAAATAACAGAATAGAACCAGTGAAGAGCAGAGGTGCCATAGGCACAATCAGAGAACACTATAAACATCAGAGGTCCAGGGTTGTTCAACATCTTCCCAGCGAGTATAAGAAATATTGTGGGAACAACCGTGGACATCTTCAAGAGAAAACTAGATAGTTTTCTAAAAGAAGTGCAGGACCAATCGGGCTGTGGTGGGCATGTGGGCCTGCGGGCTGCTCCAAGCAACAGCCTCGTGAACTAAGCTCTCACAAGTCAAGTCTGGCCTTGCTTCGGGTTTGAGGAGTAGAAGAACTCCCAGAATCCCATCAACCAGGTATCGGCCCTGAATTTGAAGGTTGTAATTGAGAAGGTGGAGCCGTGGATGGGCCATTCCTCACAGTATGTCTGACCCACTGCGGTACTCACTACACCTTGTTATCCCCACTCCTGCCTACAACCCCATTATTGCCTACAACCCCCCCCCCCCCATAACAACCTACAACCCCATTACAACCTACAACCAAGCGTTAAACCTGAGTCACGAGTTATGTCTCTTTTTGTATATGCGCGTTTGTATGCATGTTTGTACTCATCTATTTGTGCTGGCAGGTTCGCGCTTTAGCTCTTGGACCCCCGCCTTTCTAACCGATGTTTGTCTAATACAATGTCTCCTTCCTTATTTCACTATCCTGCATTTCCTTGATAATGTGGTGAAACACGAAAACGTTCGGCTACTTACCTGGATTCGTGGATACATACATATATATATATATATATATATATATATATATATATATATATATATATATATATATATATATATATATATAATCAACCTTGGTGCTATAGGCTTCAAATCATAATTAAAGCTGTTATATAAAAGCTTCACATTATCAAATATTCGCATAAAAGTCTCTCACAGTCTGAAGCTTGTCGCCACCTGCTGCACACGTCTCAATCGCTCGTAAATTGGCTATATATTAAAGGTGTGAGGAGGTCGGCGGCGAGGCCCGGCGTATGACTGCTTGTAGGGTGAAGAATTGGCCCCAGCGGGGAGGGAAGGAGGAGTCCTTACACACCCCTCTTCCCACCCCACCAATGTTATATCCTGCTGCGATAATGATGGGTCCAATTGCAGCTGCGTATTTCCATGTTCAGTTTTGCATGTTCGTGTGCTTTTCTAGACACCTATTTGTGCCTGCCGGATCAAGCTTCAGCTCTTGGCCTCCGCTGGTTCTTTAATAACATTGATTCCAGCCGAAATTTCTCCTCTTCGTATCTACTTTTAAAATTTTGTGTTGGCAGAGTTGAGCACTGGCTCCCTACAGTCCTCTTTACCGTCTCTGGTTAGTTAGTGCAATGATTTCCCTATAAATGTTTCACTTCATGTATTTATGGTTGCTGATTGAGGTTGCATTGTCATTTTCAATGTCAATGAGGATGACATCTCCTGAGAAATCTCCTCCCCAATGAGAAATCTCCTGTAGCTCGCAACTTTTACACTAAAGCGTTTCCTGACATCCCTCCGCCTCATCTGCGTCGCCAGCTTCCAGCAATGTCACCTGGTACTACCGTTTCCCGTGTAGAACACTGTCTCAGTATTCACTCTATATCTTGTACGTTATCATATCTCCCTGTATCCTCTCTCCTTTAACGTGGCGAAGCTGTGTTCTCTCATTCTCTCGCTGCAGCTGAGTCATCTTAGTTTGGGGATAAGTCTTGTCGCATGCTTATTTTTAAGTGGGAACCTCAAGCCGATGACATTCGGCTCCATATGATGCAAAAAGTCATCATATGGAGGGCAGTTATTCCAAGAATTGATCTTATGTAGGTTGCATTTAATATTGTTAAGTCCTTTTATCCTAGTACCTGAAGACAGATCGCACAGTTATCAATTTCGTATTTCCTACAGGTGTTATTTTGTAAGGTGTTACAAGGCCAGATTTGTCGCTCTTCGTTTTGGGAACTCTCCACTATAATGTCTACTGGGTCTTGTTTTCTCTGGGTCTCTTATTATTTAGATTCAAATTGAAATCTAACAACCATATTTTTGACCAATGGTGCAGTGCATTCAAGTTCTCCTGGGATCTCTCGAGGTTATATTCGCATCTAACTCTCCTCAGTAACTTGATGTTGTGCACAAACAAGGATGTAAAGTATCCTCGTTTCTCTGCGAAGTCATTTACTTGTATAAACAAGAGAGTAGGTACAAGTATTGATCCCTGTTGGACCCCATTTGTGACGCTTCGCATTCTGAAATATATCAGAAATATTACAAATAATTTGTTAAGTGTCTGGATAGTGCACAAATGGAAAACATTAGAAGCGAAGTGATGGAGGTAGACTCCATTTACTGGAGTGAATTAAATGTAAATTAAATTAAAATATGACAGTGTCCAATAGTCTCTGGACTCTGTACACAAGTCGATCAAGGGTTGAGAGGCGGGACCCAAGAGACGTAGCTCACCCGCAAATAGAACTAGATGAGTAACAGGTTTGTTCTCAAGCTCGTATAAGGAACCTTTTATGCAGGATAGTCCGAGACACCCATTGCCAGCCTAGCACCTGTAGCGTCCTAATGCCTGTTACGGGCTTAACACTGACCGAGAAATATTAGAACCCGAAGAAGATAAAGAGAGAGAAACAGACAAAAACGAGAGAAATTTTCGAAAATAAACTGTTTTTTTTTTTTGGTACTTACGACAGCTGTTCGTTTTAGAGTAAAACAAAACAAAAATCGCTGATGTCAGTAATATCTGGGGAGCGAAGTCACTGCAGGGTATCGAACACGGCCTTTCTCCCATTTCAAATCAGCGCTCAGAATAGAACTCGACTAACCGGTGGTACGCACAAAGTTAATTCACCCGTGACATATTTTCTAAGAAACGCCAGAAGCTAAGTTTTATATGCACAAGCCTAATGAGCTGCTCATTACTGTAAATTGCACTCTGTTTAGCGAGTTTAAACAGCATTAAATATTAAATTCTGCCATAAAATGCCTTGAATATTTTAGTTTAAACTGCGAATACTATCCACAACTACATTAATTTGACATGGGAAATATTATTCCTAGCTTACATTTTTGATTTGTGCTGTTGGCTAAACCCCGAGTCTTCAGTGCCCACTTGGCCTAAAAGTTGTAGGTGCTTGCGTAACTGCTTCGTGAATCTGGCCCCCTGAGATTTTAGTCGGTACTAAGCCATAACTTGGCTATAGCCTATAAGCTTTCACTGCCGACTTGGGTGTAGCCTGAGCTTTTAGTAGAGACTTGGCCATAGCCTAAGCTTTTAGTACGACGCAATGAACGAAGCCCCCTGATGTTGGCAGACACTATGCAAATTGATTGAATCGTCATGTCTGCGTGTTGTTTGAGAAGGCAGTTGTGTATGGTGGCAGACCTCGTAGCTGGCGTGTTGGTGGCGTGTAAATCTGCTGTGCTGAGTAAGACACAAAAGTACCTGCAGAGCTTGGGTATGGATTGCAAGATTGCTGAGGAGTAAGAGTGTGTAACAACTCTCAGTACTCTCTCTCTCTCTCTCTCTCTCTCTCTCTCTCTCTCTCTCTCTCTCTCTCTCTCTCTCGCTCTCGCTCTCGCTCTCGTGATGAACCTCCAGGTGTACAATACTAGTGTACCTTGGTGTACGGTCCCGACCATCCTCTGCCTCCAGAGTGTCACACCTCTACACCCCTGCCCGTTCCGAAGCTGAAGGGGTGGAGAGAGAGAGAGAGAGAGAGAGAGAGAGAGAGAGAGAGAGAGAGAGAGAGAGAGAGAGAGAGAGAGAGAGAGAGACTGAGACTGAGACTGGTATACATATAAACACGCACACATACGGGAATACAGAGACAGATATAGGAAAACAGACATTACACAAGCAGGTTGGCTGCTTGTGTACTTTCTGCTGAGTGGCTCCAGGGTATTGGCAGACTGGTGGGGGTACGTGGGTCACGAGGGGTCTGCTGGCTTCACGGAACCCGCTCGACATAGAGAGGGGAGAGAATTAAAGACGGGCAGAGATAGAGAGAGAACAGACAGATAGGGGTCTGGTGAAGAGAGAGGGTGAACAGTGAGAAGGGAGGAGAGACAGATAAACAGACCGACAGACCATGGGTCAGCCTGGTACTCATTATAGTATAGTATAAATAATTATATACACTAAAAACTACAGGCTAGTGTTTTTAGCAATAACACAGAATACTTGCGAGAATAACAAGGAATATATTACAATGCTTATAATTCATTTACCCAAGCTCTAACACAGGTTCAGAGAAGGAAAGTCATGCTTAGAAAAGCTATTGGAGTTCTAAGATGGAACGACTATCATACGAAAAAAGGAAGGGGTAGTCAAACTGCCTGTTATTTGTCAGAAAGTATTGGTCTCCGTTCCTCTTGAGACACAGAACAAGTTTGAGAATCAGGCCGAAGTAACAATAATAGAGTGAGAAACTAATTAACAGATTGGAAACGGTAGGAACAAGAGGAGAAAACCGGAATGTGAGCAAGTGATTAGTGGAGTTACCGAAGGATTAGTGCTGGATCCATGCTACTCCTAGTATACATAAATGACAGCTGATGGACTAGGGATTTTTCTATCACTGATCAAGACGGTCAGCGTACCTATTGCACCTCTGCTTTTCAACAGGACTATTGTACATTTTCTGCCTTTGTTTCAAGTGATATTATTTCCGTGTACAGATTTAGAACTAGTTCCTCTAATATTTTCCAAATGTTAATTATGTATCACCCACTTGCGCTCTAGAGAATACAATTTAAAAAGTTTAAGTAGTTCAGATAATTTGCTTATTGAATGGATTCGGAGAGGAAAAGATCTTTGCACCTTTTTCAGGTCAGCCGTTTCTTCAGCGTCAAATGGAGCTGTTATTGTGTAACAATATTCCATTCTAAGAGACTAATAGTCTTAAAAATGTATCAGTGTTGGTCAGGCACACATCATTGAACATTCATCAACAGCACATGTTAAGCTGACCAACATCAGAACAGCTTTCAGGAACCAATTCGAGAATGCTCATAAAATACTATATACAGGATAGTATGCACTTCCAGCGTGGCGCCTCCACTTCAAAGGACAAAACTAAGCTTGAGAAAGAACAGACATTAGCTCCAAGAATTGAGTGAACTGAATGAAGCGACACTGGAAGAAAGACTAAACATGGGGACATAACCCAAACAAAATAGTCAGGTAACCGATGAAATAGAAATAATATAAGTACCTGCTTGATGAGGTTCTGGCAGTTCTTCTACACCCTAAGCCCGGCCCGAGGCCAGTGAGAGCTTGATCCAACAGGCTGTTGCTTGAAGGCCCTGCAGGTCTCCAGGCCTCCTGAAAGTTAAAAAGTAAAGCAGGAGCTTAGCAAGATAGCTCGATGGACGGTCCTGCACACTCAGACGAGCCACAGGGATGTTAGGAAAAGCTGCTTTAACCCAAGTACAAGATTTAGTAGAAACTTGACTGAGAAAGATTGGTGGCTATCCATAGTTTAAAAGTGTAGAAGTGACGAGAAATACTAGGAGTTGGCAGTTGCAAATGTGGGGCCAAGGAGCTGAAGCTCGGGTCTGCCGACTCCGTTAGGCAATAACTGTTAGGTAATAACACCGGCGCTCACCGTACTATAAAATCTCTTGAGTTTCATTTGCATGCTCTTGATATTAATAATCTTGCTCCACCGTATTTGAATACTGATCATAACTTGAAGTTGATATGTGAAAAGGAAATTGTGTCGAAACTTATAGCGTCATCTGGCATGAGTGGTCGGTAGGAATGGGAGAGAGAAGAGATGAGTGAGAATGAAAGAAATGAGAGAGATGAGAGGAAGGGGAGTCGAGAGTAAGGGGAACTGAGGAAAAGGCCAGAGTAAAACCACAGAGAAACTTGAAATTAACATGAGCGCTTTCGTGTTATACATCATCATCATCGTATGGTATATTAGGGATGAATTATGAACTAATTATATAAGGACGAATGAGATGGTCAGGTGATTATGTGTTGATATGGACAAATATCGCCACGGCTTGATATAAGGGGCCAGGACGGAGCCAGGGATGAGAAATAGGTCGTGCAGGTCGGCGTTCAATCCCCGACCGTCCAAGTGATTGGGCACCATTCCTTTCCCCGCCGTCCTATCCCAAATCCTTATCCTGACCCCTTCCCAGTGCTATATAGTCGTAATGGCTTTG
>NC_091235.1:18681431-18726431 GCF_040958095.1 Procambarus clarkii
CTTGTGCTTGGTCTTGAAGGAAGCCGGCCTCGGGTGAAAGAGGGCTGTGACAATCTCTGTCTGGTGGAACCAGTAGGAGCGGGACCAGGACGTCCACTTCCCGGGGCTCGTGCGGCCCAGGCTCTGCTTCAGGAGGCTGGAGTCGTTCTTGCCCTTGATGAGGCGGTTCTTCTCCGGCCCCGACCACGGCTCTCCGGGTTTGAAGTCCTGTGTCTTTTTTCACCAACGTCGACGTCAACTCCGGAGCTCACAGTTCCTGCGACGGCGCTGGAACCATTCGTATTGGCGTTTGCCTTACCATTGGAGACTTTCGGCGCCGTGGAGAGGGGGGGACCTGCTGCATGGGTAACAGCTTCTCCGTATCAACCTACCCTGGCTTTGTGTTCTGGAGAGGCCACTCCAGACCGACAACCAGAGCGCAACTCCATAGTCTCCTCAGACTGTTGGATGCCTTCTACACACACACAGACTTCCAGTCTGAGACAAAACGAAAAGATGACCAAACCACACACCAGAAGGTGAAGAGATGACGTTTCGGTCCTTCATGGACCATTTATCAAGCCGATTGTGAACATATTGACCACAATCGACTTGATAATGGTCCAGGACGGACCGAAACGTCGTCGTCCCTTCACCTTCTAGTGTGTGGTCTGGTCAACATTCTTTAGTCACGTTAATGTGACTCATCGTCTGCAAAACGAAATATTATTATTATTATTTGATCAAATCCACAGGAGCCTTGATGAAGGTTCGAACCTATACGCTGTGTGTTCCCAGACGCGCCTTAGTCGACTGTACCACCACATGGTAAAAGAACTAGTTGAGCCATGTTGACCATGAACTGGTACTAGAGCGCGTCTGGGAACATCAGCACATGGGTTCGAACCCCCATCAAGGCTTCTGTGGATTTGTTCATTTGATATATCACGCTATTGTGATTTCTGTGTGTATTATTATTATTATTATTATTATTATTATTATTATTATTATTATTATTATTATTATTATTATATTATGTCTGGGAGACCCTCCAGACCTACTTCACATATCAACAAAAGAACAAAAGCTTACCAAATATACGGGAAAACATTCAATTAAAAAAAAACTTTTTTTTTAACCATTTAGTTTTGACCATTACTTGGTAAAAGACTGTGCTTTATGACGGACAGTTTTTAATATAAAAATTCTATAAAATATCGGATGGTTGTACGATATCCAAAAAGTGGTGCTTTTTTGTTCTCAGAAAGTAGTAACGAATGAAAATATTGCCGCGTGTGTGGGAAATATCATGTTTTATGATGCTACACCATTTATTTATTTTGTCATATTCAATATACAAAAGTAACCGGAAAATGAACAGTTGTTGTTATAAAAATGTTTTTCATAACAGTTATGAAAAACCGGATTAAAACTGAGACTGGCAAAAATTGGTAGATGAAAAATACAAAAATGAAATACAGACAAGAAAGCCAATGTAACACCTTCACACAATGATGCTTGTTAAAAAAAACAGCAAATAAAGATAGTGAAAGCTTATTGAAGCAATATATGAAAACAAAAACACACGAATGATTCGTCAATCGTCTCAGCTTGATCTTCCCTCTTGTGTGTCATGTCTCAGCTTGATCTTCCCTCTTGTGTGTCATGTCTCAGCTTGATCTTCCCTCTTGTGTGTCATGTCTCAGCTTGATCTTCCCTCTTGTGTGTCATGTCTCAGCTTGATCTTCCCTCTTGTGTGTCATGTCTCAGCTTGATCTTCCCTCTTGTGTGTCATGTCTCAGCTTGATCTTCCCTCTTGTGTGTCATGTCTCAGCTTGATCTTCCCTTTTGTGTGTCATGTCTCAGCTTGATCTTCCTTCTTTCATTCATTCTTTCTAAGTCATCCACCATCCTGTATCGCCTCCTTCTTCCTTCTTTACCTCTCCCCCTCTCTCCCCCTTTCCAAATACCCCCACCTCTACTCAACCCAATCTTTTGAAGATTTCTCATTAATTGCCTCGAACAAATATACAAAAATTCCCCGCCACGGGTCGAGGCGGGGAGCGGAGAGTGGTCCACTGGGAAGTTTGTGCACAGGTTTTTATGTCTATAATTTTACCGGGCGAGGGGACTATTATCGTAATTACAGTGAGCGTGAGCCTTGTGCGGCCCTCTCGCAAGGGTGAGTATTCCACGCGTGCCTTCATGGGACGTCTTAGAGCGATGTATAATGTTGAAAACGGGTGACTGCGCCTTCAAAATGGGCTGTCAGGGTAATAATAACCCTATCACAGTTAATGATACGGCCGTGATGCTTCGGAAACTGTTGAGTTCTTGAAACATTACTACGGGGTAAACTTACTGGGCGGCAGCAGCTTGTTAAGGCCCACCCGGCCTCACCGACCGCTTCTACTCTTGCCTGGTGCTGCTACTGCTGCTGCTACTACTGCTGCTGCTGCCTCTTGTGCGCCGGCTACTGTTGTGTATTCTGCTGCTGCCTATGATTATGATAATGCTACTGCTCTAAACTGCTGCTCCCTACTATTCCTTATGCTGTTTTTCGTCCTGCTTGTATAGCTCCTGTTGTCGGCTCTTTATTAATCTTGCTGCTGCTCTTCCTTGATATGATGCTGCTCTTTCTCTTGTTCATGCAACTACTGCTGTTTATTACATCTGGACCTACTACTGATGCAGCTGGGCCTGCTTCTCCAGATTCACCTGCTTCTCCAGCTGGTCCTACTGCGTTATCTTGAGATCTTGAGGTTATCTTGAGATGATTTCGGGGCTTAGTGTCCCCGCGGCCCGGTCCTCGACCAGGCCTCCACCCGCAGGAAGCAGCCCGTGACAGCTGACTAACTCCTAGGTACCTATTTACTGCTAGGTAACAGGGGCATCAGGGTGAAAGAAACTTCTCATCGTTTCTCGCCGGCGCCCGGGATCGAACCCTGGACCACAGGATCACGCGTCCAGTGTTCTGTCCGCTCAGCCACCGGCTCCCCTTATCTGCGTAAGCAGATATTTTGTCTGTTAGAGTGAAATATTATATTATGCCTGCTGCTTAATAAAAGAGTTGAAACCGAAGTTCTACTGAACTGACAGAACCAGGGCTCTGTCCTGGATCCTCTCTTGTTTCCCATATATATACGACTCAGACATAGGATTAAACAGTAACATTTGCAAACTTGAACCCGATTTATGCTGGCCAAAATAGAAATTTTGAAGTCAGAATGCGAAAAAGATCTAAGAATCATGATTAGTTGGGATCCTAAGACAAAAATTCAATGCATATCTGTACGAAATAAGACAATTGATATACTGGGATTCATTTTTAGAAGCGTCAGCAACAAGACGTCTCACAGAGAAATCACAGAGAAATCACACAGAGAAATCACATTATTGTGATATATCAACCATAAAATCCGCACGAGCCGTGAGGAGCACAGCGCATGGGTTCGAATTGTCACTACAGCTCCTGTGGATTTTCTTAAGATCTCTAATATTATCCCTCAGCTTTATCTGGCCTTTGTTAGGCTTCATTTAGATTATGATGTCTCTACTACAGACATAAATTCCCCTGAACGCATACAGAGAAGGACGAAAAAATTAATCCCAAAAATTAGAAATTTTCACTAAAGAAGTAAAACAGTTAGAAACATTGAAAGCTTGTACTATAACATCAACAACACCAGCTATGCGGTCATATTTAACCAAATATGCTTCAAGACACTCCTGCTGCCCAAAGTATACAAATATATATTTAAATAGCATTTACACATATTTATATATATTTTTTAAATCGAATACTGTATAGGTATAGACTCTGCCACCATCAGTTGGGACTACGGGCTCACCAACAGCCCGTGCTGCTCGTAGCTTTTGTTCAGAGTGGCTGACTCTAAAGCAACAACAACAACAACATCAGCTGGGAGGGAAGGCATGACCACGCATGTCATATGTAGTCTGACTATGGCCCAGAGAGCCCATTTGCTGGACGGTATGGTATTAACACATGGATCACCTTCCTCTTAAGATGTTACGCTTAGCAACTCTTTAAACGTAAGCGGGTAATTTGCAACACACTTGAAGATTTACAGCAAGCTAAAAATGGAGTGAGGAATTACTAATGTTTTAAAAACTAATCTTACATTGGGCAACTATTTTATACTAAATTACATGCTTCCACATTATTATCACAGGTGTTTTGTTGAGGGAAGGTATTTGTTTTCAGTTTGAGAACTAATACCCAGATAATTTAATATATGAGAGAACAGGCGATGTAATTAGTCAATATAAGATTTAAAGTGATAGGAAAGCTATGAAAATAAAATAAAAATTTGGAATTAATTTATACACCGTACACGAATGGTAGCAAATTTGATGAGTTTATTTTTAGATCATCAGTAAATCTTATTTTATTTATTTATTTTTTTTAACCTGCGAGTAAACCATTATTTGCTGGAGAGCGCAAAATAGAACTTTACTGAAGAAGGAAGCGACCTCGTTACTCTCGTTGACAGGGAAAATATCGCCCCGTGTCCTCCACCTTCTCATTTGTGGTCTTTAGCTATGTCAAAAAGTCGCTGCTGGCACTCTCAGATATGGCCCCGTACGTGGCCTTAGATGAGTTGTGTTTCTAATCAAGTTGTGTCGTGTTCTTGAGCAGTTGTCGTTCTTAGTTGCTTTGTGTTCTTACATGGTATGGGTTCCTGGCATGTGTGGGAGATGCCCTACAGGGTGGTGGGAATGGTTCGCCTCCTTTTTACTAAGGATGAAAACCTACCTACAGGGTGGCTGCTAGCTAGCTTGTGGCCCACGGGATGGGTATGGGGTTCATAATAAAGAAATGAAATGGAAATGGCGCCTAAATATGAACTGGCTTACTATGACCTGACTGCCTGACTGTAGCTGTTTAGCCCTGAAATTTCAGTTGTCATCAACGGCAACTACAGTCCCTGTGTTCTCTCTCTCTCCCACAAGCTCACTATAATGAGTCGTTTTCTGACACCCTGTTGAGTGAGAAAACGACACAACCCAATTGTTTTTCGCATTTTCTCGCACTAATTTTAAATGAAATTTTGTTGTATATAAGTTTGTCAACACAGAAATGTTGACAAGCTGATGTCACTATATCTGTGTTGACATCAGTTTGTTAAAAAGAAAAAAAAGTCCAGTTTGATTTGCAACCATTTTGTTGCACGTTGTCGTCTTTGCCATACTTTAGCTCCGGTTGCAATTCCTTAGCTGTGGTTTGTCATGCATGCGTCGTGGCGGGCCTTAGATCGTATAGTTCGTCTGTTTTGTCTTGTTTAGGCTGTTTTATCCTCGATTATCACGGTTCTTGCATGGTAGTAATATTGTCCCCGAGTGTTTACATAGTACAACTCTTATTTTGTCGTTCTTATATGCTTATCTTGAGGTTATTACACACAGAAATCACAATAACGTGATGCATCAATGAACAAATGCACAAGGGCCAAATCCATAGCTCGAGTGCATGGGGGAGTTGTGTAAAACCCTGGTTTGTGTCTCGGAGAGACTGCAGGATCCAGTAAGTTCAGTAGAACTTCGGTTTCAACTCTTTTACCATGTCGTAGCTCAGTCGATTAAGGCAGCGTCTGGGATGCTCACAGACGTAGGTTCGAATCCTCGTCACGGCCCTTTTGGATTTGTTTCTTGAGGTTATCTTGAGATGATTTCAGGGCTTAGCGTCCCCGCGGCCCGGTCCTCGACCAGGCCTCCTTTTTTGTTACACATCCCCAGGAAGCAGCCCGTAGCAGCTGTCTAACTCCCAGGTACCTATTTACTGCTAGGTGAACAGGGGCATCAAAGTGAAAGAAACATTTTGCCCATTTGTCTCAGCCTGACCGGGGATCGAACCCGGAACCTCAGGACTACGAATCCGAAGCGCTGTCCACTCAGCTGTCAGGCCCTAATGCCCCTAATTCTTTCTCATGCATCGGTTTCAAGAAACCGAAAACACACGGTACCACACCTGTATACCCCATAAGAAAGCGATTCACACCTCTCCCTTCACACACAAAAAAAACACAGAATACATTATTATACATAATTCATTGAAAAATACATTTAAAATAATGTTTTATTCTGTAAAGCGCATAATGTTGAAGCGAAACTGTGAATACCGCCCGGTGTGAACTCCATTGTAAAGCGAAAAAAAGAGAATCACATTAGTTCACATCGTGTATGATCTGAACGCTCTAAATGAAGGGAAATTTTATAATCCCTCTAATATAATATAATCTCTGGTCTCTATAATGCCATACGAGATAGCAAGGCCTCTATAATCCTCGATCCGACTGCAGCTGTTATCCTTTGATTTGGAGATTAAGTTAATTTCACACAAATTAACCAGCGATGCATGTTAATTGCGCGATAATATTAGTGATGAGAAAGGTTGAATGGTTGAGGTTTCCTCTGTTTTAACAATATCATGAACATGGTATTGTTCCTGGGAAATCGTGATCCCAGTCTAATATCGTGATCGTGGTACTTGGGATATCGTGATCCCAAGGCAAGCTTTCCGGCCTTCTTGGGAATTACAGTGGCTGTAATTCCCAAGAAGGACCTTAAGAACCTTTTTAAGGACCTCCTTAAGATAAGAGGTCCTTAAGGTAATTCTTAAGGACCTCCTCCTCCAATCGATGCTTTCACTGTAATAAATTCTGGAATCGACGCAAGAGCAAAAATGACCTAATGTTAATCTGAGAACGTAAATGAGGCCATGTAATATGAGTAATTGTGATTGCAGATAGTTACAGCATTACGCTCTGACGCTGCCATTAGAACAAACTCATCCAACGATATTTGTTATTGTGTCTTGATATTTGGCGATCAGTGAGGCTCCATTTTTTGGATTTGGCTTATTGAGTGATATCGTGCGTGATCCTTGACAGCGCTACGTCAGTTATTCGTCAAGGATTGCTCGAAGCTCTGTGCACGTATCGCGCGACTCTTAACCTTGATGGTAAGACCTGTCTACCTTGAACTCTGTGAGCACGTTTGTTGAAACATTTCTTGGCCAGTAATGTAGGTGGGTGGGTATAAGCAGGTGGGTGGGTATAAGCAGGTGTTTGGAGCATGGGCAGGTGTGTGGAGCATGAGCAGGTGTGTGTGAAGCATGGGCGGGTGTGTGGAGCATATTCATTTCTGCAGTACATGAGCAGGTGTTCAGTGCATTGGCTGGTGGACAGACTATGATCAGGTTGATATTATAGAGAAAAAATAGGTTGCAAGTCAGTACATTAGACATCCGATGGTAAGGAAGGCCAAGAGCTGACAGCTCGATCCTGCAGGCATGACAAGGCGAATACAAATAGGTAAATACACAGACACTGCGGAGAGCCAAGTGAAAGGCTCCAACGAAGTCATCAGAATGGAGCCGGCGGACACCAGATGGATGGCTGCTCGTTAAAGACTGAACCCGCTACAACAGGAAGAGGTAAAAGACTACTATCAGGGACTTGACGAAACTAAGCCTGCGGGATCTGACAGGATATCTCACCGCACAGGTTCAAGGAAACTCTGTCCAGCAGCTGGACATTCTCATCAATTCTGTCAGGCGCTATCCTCCCCCGCGATAGCTGCCACATAGTAAGGATTGACGATTTCAATGCGATCTCAGTACACAGTATACATTCACTTCTAAAAAATCTACCTCTTACGGGCTAGTCATACCCGTGCCACCTCTTGGGTGGCTTAATCTTCATCAATCAATCAATCAAGGACGCTGCAGAAACACTTCGCCACAACACAGAACACAACACTATGGAGCAGAAACACAACCACCGTGGAGCATCTTGCGATGATCTCCCTGGCCGTAATGGAGCTGGATGAATGTATGTCATATCATATTCAAGGAAGGAAACAGACAGACGCCACTAAATTACGGACCCGTGACCTTAACACACATTCCAAGCAAAGTGCTAGAGATAATAACAAGGAAGGAATTAATATTGTGTCTAGAGGATATTAATTCCACACAACCCTCGAACACAGGTTCAGGGGAGGGAAGTCATGTATGAGAAAAGCAATTACAGTTCTACTATGGAATGAATGAGATCAAACAATAAAGGAATGAGTGGGCAGACTGCATATTACACTCTCGCAAAAGAGTGGCTCCTGCACAAGCTAGAGAATCTGGCCGGATAAACAGGCAGAATAATTAGGTGAAGAACTACCTGTCGAATAGGAAAAATGGAGAATATTAGTATAGGGGGAAGGTCTTAAGTTCAAGGTTCAATTCACTTGACACTCCTTGTATACACGAATGACATATGTCGTAAACTCATCTCTCTTTGTCATAGTTTTCTGTTGATACAAAGCTGATGGGCAAGAGAAAGGGGTAAGAGAATATTGTAAGAGGCTCCATTATGACTTCAAGTGGCTGGGCACCATTCCTTTCCCCCGTCCCATCCCAAATCCTTGCCCTGACCCCTTCCAAATGATATATAGTCGTGATGGCTTGGCGCTTTCTCCCGATAATACCCTTCCATTATGACTTGGATAAGTTGCAACCTTGATCTGCTATTTGCCGGAGGCGGGGGGGGGGGGGGGGGGGAGGGAGTTGTATGCGACTGCCACAACAGTTGTATTGTTCCTGGGTTTTAGAGTCCATGCGGTGGAGTCCTTGACCTCGATGATGATTGGCGCTTTGTTTCTGCAAGTTCCATGCTGCTTTAATTAAAGGAGTTTCCAGTCCTCTTAGCTCTGGTGTTAGGCTCGAGAGGACTCTTTGAAACACAAAGATATTATTATGTATTATAAAGGGTAAGGCTTTCATTCTGGTTCTACATAAACATCTGCGTGCAAGTCTTATGAAGGAAGTATATACTGTTTTAAATACCCCTAATATTCAATTTGTCGGCTTTCCAAATATTTTTAAAGTTACCCTCTCCCCCGGACCAGTAAATTGGGTCCAGTCTTTTCCAGCGTTGCCTTGCGCTCGTAGGGTTGGTTGGCTGGGCGCTAGTACTTCACTGCTTACCCTTTGAGATGTAGTGTATTGTCTCAATAAGCGTACTTGAACTTCACTGTTTGCCCCTGTTCACCCAGCAGTAATTGGGGCGTCGTCTTCCAGGGACAACTGGTAGGGCAAGATTTAATATGAGGTGTGGGAAGGGAAAGATCTTAAGTCTCCTAACATGACTCAAAGGTTGTCTTCTTATACCACTTGTGTACAAAAAAAAAGATGAACGAATCAATTGGTTTTTCTCTACATAAATTATAGATAAGCTGTTGCTTGGTTTAAGGCCTATCAACCTCGGTTGTGTTTTAAAACGACCAGATCTTACTGGCCAACCAGCAAGGTAATTGTCCTATTGGGCTTCCTATTGGCTCCTATTCAGATCCTCATCTGAACTAAAAAAAAACATATAAACATTGCATATACGCAGAGAAGTGGGGTACAAGTCTTCCTACATAATATCCCTTGCTTAATCTCGTATGTGGCAGGGTAGTTATTAACAATGATACACAGGAGTTAAATATACAGTTATCTATGTTGGGCAAGATCACCAGGTACACTGTACGCCGGTAAATATTGTTGCTATTTTACGTCGGCATCAACATGGAGAACTCTCAGATACAATGAGATTTAATTCATAATTAAAAAAAAACGCGTAGCGCTAAGCTAAGTAATTAGAGGATATTTAGTGATGAAGAACCGGCTGAAGCGTTCCTTCTGCGGTGGTAATGTTCCCAAGTTGGTCGTAACTTACTTAAAATTATGTGGACCAATTCGAGCTAGTTTTTTGTTACTATATTCCCATTAGTCTTAACTAAGGCATGATAAGCTGTTCTTAATTACTAGCATTAAAGAGTGATATTAGGTATAAACAGGCCAGCAGCAAGTCTATCCATATGATAACATTTTTTGCTCCTACGAATACCACTCTAGTTTAATACTAAGCCTTAATGGACAATGATTATTTAATCTTATTTTATATTTTAAATAGTCAAACCCAATATGAGCGATCATAGTCTCGACAAATGTGACGACCGAATAAGTTAAATAAAGATGTAATCGGTCTTAACGAAATGAGCGACATAGGCTTCAGATTTAACTACCACACACACACGCCAGGCTGTCTGCGGCTGAGTGGACAGCGCTAGGGATTCGTAGTCCTGAGGTTCCGGGTTCAATCCCCGGTGGAGGCGGAAATGGGCAAAAGTTTCTTTCACCCTGATGCCCCTGTGCACCTAGCAGTAAATAGGTACCTGGGGCGTTAGACAGCTGTTACGGGCTGCTTCCTGGGGATATATAACAAAAAGGAGGCCTGGTCGAGGACCGGGCCGCGGTACGCTAAGCCCCGAAATCATCTCAAGATAACCTCAAGATAACCACACACGTGGAGGTCTCCATGACGGCGTTCACTGAGTGGGGGCGATGACGTCTGAGTGTCTATTCTGCGTGAAATGACCAATCTGATCTACGCGGGTGCGTCTCTGAGCTGCATTGGCATCGTTATCTGGTTGCCTATTCGTGATTGGCAGGAAGGGCAAAGGGCCTCCTATTGGCTCCCGTGCCAATAGGAGATCGCGCAACAGGTGAGCACTCAACACCTGTGTTCACCTAGCTGTGCTGCAGGGAAGGGTTGAGCTTCATCTCTTGGGTACCACCTTCTTACCTTCAGTCGGTGGGTATTCAGGTTTTAAAACA
Organism: Procambarus clarkii; assembly: GCF_040958095.1. Classification (NCBI taxonomy): domain Eukaryota; kingdom Metazoa; phylum Arthropoda; class Malacostraca; order Decapoda; family Cambaridae; genus Procambarus; species Procambarus clarkii. The sequence continues at coordinate 18,692,089 of NC_091235.1, forward strand.
TTTGTAAAGTTTACATTTACATTTTAAGCTATGCATGGAAAGTTTCTTTGTAATATGCGACTTCTTAGTGTTTCCACTCACTAACTACCATGCATTCCGAATAATCTGAGCTGTCTGTTTCCATTAGTATTTTGCATACGGTAATCATATGCACTTTATTTATATAAAACAGAACAAAGAAAACGATTGCAATTAATAATATAAACGGCAAAGCATAGGGAGATGCCAGCGAATAATTCCCAAAACACGGAATAAACGATAAAGGGAAATTACATTCTGATCGTAAACTGAAATTAGTGCAGGGGCCCACGGAGAATTTTTTTCAGATTATTTTTTTTTTTTGGGGGGGGGAGGGGGAGGGGGAGGGGGAGGGGATGGGAGCAGGAATAGTGAGTGGAGATGTATATAATTTGTTAGCGCATCCTCCCTTCTCTTCTCCTAATCATGGTCCGGTTGAGCAGCATCTTCTCGGTTCCGGATGCTGTGGCGATCTTAGTCTTTCTCCTAGGCATACATTATGGGAGAGGAATCAGAATATTCCATTCACCTGGGCTCTAGGAGACTCAAACCGTGGACCCCGTGTGTGTGAGGCCGAAGCTCTATCGAGCGAGCTATTGAGTAGTCTTAGAAAATCTTATTGAGTAGTCTTTAGTCTTTTATAGGAATGAGAAAAGTTACCGGAGGAATAACTGGCTTGTGGCGCCCAGGCCTTCATAGCGACGTGGCGTTTTGATCCTACGATGTCGGCTCTTTCCGTCGTTGTGAAGAAGTCAGCCGTTCGCTTGTTCATCCAGCAGTAGGGAACGTGATTTGGGTTTAGACAGTCATGAGACAGTTACACAGGTTCATTTTACCTGTGTAACTGTGCCAGCTTACAAGGTCATCGAGACAGCCTTACAAGGGCCTCGAGACAGTCTTACAAGGGCCTCGAGACAGTCTTACAAGGACCTCGAGACAGCCTTACAAGGACCTCGAGGCAGTCTTACAAGGACATCGAGACAGTCTTACAAGGACATCGAGACAGCCTTACAAGGGCCTCGAGACAGCCTTACAAGGACCTCGAGAGTCTTATAAGTGCCTCGAGATAGTCTTACAAGGACCTCGAGAGTCTTACAAGGACATCGAGACAGTCTTACAAGGACCTCGAGACAGTCTTACAAGGACGTCGAGGCAGTCTTACAAGGGCCTCGAGACATCCTTACAAGGGCCTCAAGACAGTCTTACAAGGACATCGAGACAGTCTTACAAGGGCTTCGAGACAGTCTTACAAGGGCCTCGAGACAGTCTTACAAGGGCCGTGGAGACATCACTACACCGTTCTGAGAGACAGCACCTTAAGCTGTCTCCAGACAAACACACAACAGTCAAGCATTAAAGCTGCGGTAAAGCCTCTCAACTACCACAAAACTCGAGCATGTACAACATAACATCTTTCATCTCGACTTCCATTCTTAAAATAATGAGTCTGAGAGCTTTGCCGGCGCTGACTTGTGCTATTATTAACCTCATCAAGGTAATTGGGACAGTAATGGGGATGGTGAGTGACGGTAGATGAAGCCCCGCGTCGTAATGGAGAGAAAACGGGATGAGGGAGGGGAATCTCTTGTAAATATTTCGTTATTGGTTGATAGCTTCGGCGCTGTGTTTGTGTTGCTGTGTTGGAGGGGGATGGAGTCTCTCGTAGGTATTTGTAGAAAGGCTAAATTTATGTATGTATGTGTATTCACCTAATTGTTTTGTGAGGGATAAATTATAGCTCTTGGGTTCCAAGTCTTACCTCTCATTAATCGACTGCTTTATATAGGTTCCAGAGTCTACTGGAGCTTTGTAATATCTACATTTAAATCTATGGTAAGATGTTGTCTCCGCTCTTAGTGCTTCCATTTTCTCACTATATACTGACACTGAAAAACAATATTTGTAATATCGCTGTGGTTCATTTCGGTACTTAGTTTCCACCTGTCTTCCTAACCACTTAGGCTGGACGGTAGAGCGACGGTCTCTCTTCATGCAGGTCGGCGTTCAATCCCCGACATCTGTTGAGAACCTTTTTTTTTTTTTTTTTTTTTTAATTTTATCCAGGTCATCCTTTTTTTTTTTTTTAGAATTCCATTGTATTTGTCCTTCATATAATTTTTGGATGATTAGCAAGCAATTAGAACAAGGAATTTATCACCGCTTGAAGACCGTTCACATAGATTATGAATATTATTGGCCCCAATACTAATCTCTTGGATGCCACTGGTAACATCCCGCAAATCCAAGGAGAGAGAGAGAGAGAGAGAGAGAGAGGGACAAAGACAAACAGACGACAGAAAGAGAAGGAGAGAGAGAGAGAGAGAGAGAGAGAGAGAGAGAGAGAGAGAGAGAGAGAGAGAGAGAGAGAGAGAGAGAGAGAGAGAGAGAGAGAGACAGACAGACAGACACAAAGAGAGAGAGAGAGACAGAGAGAAAGAGAGAAAGAGAGAGAGAGAGAGAGAGAGAGAGAGAGAGAGAGAGAGTAGACTGGCACCTCTGGAAGTCTCTAGTACATATACATAGAATGTGTTTATTTCACACTTCGTATAGCGTTCATTAAATCTCCGTATTAAGCTTCAGAAGGTCCACAGATCCTTATTCCTTGAGTAAGCGTTCACTTTCCTACCTACTAAGCTTTCACTGTTAATGTATAAGCACAGAACTTTCTTTGAAATCACTACCAGTTCACTAATTTGCTTGAATAGCCAACTACTTGGTACGTGCGCAGGTTAACAATTTCAACTCAGGGGCTCTCTCTGAATTTCTCACAAGGAACAGATCCACCGGCTGTCACGCCAGTATTGACATCTACCAGCTGTCCCTAGACGAGGAAATCACTCCGGTAATGGTCCCTGACAGTCGCAGAACGTAGTAGTAAAGCGCGGATATTAAAACTTCGCGATTCATATGCCGATTCACGTACCATATGTGATCTTCAGTAGTCCTAAACGACTTCTTAATCCTTTGTATCATATATCACGACCATGGCACAGTATTAGACCACACAGCAGGTGTTCTGATGCTGCCTTTAGCAGTAGTGGGGCCTGAAAGCCTATGTCCCGCTCAAAGGGTTCTCCTTCGTGTCTCCTGTGGTGATGTCAACCTCCCACTAGCAAACATAAACGATTTAGATTTATGTTCTTTTTCTAATTAAACTCTCGTTCGTAGTGACACGTGTGATCTTCTCTGGCGAAAATTTGGGTCCCGATTTGACAGGACATCACACAGTAATAACACGTAGAATACTTCATTTATACGTGTTCTATCAACTGGATTGAGAGAAGTTATTCATTGTTCCATACCACTCTTTATTCATTGACAGGAATACCTCTCGGCATTTTCTTTCACTTCTGTTCTAATAATATTTATTCTGTTTGATTCTGATAATACAACAAAAATCTTTTTCACATGAACCTAACACGTAGAGCTTTCCTTCCCTTAAAACTTTTGCCTTCTTTCGTTCTTGTTTAATTCGTCTTACCTTCTGATTACACAAACCTGCCTCTGCTCTCTGGGGCAAAGGCAGTTTTGGCTCTATCTACAAAAGGCAGGCAAAGGCTCTACCGTCCAGCCACTTGACGGTAGAGCAACGGTCTTGCTTCCTGCCGACTGGCGTTCAATCCCCGACCGTCGAAGCGGTTGGGACACCATTCCTTGCCCCCGTCCCATCCCAAATCCTTATCCTGACCCCTTCTAAGTGCTTTACAGTCGTAGTGGATAGGCGCGTTCTCCTGATAGTTTCCGTTCCCTTCTCTAAGGCCTAGGGCTCAGACCCGAAGTCATTTATGTTTTTAGATGTAAGAAATTTTGAGATGGGGTCCCCAGGCCAATCTCACTAACAGTATTATGCTCGCGACGCAAGGCTAATTACACCACATAACAGTAGGTAGACTTTGGGTTTGCCACATTCGTACATTTGCTACTAATATAATTTATTTAATTTTGATTGATTAAATGTTTTTTCAATCAAATAAAACAATCTATGAACGTTAGTGCATTGCAGGCGATGAGTCACAATAACGTGGCTGAAGTATGTTGACACTAGAAGGTGAAGGGACGACGACGTTTCGGTCCGTCCTGGACCATTCTCAAAGTCATCGACTTGAGAATGGTTTAGGCAATGTTTCCTTGTGGTTATGACTGGAGTCTTCCTCCACCTCCAACACTGCCTGAATAACTATAGTTAGAGTCATGATTACGTGAAGCCTCGTACCCCTCCTCTTCCCCAACACAGGCTGTGCTTGCGTCAAACAGTATGTAAGCAAAATACACTCGCTCTCGCAAACTGTGGAGAGGGAAAAAGATGGGTGGTTTATTGGGCAATACATCCCCGGCCGAGTGTGATTGTATTTCAAAGTTTGCCTAAGTAATGGCGCGTTCGGCAAGATTTATCGATGATTCTGAAATTATTCCTCTTGCTGAATACAAATGAGAGAGATTTCCTTCTAATCGATGGTATGTAAATCATAGGATTTTAAAGATATATGGATTACAAATGAAGTTAAAGGCTTTAGGATATTAAGGAATATAATTATTAAGATATCAGTTATTTGGATACAAACTAGACAGTTACACCTAATTTTGCGAGCTGTTATTTTCGTAAATGTATGTGTAGAATTGGTTATCAGTGCACGTAGCATGATAACGGAGGAGAGAAACAGCGCCGACAAGCCTGGTGGATGTTACCTTGACGGGAACGTGCACAATAGAAAGTGCACAGTAGAAAGTTGTATTTACATATTTATACACTGAAACGTGTATAAAGTCTAATGTAGTTGATTGTAACCATGATGTATATGCTTCAGACTACAGCTTAGATCTATTGTCTTGCGTGACAGTGAATACCAGCATTGTCCTCGCTCTAATAAGACTTAATTGAATTCCTCAGATTAGGCACAATTGTAATTAATTTTTGTCAATAAAGATGTTAATAATAATAATAATGAGAAGAACGTAGCTGAGGGCCTGCTGTAGGGTCCCCTTTTCGTCCCAATCTCACTAACGACCATTCCTGTGAATGGGCCCGGGAAGGGACGAGAGGGCGCTGGTGAACAAGCACAAGAGGACGCTAGAGAACAAGCACAAGAGGACGCTCGAGAACAAGCACAAGAGGACGCTAGAGAACAAGCACAAGAGGACGCTAGAGAACAAGCACAAGAGGACGCTAGAGAACAAGCACAAGAGGACGCTCGAGAACAAGCACAAGAGGACGCTCGAGAACAAGCACAAGAGGACGCTAGAGAACAAGCACAAGAGGACGCTAGAGAACAAGCACAAGAGGACGCTCGAGAACAAGCACAAGAGGACGCTAGAGAACAAGCACAAGAGGACGCTAGAGAACAAGCACAAGAGGACGCTAGAGAACAAGCACAAGAGGACGCTCGAGAACAAGCACAAGAGGACGCTCGAGAACAAGCACAAGAGGACGCTCGAGAACAAGCACAAGAGGACGCTCGAGAACAAGCACAAGAGGACGCTAGAGAACAAGCACAAGAGGACGCTCGAGAACAAGCACAAGAGGACGCTCGAGAACAAGCCCAAGAGGACGCTAGAGAACAAGTACAAGAGGACGCTCGAGAACAAGCACAAGAGGACGCTAGAGAACAAGCACAAGAGGACGCTCGAGAACAAGCACAAGAGGACGCTCGAGAACAAGCACAAGAGGACGCTCGAGAACAAGCACAAGAGGACGCTAGAGAACAAGCACAAGAGGACGCTCGAGAACAAGCACAAGAGGACGCTCGAGAACAAGCACAAGAGGACGCTAGAGAACAAGCACAAGAGGACGCTAGAGAACAAGCACAAGAGGACGCTCGAGAACAAGCACAAGAGGACGCTAGAGAACAAGCACAAGAGGAAGACAGAAGGAAAGCCGCACCCGCAGAGACCTGGAGCCGGGTAGTTGTACTTCAGATTCAAGCATTATACTCTAAGATGACCCGCGAGCTCACCTGTCGCCCCACTTAGCGAAAGACGACATCTGGGCGTTGACCAAACATTGAGTGTACGAGGTGGAAGTTCTAAATAGAGGTATCACAGAGGGAGGAAGCAGAGGGCTGGGAGAAGGATGGGAGAGAATGAGGGGGAAGGTGGAGGTAGAGGGAGAGATTGAGAGTGAAGTGAGAAGAATGAAAATGAATTTACAATGATTCTTTTATTATTCCGCGTTGGTTGGGCGCACAACAGGTGAGTTTGTTTACATGCTAGCCATGAACCCCTTCCCCCTCAGTGTCTTCGTAATAGAACGTCGCATTTGGACGTATACTCTACTTAAGGCCAGAAATCGTCATACTAGAAAATGGTATAGCGGCTCGCGAAATTGACATACTGTCCCGTTTTCTGTTTTGGGTCCTCTGGTAGGTTAGGATAAGGGCACTTTAATACGACAGTTTCTTGACGTTGGGAAACCTTAGGAGGACGGGCTGGTCGCACACCATAGAGGACATGGAGGACCAAAAGAGTGGGTTCATTCCCGAAGACAAAGAGTGGGTTCACGCCCAAACAAAGTAAGTACTATACCTTCCAAACCACCGTCCTGTGTTACACCTGGCCGAGTCGTGAGTGTTGAGCGCGGGACACCAGTCAGCAGACTGTGCACACTACACTGCCTAACATTCAGCAGACTGCACAATATACTGCCTAACGTTCAGCAGACTGCACAATACACTGCCTAACGTTCTGCACGTTACTGTTAAACCAATGAATGAGCATTCACTGTTCGTCATTACTGAAAAACATGGGAATTTGTAGGTTGCTGCCAATTAATCGTATATATATATTTATTTGTTACTCTGAATATTTCAATATTTCACGTTCAACCGGATAAATGTTTGAAGATAAGTTAGCAACTGTTATATTCTTTACTCAGACATTTTGTGCTTGGTACAATATGAACCCAACCACTTGGGCTGGACGGTAGAACGACGGTCTCGTTTCATGCAGGTCGGCGTTCAATCCCCGACCGTCCAAGTGCTGTATAGTCGTAATGGCTTAGCGCGCTCTCCTCATAGTTCCCTTCTCCTTCCCTTGGTAAAATATGAACATTGTGTGATTGTTTATACATAATCAGAACTCATTTGTTTCGTTATTTCTAAGTTACTCTGTGCTTTACATAATTTGCTAAATTATCCCACGTGACGCAATGTGCACGTTGTACAGGCGTAAAGTTATCCCACGTGACGCAATGTGCACGTTGTACAGGCGTAAAGTTATCCCACGTGACGCAATGTGCACGTTGTACAGGCGTAAAGTTATCCCACGTGACGCAATGTGCACGTTGTACAGGCGTAAAGTTATCCCACGTGACGCAATATGCACGTTGTATAGGCGATAAAGTTTAGAAACTATATTAGAGTTGTTGTATGTTTATTTAGTTAACACAGTAATAGACGAGCTTCAGGTGCGCTAAATTTAAAGCTTCTATTACGGAAAGTTAGAATTTGGAGCAAGGTTTCTTGTATATTTCACTAGGGCTGTGTCGTACCTTAGCAAGGAGTTAATTACTTCGTAAACTCAGCCGGGAAGATAAGCTTTTAAGAGCATCTTGTAAAAAAATATAGTGTGCATTAGGTCTGCCTCTGATGAATTCATAACTTCTCAACTATTTACTATACAATGTTGCTCCTATAATTCACGCTTACTTTTGCGCCGAGATACTCACAAAGGGAAATTTACACGAAGAACGACTAGAACCAATTTCGGTAATCTGCATACAGGGCAAGATTGCCAATTTCACTGATAGCAAATCGCGTTCAAGTGAAATGAGATTCGTGCGTTTGATGCTTATTTACCAGCGTCAGTTGATGCGTTAAATCATTTGCTTAGGAAAAGGTCTATTAAGGATGTGTTGAAACTTCTTTTCTGCTGGGTGGTTAATTTAGTTTTGGATTGGGGGTTAATAACTGTCTTTTGGCCGAATAATGTTTTGTCTGGGGATTATATTCGGTTGATAAAGGGTGATTGTATTTATTCGTCTGATGAACACATATATTATTTTTTCTTTTATTTATCGCGACTAAGGTAATTATCAGCAGAAAGCACTAAGCCATTATGACTATATAGCACGTGGAAAGGATATGAGGATGAGGAGTTGGGATAGGAGGGAGGAAAGGACTAGTGCCCAACCACTTGGACAGGTATAAGATCTGTCCAACTACTTGGACAGATCTTATCCCTGCTCGTAGTGACTGACAGGTGTATAACCTCCACATCTACCACCACCACTCTATGGCAAACAAGAGGGAGGTAAGACCAGCAAGGAACACTAAGGTGGTGGTTGTACTGGTGAAGATGGTGGTGGTACTGGTGAAGGTGGTGGTGATTCTAGTGAAGGTGATGGCCTATACTGGTGAAGGTTAGACTTGCTGTTTACCGAACATGAAGCAGATGTCAACAAAATAATGAGATTCTTGAAGGAGTTAGACCATGACCATGATAAGACCAAGACCATGAACCATGGTTCATGCTAGACCCTGAAGCATTATCATGCTTGGATACATAGTGGAACTGGTGGATTTAGTTAGACAAAGAAACAGGTTGAAGAAGATGAGGGATTACAGGCGTGCGGACTAGAGTAAGACGACTGATTGACTTTCCGCATGAAATCCAGTGGATAGAAATGGAAGGCAGCAAGTGGAGTGGCGGAATTCACGGCTGGGAAATGTGCCGAAGCAGCGGAACAGTTCGTACCGCTCTGGCAGGAAGTTAGCGAGAATGTATTCCTCGCTGGTTCAGTAGGCAGTGCAGGTATGCTAAAGAAAGGACCAAAAAAGCCTGGGTGTTTGGTTGGGCGTTTGCCACTTTTTGGTTGGGCATTTAGCACTTTTTTGTTGATCGTTTAGATTTTTTTGGTTGTGAGTTTGGTACTTTTTTGTTGGCACTTTGGCACTTTTTGTTAGGCGTTTGGCACTTTTTTGTTGGGCCTTTGCCACTTTTTTGTTGCGTGCCTAAAACGCTATCCCAAAAAATCCATAACGGCCAACAGGAAGGTGGAAAACGCCCAACACAAAAGTGAAACGCCCCCAAAAGAGCAAAAAGTAAAAGTCTGAGAGGTGAAAGTTTGAAAGTCTGGATTTGTTCATCTGAGAGGAGGTTTCAAAGTGGAAGAATGTATCCAGTGGAGTCTCACATCTCTTATGATGCAAAGCAAATGAAGTATATATAAACAGGGGAGTGCAGGAGGTTACAGGAAGACCTAGACACACTCCAGGATTGGGAATACAGATGGTCGCTAGAACTCAACGCCAACAAATGTAAGGCAATGAAGGTGGGAAAGGGAGGAAGCAGACCTGGGAATATCTAGACCATAAGGGAAAGACAAACTACAGGAATTGGAAAGAGTGAAATATTTGGAAGTGGATATAGTTCCAGAGGCACAAGACAGGATAACATAGGCTTCATAAGGGACGCTGGCAAACATAACATCGTTTAGAACCCTAAATTAGGATGGCAATCTACACAACATTTGTCAGACAAATATTGGAATATGCAGCACTGGCATGTAATCTGCATCTTGTAAAGCATAACACGAAAATGAAAAGTTTGCAACAAGATTGGCGCCGGAACTTCGAGGGTTAAGCTATGAAGATTAGACGAATGGAACTAAATCTCACAACCATACAGGATAGAAAAAAAACCAGAATGGATATGGTCACAATATACAAGATACTAGGGAAATAGACAAGGTGGACAAAATTGCGAGAAAATTAAACAAGAGGACAAAAGTGGATGCTTTAAATGCAAATCAGTCGGAGAGATGTAAGAAAATACTCGTATGCAGGCGATGAGTCACAATAACGTGGCTAAAGTATGTTGACCAGACCACACACTAAAAGGTGAAGGGACGACCACGTTTCGGTCCGTCCTGGACCATTCTCAAGTCGATTGTGAATGGTCACAATCGACTAGAGAATGGTCCAGGACGGACCGAAACGTCGTCGTCCCTTCACCTTCTAGTGTGTGGTCTGGTCAAAAATACTCGTACACTATACAGGTAGTCAACACCGAAAGAAGTTGTGGAAGCCATCTCCATCTACAACTTTATAGCCAGTTTCGACAAAGAATTAGAACGTCAGAATAGTTAACTTATAAGGCAACAAGAACAATAAATTTAAACAAGTAGGCGGTGCTTAAAGTTTTATAGACCTAACTCACTCGTAGTCAGTGGTAGCCAAGTACTGTACTGATAGGTAAGTACTCTTACCATCGCCACTTCAAGTACCATCACCACCACTACTATTACCACCACCACTACAGCTACCATCACCACCAGTATCATCATCTCCGCTACCATCACCATTACGACTATCATCACAATTAGTATCATCACCACCACTACCATCACTACTATACTACTATCATCACCTCCAGTATCACCACCACCACCACCACTACCACCACTACCACTACCAACACTACAACTACCATCACTAACATAAATAAAAAAGCACTTCAACAAACTCTCTGGTCAAGGAACAACGCACCAAACCCATTAATATAAATTTGTTATGGTTACAATTTTGCAGTACCAATTTGTATACGATAACCTGGCAATAATTACCACAATGTGAAGGTCTTGGTCCAGGGAGTTCTTGCAAAACCTTAACATAGAAATATTGTAATAAACACGCCAGAGGCGAAGACGGTAGGCGGAAACGAAGCGAGAAACAGGTTTGGCGATGGGGAGGGAGGGAGAGAGGGAGAGATGAAGAGGGAGGATGGGAAGGTTAGAGGGAGAGGAAGAGGGTGGGAAAGCGTTATGGAGACAGAAGTGAAGGAGAGGGAGACGTAGAAAGAAGGGCGGGGTGGAGAGAGAGAGGTTGAGAGAGGGGAGAGGAGGGAGAGAGCTGGGGGAGGTTAGATAAGGTAATTATCAAGAGAAAGCGCCAAGCCTTTCCGACTGTATAGCACTTGGAAGGTAGGAGAATAAGGATTTGGAATGGGACGGGGGGAAGGAATGGTCCCCCAACCACTTGGACATTCGGGGATTGAACGCCGACATGTAGGAAGCGAGACCGTCGCTCTACTGTTAAGTCAAACTGGCTGGAAAAGGTGAGAGACGGAAGGAATAACAATTAGAAGAGTTGCCAAGTTACGGAGACGTTCCCCAAAAGACGTGTAATCTACTACAGTTTGACATACCTCCATAGGTTTGAATATATTCACCATCATCATCATGTTGATTATGATATGTGGTAGTCATCGTCGCCGATATCATCAACTTCACTATCACCATCATCAACCGATACATCATTCCAGATAACACCTTCACCGCAAAGCACAACTTATCTAAAAAAAATGAAGCATCTATAGTGACTATAGAGGCGATATGCTAAAGATATTTCTAGAGACTTACAGACCCAAGCAGCTCACCTGACCTAACGAGGTCGATGCATGGGATATGTCTGTATTTTTTATGTTTCAATTGTTAATAATTGGCCGCATTTTTAACGGATTGGTCGATTCCGTAATAACTGCAATATATTTGGTAAGAGGACGGGGTTCGAACCTAAGTACAGCCGTACTTGAGACGAGTGTGCTCCGTTTTCTATAAAATAGGATTGAATTACTACAAAAAACAAAGGAAATGTATATGTTTATCTCTCAGAATGTTTGGTAATATGTTTATTGTTTGTGATGTGTGTCTGTGTATGTATTAACACGATGTACTGAACGGGGTGAGAATAGCTTGAGCTACCTCATCCCTTTGTGTGTATTTTACCTCAATAAACTTATTTCAATTTCAATTTCAACTACAAAAAAACAAAACAAAAAACATAAGCGCATAACACGCTGCAGTAATTGAGTGAGTGACGCCGTGGCGGGTATCACAAACAATGTCATTGTCTCGTTCACACGGTGTAATTACACGGCAAACTGCAACTTTCACCATTTATAATTTGACACAGGAGATTATTCCCAAATTGGCTGCAAGTGTTCAGCCCGTCCTCTCGCGCGTTCCCAACGTCACTAAACTGATGTACTAAATTGCTCGAACCTAACCAAACCGAGGACCCAGGGATAGAAAACGGGACGACCCACCTCCCACGACCCACCTCCCACGACCCACCTCCCGTTACACACACCACCAACATAAACACAGAGTGGGACAGGTGTATGTGCTCACACCTCAGCCGCCCCGATGGCTTTATTAACACACCGGCATACACATGACCTCGCAGTATTGTATTCACTTAAAAGAAAATTGTAAAGCTATTACACGCAAATATATGTAACGTAGAGCGGGTCATATCGCAGCCCAAAGTTCTTTATGCGAGAGAGTTGAGTATGTTAGTGAATATAATAATATCACCAGGTCTTGGCTGCATATGTAAACGGTGCAATAACAAATCTCCTAAACTCACGACTAGAGAAATAAAGCGCTATTAAGTTCGTTCATTTGCATAAAAGTTAGAAATTTGCGTGTGCAACATTCCCCGTGCGGAATAAATGCAGACAGGACGACTATTCTAAATTGATCTACACATGAGAAACTTTTTGTTTTTTTGTTTATTTTTTGTTTCCACAATTCAAGAAAAGTTATTGTTTGTGACTATTAATGTGTCTGGCGTTTTTAGTGTAAGGCATGTTTCACAGTTGGTAATGTGATGTGGCTGGCAGTGTTGGTGATGTGGCTAGTAGTGTTGGTGATGTGGCTGGCAGTGTTGGTGATGTGGCTAGTAGTGTTGGTGATGTGGCTGGCAGTGTTGGTGATGTGGCTAGTAGTGTTGGGTGATGTGGCTGGTAGTGTTGGGTGATGTGGCTGGTAGTGTTGGTGATGTGGCTGGTAGTGTTAGGTGATGTGGCTAGTACTGTTAGGTGATGTGGCTGGTAGTGTTGGTGATGTGGCTGGTAGTGTTGGTGATGTGGCTAGTAGTGTTGGGTGATGTGGCTGGTAGTGTTGGTGATGTGGCTGGCAGTGTTGGTGATGTGGCTGGTAGTGTTGGTGATGTGGCTGGTAGTGTTGGTGATGTGGCTAGTAGTGTTGGGTGATGTGGCTGGCAGTGTTGGTGATGTGGCTGGCAGTGTTGGTGATGTGGCTGGTAATATCGAGTAAGGTGGCAGGCCTGGCAAATACTCAAGAAATCACAAAGACGAAAATCAAATTTGTATTCATACATGTAAAACATTTGCTAGGCAACAAATATTAAAATAATATTTCATACCTCCAGCAAATCAACTAAGTTCTTTATAGAGGTTGAACTATTGTAACTTATACTAACTTAGCAGCAATGATCCTAGAGGCTGGTGAAGTTTGTTGTTGTTTAAAATTCAGCTACTGGGAACAAAAAGGTGCAAGTAGCACAGGGTATGGTGAGCCCGTAGTGGACTTACCTGGCACAGGAGCGGGGCTGTGGGCTGGTGAAATGCCAGATGGTTAACTACACGAAATTTGAGAGTCGGATATGCTCCTGATGTAGCTTGTGACGAGGCCCGACAACCTCCCTCACCAGAATGGAGTAATCAGGTCTTCAGGAGCCAATAAGCCAACGGAGATGACAGCAGGAGCCCATTAGGTATGCACGCTACTACTCAGCATCCTCTCCTCTCTCACTAGTGCTCCCTTGACACTCGCTCTCAACACGCGATCCTCTACGCACACATATTCCTCGCTCTATCTACGTCTGTCTGTCCCCTGTATGGACTACACGTAATGAAGTGGAAAACGTTCATATTATGTGTACATGTGTGCTTCTGACAGCACCTCTTAAGGTCCATACATCACATTTTATACGTCGTCTAAGGATCATACACTGAAATTTCCTCATGCATTTGCATGAGGAAATGGAGTAATCGCTGTGCGGATGAATTGCCAGCCGACACTAAATTATACACCTGCATCGCAAACAAATTGTGTTAGCTAAGAGCTCTCGACTTGTTTGGAGTTCCCCGAGGGAGGCCAGCGAGGTGAACACTCCGTGACCAAAAGGAAAGGCAAAGGCCGAGAAGGAAACGGTAATATCGAAACCCTGAAGGACTAATTGCTAACCAGCAACAGTGGCCTTGTGGAGTCGAACAAACGGCCACCGAGTAGAACAGTAATCTTGGAGAGCCAAACAAACGGCCGTTGTGCATAACGGTGATTTTGGTAAGCTGAATAGTCTGCTTAAAAAAAAAAGAGCAGTAATTCTGGAGGTTTGGGAAAACGGGCAGTGAGCAGACAGTAATCCTGGAAAGCTTAACAAACACAGATTTCGGAAGCCCAACAAACGTGAGAGAAAGCACGACTAATGACAGGTGAATGAGTAGGATACAGGGAGCAGCGTAGTTATACTCCAAGACCTAACACGCACGCGGCGGCCATTGTACAGGACAAACACTTTTGTGGCAAGCAGGGCAGGGGGTGGGGGGGGGGGCATTAGGATGCAGCGGTGCCTTGCATAGAGCCATTATAAGGAATAGAATGAAGCAGGTCACTTCTGAGCTGAATCCTCCAAAATGAGACTTTGAGCCCCTGACAGTAGAGTGGACAGCGCTTCGGATTCGTCGTCCTGACGTTCCGGGTTCGATCCCCGGTGGAGGCGGAAACAAATGGGCAGAATTTCTTTCACCCTTATGCTCCTATTCACCTAACAGTAAATAGGTACCTAGGAGTTAGACAGCTGCTACGGGCTGCTTCCTGGGGTGTGGGGGTGGGGTGTGGGTAACAAAAAAGAGGCGGAGAAATGGAGAAATATAGATTGAGTAGAGACAAAAATCTCGATAAATACGGGTTTGAAAACCCTGATTCATGATTGGTGGAACAAACTACCGGGAAATATAATTGACGTAAGATTGATATATTGTTTCAAGCGTAGGTTAGACATATATATGGGTTTAGGCGGATATAAATAGGAGCGTATACTGAGGATTGGTCGTAGAGACCAATAATCCTTCTGCAGTTTCCCATATTCTGATGTTCTTGTGTAAGCAACGAGAGAGAATGGTCGCGTGCAAGCTTAGCAATATCCTCTATTGTTTGTCCCAAACAAAGGACTAATAATTTAAAGGATTATATATTTTATTCAGATTTCAGCTGTTACCATGCAAGATTCTCTGTCACAGTCTGCTGTCAGATGTCTTATCACTAGGCTGTGGACACGATTGAGTGAAGAATACTGACAGCAGACAACGGTTGATGAATCCTCTCCTAAGAGAGGATTCATTGACAGAGAGGATTGCCAGAGAGCTTACAAGGTAAAATGGAGACATTTGAATAAAATTTGAAGTTGGGACCATGTAGGCTCGTCCTCTGTGACTTATAGTGTGTGTGAGAGAAGGTCCGGCACACAGTATGCTCCTGTATGTACACAGGAGCATACTGTTGGTATACAACAGTATGCTACTCGTATATATTAACGATGAGCTCCTTGTATTGATTAGCGATAAGCCCCATACATAGATTAACGATGAGTCCCACGTATAGATTAACAATATGCTTCCCTTATAAATTAACGATATGTTTCTCGCATAGATTAACGATATGCTCCTAGTATAAAGTAACGATGAGCTCGTCGCATAGGTTAATAAGCCCCTAACGATATTTAGCGATATGCTCTTGTATAGATTAACGATATGCTCTTGTATAGATTAACGATATGCTCTTGTATAGATTAACGATATGCTCTTGTATAGATTAACGATATGCTCTTGTATAGATTAACGATATGCTCTTGTATAGATTAACGATATGCTCTTGTATAGATTAACGATATGCTCTTGTATAGATTAACGATATGCTCTTGTATAGATTAACTATATGCTCTCGTATAGATTAACGATATGCTCTTCGTCCAGATTAGCGATATAAACAGCAAGAATCAATTTGTGGGCTGTACGCCTCAAGGAGTTGGCAAGCTTAGACGTGAGGTCTTCTAACCCCAACGCTTTACGGCCATCGGTTAAGTAGAGATTTCTGGACGTTGCCCGTTAAGGGACGCACATCACTTTCCCAGATCGCTTAATTAGTGCCTCCAGGATTGATGGCCTCGCAACTGATTCCTGTGGAAATAGGACATTTTTCTGCCCCTTTATAAGGGACAGCTGTTTTTTCGCTTCCAGAACGGTATGGTATAGTTATGTCTCTGTTCTCCTTAGCGATTATATAAGCGTGCATGAGCTTATATCTGCACAGTTAAACTACAGTAGGATGATATAGATATGAGAATACAACCCGTCTTCCTAATAGAACGTCGCATTTTGACGTATACACTACCCAAAAATCGTCGTACTAGAAAATGGAAGCGGCTCGCGAAATTGACATATTGTCCCGTTTTCTGTTTTGGGCCCTCTGGTAGGTTAAGATAAGGGCAATTCAATTACGACAGTTTCTAGACGTTGGGAAACCTTGGGAGGACGGGCTGGAGAAGATTACGAGTTAATGCAGTGAGATAGAACAAGCGTCCCTGGACTATCCAGATATATACAATATTCAGAGAATCATGATGCGCTTGACTATTGTGGTTGGCTATTTTGTTTGTATATTTGACTGTCTGACTTCGCGCTGTACTTGTTGTTGTTTCAGATTTAGCTACTCAGGACGAAGTGTCCATGTAGCACGGGCTATGGTGAGCCCGTAAGCGCTGTACTATATGATTGTTTTCTTATATTTCAGGTAGGTAACGTGGACCCCGCCCCCCCGACCCAAGGTGAGGTACATTGTGATGTGTTTCGTACAGCTGTCAGTCATCCCTGAACTCTTGAGATCATTTACACATGTTTCATTGAATGTGACTGCATATTCTGTATTGTTTATTTTCTTGTTTAGGGCTTCTATTCCTCTGACTAGTGCTTTTGCATCTTAGTTTAATTGGAAGAGAATTTCTCCAAATGTTATCTTCGTTCGAGGTGAAGAAAAATAAATAAATAACTGTAGAATGTATTACTTATTTTTATAAATTTACACAACGTTTCGAACCTACATGGTTCATTCTCAAGTGATGGGAGAGTACAGGGCATATTGGATTTATACCATTAAGGAGATCAGATAAAGACAAATAAAAATAGGTGAAGAGAAAGGCATAAAATTGTGACGATTAAGGCGAAAAAAAGTATGACTCACATACAAAGATTAATCAGGTGTAGTGGGCGAGGCATGTTGAGCAATGTCTTCTATGTTGGCATCTTCACGTTCCGGTCTTGTTCTTACTCTCATGGTGGGTAGAGCGTTATTGGTCCTCAAGCACAGACATCACTATATAACTCAGATATCACTATAACTATGACCTCCCCCCTCAGAGGATTCGAACCCAAGCCACCAGGGGGTTTCCCAACCAACAGCACTGGCACCAGCGAGCATCTGTAAATGTTGGTTGGTCATGGAAATTATCTGCACAAATTTAATGACTAACCAACACCCGACGACACTCGTGGCGCGTTCTGGGTCCAGTTATTTCATCAAGTCTCTGAAGATGCTAGGGTTGCACAAAGTACATTTGTCACCAAAGCTTGAATGGTCCCCAAGCTCAGATATCACTATATGTATTCACACCCAGGGAGAGACTGGTTTCGAATACATAACCATAGTGTCTTGCGATTAAGGCAGCGTCTGGGATCCTCTCGGACGTAGGTTCTAACCCTCGTCACGGCTCTTGTGGATTTGTACATAACCATAGTGTTGCTCTATACCTATAGTGTTGCGCTACTTTAACGCAAATGTATGAAGCAGATTTTGTTACATTTGCATTAGAGTAACAGTGCCTGATCAGCATTCTACAATTACTCAGTTGTACCGCGCCTATTTTGGAATCAGATCGAGAGATCAAGATGAAAGTTTTTCTCCGCATACATGTTGTAGAACGTGTGTTGAACATGTAAGACGTTGGAGTAAATCTAAGATGACATCTTTACCTTTTGGTGTTGCGATGGTGTGGAGAGAAGTGAACGATCATGTGACAGATGATTAGTTTTGCATAACTAACCTATCAGGTAAGCTCATATTTGAATACATGCAAAATAAGTAGAAGTAGATCTAATTTGCGCTCATTAAAGCATTGTTAAATTTAAAGTATTTTTAAGGAATAAATTTTGATACATTTTTTTTTCAATCCATAAATTTAAATGAACTTAAACATTCTATTAATATTAAATTTACAGGTGTGAGAACCTGTAAATAACCTGTAAATTACTAAATAAATGAGAACAAGCTCACTAAAAGGCGCTCCAAGCAACAGCCTAGTGGACCAAACTTTCACAAGTCGCGGGCTTGGTGAGTAGAACTCCCAGAACCCCATCAACCAGGTATCAACCAGGTAAACTTTATGTTGAGTATCCCGACCTGCCTTCTCCCATGAAGACGGTATCTCGTGGTCCAGGGGCTACGATACCAATAGTGCCCAAGAAGACAGATGTTTCTGAAGATAGTAAAGCAGCGCGTGATTATATGGACACCTGAACAGAACGGTATCACCCTCCAAGCACCAACACAAACCACGAATAATAATTGTGCTTGTTCAGTCAAGCACAACTGAACAAGTTGGCAAGAGTAAAGAGTGAGACAAGGGGGGAATATATGGCAAGCCTGCAAATCAATAGTGAATAACTTTCTTGCAAGCCACCGAAGTTCAGAATACGTGCGCAGTGTTGAACTGATGAAGGGTTTTAAGACTAGGAGCACGTATGTTAGTAAAATTACACTTCCTTAGATCGCATCTATATTATTTCCCTGAGACCTGTGGGAGACTACAGCGAGGAGCGAGGGAGAAAGGTTCCACCAATATATTCGTTCAGTGTAAGGAAGGTATCAGGGTGGATGATATCATTAACATGTTAGTGGATGTGTACTGAACGGGGTGCGTTTCAAGGAGCAAAAAAGGGAGGGATGCAGAAAGGAGGTAGCAAGAGAGAGAGGATGAAGGGAAAGAAGTAGAGGTTATGAGTTGAGGAAACTATTATGGAGGGAAATATAGAGAGGAAAGGATCAAAGATAGGAGGGAGAATAGAGGGAAGGGAGGATAACGGGAAGGTAGGAATAGAGAGACGAAGGGAGGAATGGAGGGAGAAAGGATGGGAGTGAGGGACGGAACGATGTGAGGGAGACTGAACGAAGGAAAACTACATTGTGGTTAACTTTGCGTCTTGAGATACAAACCTTATTTCATAAGTCAACCAATATTTCCTCAACTTTTCGTTCAAAGGATAATATTTTGTGTGTCAGGGGAGATGAGTTGTCATACAGTGTGTCAAGGAAGATCAGGTGTCATACAGTGTGTCAGGGAAGATCAGGTGTCATACAGTGTGTCAAGGAACATCAGTTGTTCATTTGTTTGTCAACGTAGTGTATAAATCAGAGTATAAATTACAGCATGTTCACTGTATAAAGTATCATACACTGTATGAAATATTATACACTGTATAAAATATTATACACTAAAAAACAGGTGTGCCACAAGCCTCATGTCTAAATAAATATGAGGGCCGCCGCACCTCTGTTCGTCTGAGCCGCTGCTAACAGGCTCACGTACAAGGAAAAGTATATGTTTTTCACAAATTTCTGTTCCTCCTGAAAGTTGAGGACTAATAAACTTTTCTTCTACAATATTTTGCACAAATTTAGTTTTCCCCGTCGCAAACTTTACGGGAAGTTTGGGAGAGTTAAGTTATGCTAAATTAAACATGATCCAACTTGAGGTCCCTGGAGCTCTGGGGAGATGGCTTTACAGACATTGTATTAATATCGTTCATAAATTTGTCTCCTTGTGATTCTCATGTCAAATTAAAACTCTCTTTCACCATTTATTTGTTGTGTGTTTACTGTGTATATCGCTCTACGTCCCGCTCTGTTTCCTTTCCACCATTTCTTCCTTTTCACTCTGTACACACCCTCTGCCTCATTTGTAATCCACCTCCTTTTCTCTCTTAACTACCTGGAAGTCAGTTTAGTGTTGCTTGAAAAATTTATCCTCTAGTTAAAGTATAGAAGATATTAAGTGTGTTAAGATGTAAGATATAAGTGTAGTAACTCAACACAAGCTTGAAGTTGTACTACTGTAGAAACTTGCTTAGTATTTCTCGACGTACGATGTAAAGACCCGAGTCAGGAGGCTGTAAACCCGACTCATCCCGGAGGAGGAAAAACATTCTGACTTTCCCCGACCCGTCTGATATACCCTCTAACGTTTGATTACCACTCCCACAAATCCCTTGGTAAGAAGCCCCGTCGACAAAATCCTGGAACAAGTGGAATCCGATGAAGTTCCATGCAGATTCTGCGAGCACTCGACCATTTCACCATCCAGAGGTCACAGGGAATTGACCACAGTGTAATTTACCAATCCTCCCACACCGACGATTGTAACGATTACCAGCACGCCATTCGCTAATCCTTCGAGGCTGATTGGAAGGTGGTGAGAGACGGCCTGCGTTAAGAACTGTGGTCAGTATGGGCGATTCCCTCGTGTGTGGCATTCCTGAGTCTCGCCCTTTTGAGCTGGATCGTGACGTACGAAGCTGGAGCAGTTAGCTCATTCTCAGGGAGATTTCAGCTGTGATTATCGGAAGTCTCTCGCTGGCGGGTAATTGAAGAGATGGAGAGATCGTAAGGGATGCTATTCAACCCTCTCATTTACCCAAGATAACTCCAAGCATTCTTGGTTTTTTTCTCTCTTGCTTATTCTCTCTCTCTCTCTCTCTCTCTCTCTCTCTCTCTCTCTCTCTCTCTCTCTCTCTCTCTCTCTCTCTCTCTCTCTCTCTCTCTCTCTCTCCCTCTCTCCCTCTCTCCCTCTCCCTCTCCCCTCACTTTTGCTCATTTTATCGTTCACTTTATATATTTCTTTGTAAATCTCGTTTTGTTTCTTTACCTTGTTTTTTTGTTGGTCTTGTTTTCTTTCTTTGTCTCGCTTTCTTTTTTTCTTTTCTTTTTATCTCTGTCTCGTTTTTCTTGTCAGTCTAAATTTACACAGGAGTAGACGCCTTCTGACTTACGTTATTCTGACTGAGTTTTACCTTCCCATAGCTTATGGAGCCCTTTCTCTCTCTGGAAAACTTGCAGGCACACACACACACACACACACACACACACACACACACACACACACACACACACACACACACACACACACACACACACACAGGGGCCTCGTAGCCTGGTGGATAGCGCGCAGGACTCGTAATTCTGTGGCGCGGGTTCGATTCCCGCACGAGGCAGAAACAAATGGGCAAAGTTTCTTTCACCCTGAATGCCCCTGTTACCTAGCAGTAAATAGGTACCTGGGAATTAGTCAGCTGTCACGGGCTGCTTCATGGGGTGTGTGTGTGTGTGGTGTGGGAAAAAAAAAGTCGTTAGTAAACAGTTGATTGACAGTTGAGAGGCGGGCCGAAAGAGCAGAGCTCAACCCCCGCAAACACAACTAGGTGAATACTAGGTGAATACACACCTGCCAGCATACGTGAAGCAGGAGCACCATGTGTGGTTGAAAGGCGGATTTAGGCCCTCTACCTTAACACCCCCAACACACGGACTCCTTCCCCCACGCCGAAGCATCTGCGGTACCTTCCTTCAACGACCTAACAAGCCACACTCTGCACCGAGAAACGCCGTGACGCAGATGTCGCAACGTGCATGAGGGTCGTGGGGGGGCAAGCAGAAGCCGGGGCAAACTCAACACCTCTTCCCCATAAAGGCACGTGTGTTTACAAACAAACAAGAGTGTGAGGAGGGCGGAACTACACGACAAAAAGGAAGGAGAGGGAGAGAAAAGGGGGTGAGGTTGGGGCGGGACTGAGGCACAGAAGGAGAGGGAGGACAGCGTGTGTGTGTGTGTGTGTTTGCAAATGATTTTTCATTAATGACTTTGGGGAGAACAAGAACGAAACATTTGGAGCTATAAGGATTTTTTTTTTATTTTATAAAACACAGAATTTTCAACTTTAGCATGTTTCGTCTCTATTTTTGTCCACCTGTGTCTCTTTTATCTCTCAATCTTTCACGTCTGGAATTCATGAGCATAATGATGTACACATGGTCTATAAATTAAATATTATTACATCACTTTTCCCATACAGCACCAATTATATATTATTTTATTTGAACACTTATGATATCTTGTACAGGGAGAACTGCAGATTATTGTCTTAAGTGTGTGTGTGTCTATGCGTGCGTGTGTGTGTGTGTGTCTATGCGTGCGTGTGTGTGTGTGTCTATGCGTGCGTGTGTGTGTGTGTTTGCGCGCGCGCGTGCGTGACTCCCGACCAATTTTCCTCTATAATATTTACAGCATATATTTTTTACAGCTGTATATTTTTCTACAGCACATATTTCTCTCTAAAACACACACACACACACACACACATTAGAAAGAACTTTTTCAGTGTCAGAGTAGTTAGTAAATGGAATGCATTAGGAAGTGATGTTATGGAGGCTGACTCCATATACAGTTTCCAATGTAGATTTGACAGACCCCAGTTGGCTCAGGAATCAGTACATCAGTTGATTGACGGTTGAGAGGCGGGACCAAAGAGCCAGACCTCATGCCCAAAGCCCGCAAGCACAGGTGAGTACACACACCATATAAGTTAATAGGAATAAAGCTGAAGAAGGCTTGATAACAGAGAGATGAGGCGGAATAGAGACAAAAAGAGATGTGTGGATTAGGTGTTATAATTTTGATTGTTCACATTACTGCCGGACGTACGAGCGTAATAAACTTATCGGCACGACGTTCCTTAACAGAGGCGACCTCCTTGCAACTTTGGTCTGACTTACAGCTTTGCAGCTTGCAGCATTGGTGTGAATTACAGCTGCGTACGTCGTCTCCAAGCATGCTTCATGTTGCTCGTATCAGAGCATAACGCTTCAATACCAGGGCAAGACACGCCCTTGGAAAGCACATGCGATTAACAACCGACCCGAGTCACTGGGGTCGCGCGAGGCATCTCAATGTGTCGACAGTGATGCCATTCTCAGCGTCTAATGTCAGAGATTTAGTGCCAGACGGACTCAGGACTTGACTGCTCACTCGGGGCGTGGGGGACGTGCTACGTGATTTAGCGTCTGGACTCTGGGGCGAGGTACGTTTTTTGGAATAGGTTATTGCAGAGGTAAAGTTACCCACTTAACAGTGTATGACCTACGGAGAAGGGAATTATTAAGTCATAAATTAAAAATATAGCTCCACAGATGGTTTATGAATGATTGGAGATCAAAGGTGGCAGTAAATTTACCAGGAATATTCAACAAGATGACTTGAGAGATGAACAAATGAGACAGCGTAGGGTTCTATATGTCTCTATAGACAGTACCTAATAAATAACAGATTTGCCGGACCATACTTGAAAATGGGGGTCTAATTCTCACAAGTTACATTATTGGTCGTGTGAGTGATAGTGATTTAATGTTCAATGGTTACATGGTGTGCCTTAGCAGCTCGTTTGAAAGGCACAAGTAGAAACCCAACTTTTTAGCCACTGTTGCACTCGAGTTAGGATGTAGCGCTTATCAAGGGACGATACACAGCTTAATTCACGACCCACAGCTCCTGTAACCAGTGGTGTACATGTTTGAATAGACGTGTGTGACACAGTCTTGGGCTTGCCTCGTGGCCAGCTCATGACTGCCTCAAGTCCTGCTGATGGTTCCCGATAACCTTCGCGGAATATCTCTTGCCCTGATCGACTGCATACATTACCTGGAACAATTAACGCCACTCCTGACGAGGCAATTGACAAGGGAGGTGCGGCGACTTGAGAGGCCGAGATATGCAGATGAGATAGAGTGCTGCTCATCTCGTCGTGATAGCCGCCGTCTGCAAGATTCTTATCCTGAGTGACTCACCAGACCTGAGAAGGGTCGCCCTGGGAATACCAACCTCACCCAACTACAGATCTTTCTTCACATTTTCGTTTGAGGCAGAATTTTTTTTTTTTTTTTGTGTGTGTGTGTGGCTACTTGAGTGCCAGGTTGGTGAGGAACTTTTGCTACTTCGGAACTTTTTGTGAACTTTGGTACTGTAAGGCCTTTACATTGTTTCTACCAGTCTGCAATCTGCGAAACAAATTACCAGGTAACAATAGACTTGGACTGTTTCAAGCGTAGGCTAGACATATATATGAATGAGTTTGGGTGGATAATAAATATGAGCTGTCTCGTATGTGCCAACTCTATTCTTAATCTTATGTTCTTTATGTATTTGTGGAGAGAGCTGGAACAACATCAAATCAAGAACACTATAGAGAGTGGCGGAACTTTCACTATGTATTATAATTTATTTTGTGAAAAGTGAACCTAATTCTGCTTTATAATAATTTTATATATAATTTCCTCTTTATATACATTCATCACTGTTATTGTCTTGTTACTAAAACAGAATAAAATGTAGATAATTTTATTTTGTGGCATTGCTATTTCACGACTGTAGAAATTATATATGTTAGACATATATAGAAATTAGACATTTACATATTGACATTAAATTGACATGGACAATTATATATATGTTAGACATATATAGAAATGACATATGTTACAGATTAGACAGAATATATATCATTTAGACATAGTTTCCACTCAGAACTCACCATTTCGAGGCGAGTTGCCCTAATAATGCAGAGTGCAACTTAACTTTCATCATCAGCATTTAAGGTAATGAGAGTTAGCGGGGTATTTCTTGGACTGGCCATTAAGTTATACATGGACCCGAATTCGGTGCTCAATGAGAAGGTGTGTGGTTTCATATTCAGCTGAAGCCCAAACAAGCGTGTCACTACCGACTCGTCGTAAACAACTTTAGGGGGATGACAAATATCCAACAGTATGATGGAGCTAAACCGGTTGGGAATACAAGTCTATGAATGATGATTTTTCAAGACTTCCGGTTCTTGCAATATTAGCAAGCAACGTGCACCTGCTGGATAGCTATTTGTAGAACGCTCATTGAGACGAGAGTACGCCTTTAGCATATTGTGGTCGTCGTATAGCAATGGTCTACAGCATGTTGTGGTCGTCGTATAGCAATGGTCTACAGCATGTTGTGGTCGTCGTATAGCAATGGTCTACAGCATGTTGTGGTCGTCGTATAGCAATGGTCTACAGCATGTTGTGGTCGTCGTATAGCAGTGGTCTACAGCATGTTGTGGTCGTCGTATAGCAATGGTCTACAGCATGTTGTGGTCGTCGTATAGCAGTGGTCTACAGCATGTTGTGGTCGTCGTATAGCAATGGTCTACAGCATGTTGTGGTCGTCGTATAGCAGTGGTCTACAGCATGTTGTGGTCGTCGTATAGCAATGGTCTACAGCATGTTGTGGTCGTCGTATAGCAATGGTCTACAGCATGTTGTGGTCGTCGTATAGCAATGGTCTACAGCATGTTGTGGTCGTCGTATAGCAATGGTCTACAGCATGTTGTGGTCGTCGTATAGCAATGGTCTACAGCATGTTGTGGTCGTCGTATAGCAGTGGTCTACAGCATGTTGTGGTCGTCGTATAGCAATGGTCTACAGCATGTTGTGGTCGTCGTATAGCAGTGGTCTACAGCATGTTGTGGTCGTCGTATAGCAATGGTCTACAGCATGTTGTGGTCGTCGTATAGCAATGGTCTACAGCATGTTGTGGTCGTCGTATAGCAATGGTCTACAGCATGTTGTGGTCGTCGTATAGCAATGGTCTACAGCATGTTGTGGTCGTCGTATAGCAATGGTCTACAGCATGTTGTGGTCGTCGTATAGCAATGGTCTACAGCATATTGTGGTCGTCGTCCAGCAGTGGTCTACAACACGTGGTCGTCGTACAGCAACGTCAACAACGGACTGTGGTCGTCACTCTTCAACACTCTATAAGTCCAACAAATGGTAATGAACCAAAGAATCATTTTGGTAGTTGGATGTTGACAATTACCGCGGCCCGGCCAACTGACCATTACCCGCCAATTACACATTACATTTCATTGTTATTGCATAGTTATAACAAAAAAGAGTTGAACACTGAACACAAATTACAAGGTTAGGCGAGTTGCTTAACTCCGTACGGGTATTAGAACGAGCTGCTGTTCTGTAAGGGCGCACTATACTCCGTGCTACATGGATATTTCATTCTCAGTAGTTAAATCTATGACAACAACAACATCTACAAGGCTGTTACTTCATGATAAGAACTCTTAGAGAGAGTTGTGGGAATGGGAGTGAAAGTTGTGGGATTGGGGGAGTGAGGTGTGGGTTTGAGAGTAAGAGTTGTGGGTTTGAGGTAGGAGTTGTGGAATTAGGGGTGAGAGTTGTAGGATTACGATGCAACGCCATTGGCAGGAAGATGATTCAGTTGTTGACTGCTTGTTTCTCCATCCTTTCCCAAATTAGCTATTCAAGAGCAGTTATTTTCGTTGTTTGGTGGATGATTTCGTAGTTCCAAGTTCGATTCCCAAATATTAGTTCCATATTAGATAAGTGAAACAATTAATGAACTCTACACACACAGTAATTAAAACAAAATTAAGAGGAAAAAGAAAATCCACAAAATCAACATTTAGAGCCGCGAGGGAGATGCTTGCGAGATCTCGTTAAGTGGCAGAAAATACCTCAAGACTTCTGCTGGCATGTTCTCTCAGTAACTAGCAGATATAACCTGATGATTAGTGCAGTCTCAGTACCAGATAAGACCAAAACTCGTGTTCATATTCATTGTGCAATGGCTATGGTAAGACACATTTGACTGATAAGAGGATTGTAATGCGCAGATGTGTTTCTTTTTTTGCGACGTATCAGATAATATCCATAACCTGTTTGAAATGTGTGATTCACACGTGATCTGGCTTCGTCTCGGGGAACTTAATGGACTGGTCTGGCCTCATATTCTAAAAGTACACATTCAGACACTATTTGGTTGGTGTGTTCTGAAGTTAAGGTGAGAGGGGGGGGGAGGGAAACTATCTAGAGGTTCCTAAAGGCTACGGGAGGGAGAAGGGAACCTAAAGTTAGGGACAAGAGAAGAGAGTACTTAAATTTAAGAAGGAAGAGGCTCAAATAATTAAAGTGCCATAACTGTGGAACAGATGCAGATATGCCACTATTAAAATATTTACTGGAATGTAAAGCAACTGAGGTTCTGCGCATCAAACTCAATTCATCTAATAATAGCAGCTGCATTAAATGCAAAATCCACAGCGACTACAATGGTTAAAAACCAGTTGAAGAATGGGACACACTAGTGAACATCGTACATCTATATCCCCCACCAAGATAACGTTATTAAAACAAAGGACTAAAATCAGTGCAAAAAAGGAGGAAACTCTACCTTCATTTAAAACCCAGATATCACAGTAACAAGATTATCGTGAAGGACCGAACTCAATTACGGGCTCACTTTAGCCTGTGATACTTGGAAATTTTGTTCCGAATAGCTGAATCTAAAACAATAACAACAGTAGGAAGAGGCTACAGAAAGTTAATGAGATGGAGGTGTGGCCAAATGTAACATACAAGCATGTCATTGGCGACGATGTTAAAGCCAGTGAATCGTGTTAATATATACACGCCTTAAGAGTCGTTTTATTTCCCTTTCCTGTCGTCTCACACACACACACACACACACACACACACACACACACACACACACACACACACACACACACACACACGTACATCGTGTGTTTGTATCTCTAAGCACCAGTACTCAGGCTCCTCCATTTATCTTCCACTATGAGATGACGATATACATTGTCAACCAGCACACGCCTCTACACTGACGCTTTCATCGCTGTAAGCGCATGTGTTCATTGGTGTTGCATAATTTATAGGACTCGAGTATCAAGTGTTGCACTGTGTGTACCTATCAGTTTATTATTTCAGTATATCTGTATAGTTCCGTGAGTTTTTTTCATCTACGTGAAGAACACTGTTGGCCATTAAACTGATCAGTCGTGACTCACATTCACTGGGTGGAAGTCAACTTTATAGAGCCAGGCCAAAGTTTTCTGCTTGAAAGGGTTGATGGTACAGCAGGGCATGTCGCAATACGTGCCATGTAGAGTCGACGCTTTTCTGAAACTATGTATTATTAAGATGTAAGATGTTTTATTAAATACGAAAATACTTAAGGAAATTCCTGTTTCAATCCTTCCTTCGTGGTCTGACACTGTCTCGGACGAAAAGTTTATTAGCGTTTAAATCCTTCAATCAAGGGAGGTGTGTTATTTTCGGTAAAATCAAGATAAATGATCCACATAAAGCATTTAACCACTGCACTGCGCAAAGCGCCTTTAGGCGCTCAGAGAGTTGTGCTTTTTGTTTTTTAATTTGGCTATATTTTAATGTTTTTTAATGTTTTCATTACTATTTGTGTTTTGAAATGAAAATAGTTGACTTTGGAAACATTTTGACATTAAATTTACCTGAACATTTGTAAAAATAACAAAAATATGTCCTTGACAATTGCACCAAGACGTTTTTGCCAAAAATAGGTGAACAGTGCAAGGGTTAATGATCCACATATAAAGCAGATGTTTGATGATCGACATATGCAAGAGATGCTTGTTGAGGCACATGTCTTAGTAATGTGTGAGGCTCGTGTTGTATAGCTGTTCCCTGAACGATTTAACAATATAAAGATGTAAAGAATAATATAACGTACAAACTCTTCAAAAAGTGCACACAGAAACCACAGGGACAGTTTCCTTGGAAGTAAAACTCGACGAACGAACACACACACACACACACACACACACACACACACACACACACACACACACACACACACACACACACACACACACACACACACACCATGCAATGTTTAAAATATCAAGAATATGGCCACACGCACAATGTGCATGAATAACAGTAAGCCCCGGAAATATTCACTAGAATATGACGCTGCTGCAGGAAATCTCCTCCAAATTCACGAGATCGGAAATGTATAAATTTGACGTGGCGGTCCTCGCAGTTTCTGACAAGTAGCTTATAAGTCATGGCAGTACTGTCAAACAAGTTAAAAATATTAATACAAAACAGAGACTCACTTTTGCCACACTTGATAAAGCGTTTGACGTTTAAAGAGTGGAGAAAGAAAAACTATAATGACCAGTTTTTTGCTCCGTCTTCACAGTTGTGGAAATATTTAATACCATAACTTCTAATTATAAAACTAATAAAATAAACCTCTATGAGAGACACTGTAAGTGCTGGTTTAATTAGCGAATTAATTCATAATTTATTAGTGCGTAGTTAAGCAGACACACATCATGTCATTGGCCAGGCGAAGCCTCCATGACTACAACGTCACGCATTATAATAAACAATTAGGGAAAAAAAATTGTCTCCTATCACTTTTTTATATAAATTATGTCTAAAAGAAACTATCTAGTTCTTAGACGATTAATTGAATTATTAACATTGTTGATTCAAATTTATAAACAGATTGAGTCTTAAGCTCTAGGTAAATAATATACAATAGTTTCTCCTTGACTTTGGAGGTGGAGAGACTACTAACTATAATTTAGGCGCTCCAGTGATATTAATAAATTAAATAACCTTATTAATAAAATGAATAACCTCACTGTGTTATTAGTCACCAGATGTCTATAAAAGTATATTTTTTCACTAATGATTTTGTTAATGTTTAATATAAATTGTCGTGTCTTAATTTTAGCGAATAATGGTAGCGACATCATAATCGTAAAATAAACAAAAAAAGAAAACGCGAAAGAATTGAGCGGGTCCTTCAGTAAAGGTGCGGGTGTTCGCTTGGTTAAGAGAGCACACTGGAGACACGTTTCAACTCGGAAATCTCTCTCTCTCTCCGTCCAAAAAGCAGCTCATTCAGTGGGGTAGGTGGTGCGTGCTGGCCCCCGTGATGCGTGTGTGCGTGTACACTCATTCCAACATGGAAAGTAGATGAGTTTTTATTTAGCTTTTTTTTGTTTTATTGTTCCTCGTGTTTGGATTTGGTTCAAGTGTTGACTCGCAGTGTTTTAGCGAATGGAATGTATTTACTACTTTGAGCTGTCAACACAAGCGCCGCTCTCGTGTTAACTCACAACTCCTCCTCACCCCCCCCCCCTCCTTCCTCCCCCACACACTTACACTATTTTTTAAACTAAGGGTTCATTATGACTGACAATGAGGTACCTAGTGAAATTGCAAGCAGAAGCTGTATTTCAACCTCAGGTCACCTGAAGCCTCCCCCTAGGACTCATTTATTTCATGAGTTTTATTATTTTAATCATTATAGGAATAAAACTTGATTTAAATCTAAGTGATTGTGTTTATCAATGTGTATCACTATTAAAAACAATATTTATCATTATCAGAAGCAATGTTTATCACTGAACAAGGGTAAGGGGAACGGGGAATGAGTATTATTGAGAACGAGTGAGAGATAGAGAATATCAGATGGTAGGGGGAAGAGCCGGACACAAAGATGACAGTGAACAAGAAATGGAAGAATTTAAAAGAATAAGATGAGCGATAAAGGGGTATGACAGGGAATTGGTGTTAATTCCAAGACGCAGGGGAAGGGAGAGAAAGCCAGTCAACGAAAGGAGATAAAAAAAGTAAGTTAAATGGAAGGTAAAGAAGAGATAGAGAAGATATAAAAAATAGATGATATATCTAGGAGAGCGATAGAGAGAGAAGAGAAAATCAGTCTTCCCCCCACCCCCTCCTCCGAAAAAAAGAAGAGCTATTGTCTGAATAGATGAAGGAGTGATGATGTCTGAAGGAGTTTGTTAGTTTTAGCTGATGTTTCAAGATAGTAAATAATGTTAAAGAATGTCTGGATAGCAAACACACAATTAGTGTGTGTTTTGCTAATGTTGTTTGAGGTGTTTTGAATACTGTATTTCCATAAATTACAAAACATGCGAAATAAAAAGAACATGAAAATTAGAAGGAAAATAAGAATATTGAAAATAATAATATTCATGATGTAGAGGAAAATATTACTATTGTGGAGGAAAATATTGATGTTGTGGAGCGGAATATGGATGTTGTGGAGCGGAGTATGGTTGTAAGAGTGTTTGATGCAGCCAGAAACATTTATGCGTTTAGAGATAGAATGGAATTTAATAAGAGCGAAAATGCAAGGGGAATAAAGCGGATAAAGCATTAAATACAGTGCAAGAAGCATAATAGGTAAGACAGAATGATTATTTACTCAGGATAAAACAACGAACGCAAAACAGACTCAAATCGTTCAAAAGAAGATGGTTATTTAAAAGGTAAACATGAGAGAAAAAGATAGAGTGAGAGAGTGAGATAGAGAGAAAGAGGGGGAAAGAGAGAGAGAAAGAGGGGAGAAAGACAGAGAGAGGACTAGGCAAGTATGACAAAAGATATACAGAAATTAAGCAGCAAAGATACCGTGACGAAACAAAAATGGTGAAAGCGGCGAGACACACGTCACAGCTGATGACGACCCGCTGGAGGTGGATGGTCGCTGCAAGATTTATACCAGGTTGACAAAATAGAGCGGCCAGAGTGGTGGGCAGCCGGTCCAGAGTCAGGTCCCGCCAAACACACACCAAAACTACGACGTTGGTACAACGTTCGAACAAGTTTTAACACCTCCTAACCAGTTATAATAACCAATATAGCAAGTTGTAACAACGTTCTAATACGTCATAAACACGTTAAGCCAAGATGTAACAACTTTATTACAAGTTGTAACAAGCGGAAAATGGAGACAGTTTCGGTTTGTGTTTCCAGGGGTGGGCAGGAGACCAGCCTCGGGTGGGCAGGGGACCAGCCTCGGGTGGGCAGGGGACCAGCCACGGGTGGGCAGGGGACCAGCCTCGGGTGGGCAGGGGACCAGCCTCGGGTGGGCAGGGGACCAGCCTCGGGTGGGCAGGGGACCAGCCTCGGGTGGGCAGGGGACCAGCCTCGGGTGGGCAGGGGACCAGCCACGGGTGGGCAGGGGACCAGCCTCGGGTGGGCAGGGGACCAGCCACGGGTGGGCAGGGGACCAGCCTCGGGTGGGCAGGGGACCAGCCTCGGGTGGGCAGGGGACCAGCCACGGGTGGGCAGGGGACCAGCCTCGGGTGGGCAGGGGACCAGCCTCGGGTGGGCAGGGGACCAGCCTCGGGTGGGCAGGGGACCAGCCTCGGGTGGGCAGGGGACCAGCCTCGGGTGGGCAGGGGACCAGCCTCGGGTGGGCAGGGGACCAGCCTCGGGTGGGCAGGGGACCAGCCTCGGGTGGGCAGGGGACCAGCCTCGGGTGGGCAGGGGACCAGCCTCGGGTGGGCAGGGGACCAGCCTCACCTGGGTGGACCCAGGAGCCCAGTCGGCTCCGTGCACAATTCACTTCGCAAAATTCGAGAGGCAGGATTTTGGTTGGGTAATTTCAGATGGGAAACAAATGGTCACAAAACAGCATTGTAGGGAAGGGGGAAAAAAGCGCGTCCGTCATCTTGTTATTCTGCTTGGCTAATCGGAAGGACGGACGGGTCCTAGTCGAATCTCCCATCTTCCCTTTTTCTCTCGATTTCTTGAGGTCTTTTTCTCCTTTACAAGTCTCACGACTTCCAACCTTTCTGTACAGTCAATGTGGTCTAGCGGTATAGTAATGGATACGCTAAGGTGCATGGAGCCCTGGCTGTCTGGGTTCGAATCCTTTTGGGGTGAGGAGTTTTCTGTTGCAAATTGGCTTGGTGACCATTCAAGCTTCTTCATACACACACACACACACACACACACACACACACACACACACACACACACACACATACACATACACACACACACACACACACGCACACGCACACACACACACACACACACACACACACACACACACACACACACACACACACACACACATATACACACACACACACATATACACACACACACACATATACACACACACACACATATACACACCTTAATCGCATGATGACCTCTCTACCCTCTTCTGTCCTTTCCATGTCCTCTCACCACTTTTCCTATTTTGTGTCTCTACCTTTTCCTCCTTTATTCTTTTTTACCTTCTCCTGTCCTCTCACACTCTACCCTCATATCCTGTCCCCCCCCCTCTCTTGGCCTTTCCCTTTACCCTCTCCTATTTAACGCTCTGTATTCTTCTTCTGCCGTAATCCCTGTCTGTGTTCTCTTATTCCCTTTCCACTACCGTTTTACCCATTGATTACTCGGCGAGCCCTCTTCTGTCTCCATAACAACGGTCGCCCATGGTTACCCTCTGCTGAACAGGTGACTGTTATGTTCTTGTTTATGGAAGAACCTTTATTGCGTATGTGAGGATGGTAGAGTGTCTCTGTTTGTTTGTCTTCTTAATGACTGCTGTTTATGCTGGGGTATTTTTGTTTTGCTTGTATGTTATTGTTGTTGTTTAATTGTTGAGATGAATTTCATTTAGAGAAAATACCGTGTTTCCTTGCACCATGCAATGTGCTGGTCTGTGTTTAAGGTGATGTGTTGGAGGTCTCTGTTCCAGGGGATGCGCTTGTCTCTGTTCCAGATGTGTTAGTCTCTGTTCCAGATGATGTGTTGGTCTCTGTTCCAGGTGATGTGTTAGTCTGTTCCAGATGATGTGTTTGTCTCTGTTCCAGATGATGTGTTGGTCTCTGTTCCAGATGATGTGTTGGTCTCTGTTCCAGATGATGTGTTGGTCTCTGTTCCAGATGATGTGTTAGTCTCTGTTCGAGATGATGTGTTGGTCTCTGTTCCAGATGATGTGTTGGTCTCTGTTCCAGGTGATGTGTTGGTATGTGTTCCATGTGATGTGTTGGTATGTGTTCCAGGTGATGTGTTGGTATGTGTTCCAGGTGATGTGTTGGTATGTGTTCCAGGTGATGTGTTGGTATGTGTTCCAACCCTCTACATCATGGTCCTCTGCTATCAGTACCACTGTACTCAGCTTCCAACGCCTTTATCATATTCAGAATAAGAAATACTTCATTCCTAGCAACTTACACATGTGGCTGGACATTCCTGGCAACTTACACCTCTGGCTGGTCATTCCTAGCAACTTACACCTCTGGCTAGACATTCCTACCAACTTACACCTCTGGCTGGTCGTTCCTACCAACTTACACCTCTGGCTGGACATTCCTAGCAACTTACACCTCTGGCTGGACATTCCTACCAACTTACACCTCTGGCTGGACATTCCTACCAACTTACACCTCTGGCTGGACATTCCTACCAACTTACACCTCTGGCTGGTCATAATCTGAATAGCAATAATTTACAATGTGAGTGGTGATATATTTGTTCAATTTTAATGACGAGAATTTATAGATACTAAAATATAACGAATATATTGTAATTTACACTCTAGGAAATACAAGGAACTTATAGGCCTAAACAACATAATTTAAAGACATTAAAATGGTTACGAGTATCAATTGGTTCTTTGGCCTCTATGTTATTGTTAAGCGCCTTTTCCCATCACTGTTCGCTCTGTGTTCCT
>NC_091235.1:18731431-18756431 GCF_040958095.1 Procambarus clarkii
CACCAGAATACATTCCCGTGTTTTGCTTACAGACTTGAACGACTTCTCCGAAGCCCCGCTTTGCCGTCATTAGTAATTTAATACAATGATTATTTTTTTCTTATCGTATTTGCATAAAACTGTTTATATAATTAGCCTCGACAATCCTGTACATTGCTTTTCTAAAATACTCTTACCTGTCCCTGCTCTTCACAGACGCCCAACGTGAACCTTCGTCACAAACATGAGCTTTAGCTCTTTTAGGCTCTTTTTTTATATCTTTTATATCTATTTCACCTCTTTCTCTTTGCCGTTATAGGTCTTTTGCTGTATTTTTTAATTCCTATTAACTCCTATTATATATTTCAATCTTCTCGTTTTCCACCTCACATTTTTACCTTATAAACCATCCACGTTAACTACAGTCTGCATTCTTTAGAGGTATTTATCATGTTCTCTGATGAGCACCGTGAGAGGTCAGCCAGTTATGGTTAGGAGAAAAGTGTTGGAAAGTCTTGGTTCCTTAATGTTGATAGAATTGTCTCAGCGAATACCTATTACATCTTTGCTTTTCAATGGGGTTATTTTGCACTTCCTGCCATACCTCCTTGTCTCGTAATAGAAGAATGTGAAGTAGTGGTGGTTAGTGGGGTAAGTGATACAGATAAGTTAGGGAGCCTTGTTGGTAAGGAGCTGGCGATGGATATATGTTGTTGGGCAAGAATTGGTGAGATGGAAAAGGGTTGGTTATGCAGGATTGTGAGAAAAGGATTGGGTGGAGTTGTAAATTGTTGTTGTGAGGTTATTTGGTTTGGCTAGTGGGGGGTTGGGGGGTGGGCACATTTGTTGAGTTTGGACTATTTATTCTTTGTCAGCACTGGATCTGATTGTAACTTTCTGCAATACTAGTTGTTCTTGTTATATCGCATCAGCCTCTTGTTATCCTGTTATGTTATTTCTTTGGGGTTGTTGCCCTTGAGGCTGCTGGGAAGTATTTTCTTTACTCTCCCTATATCCAACTCTCTCTCTCTCTCTCTCTCTCTCTCTCTCTCTCTCTCTCTCTCTCTCTCTCTCTCTCTCTCTCTCTCTCTCTCTCTCTCTCTCTCTCTCTCTCTCTCTAATGTTATTCTTGAGCGGGCATTGGGAGCGTCAGGTTATTGTTGGCTCAGTGCAGCAGTTAAACATATATGGGAGAATATTTTTCTTCAGTCTGATTCATCTATAAATACAATATCCAGCTGTTATTAGTTAAACCGTCTTGTAAGAATGACTTATTTTAACAAACATGTGTTTATTGCGTGATAAAGTCATCAGCCGAACAGAGATGGATTAAAGTCGCATTGATATAGACCACAATCACATGGCGAAGGATGATGGAGCTTGCAAGAATACGCCAATCGATCACATTTACGTGGGATGAACTCGTATCATCAGCAGTCATTACTCACAAAGACGGATTAGACCCTTCATTATGCATCATAAATATGAGGTAAACGACCCGCGTATCATATCTTACGGCACAAACAAGCCAGTTGTTTAGACACGTCCAGGAGACTGGAAGCACTGACGACCGAGGTAGGGCTCATATGGAGATTTGTGTGTCAGGAGCCAGAGGGGACGAGGAGCATACCTGCGTGCTGCCTCCTGTAATTACCTCCCTGAGTGTACCTGGTCCTGTTGATTCCTGTCATCCTGGGGTAAGGCGCTGACAAGCACTCCTCTGTCTTCCCAGCAGAGTGCTCGCTAAGAACTCCTCTGCCTCCCCAGCAGAGCGGGGAACCCTGAGGAACTCCCTAAGAACCCTGTTTATGTCTCTTAACAAAACTTAGATCCATTTTTCGCCCTAACCAACTCCTGTGTTTGTACTCACCTAGTAGTAGTAGTAGTATTATGCCTCGTGTGTGTGTGTGTGTGTGTGTGTGTGCGTGTGTGTGTGTGTGTGTGTGTGTGTGTGTGTGTGTGTGTGTGTGTGTGTGTGTGTGTGTGTGTGTGTGTGTGTGTTTTCTTTTCCTTCTTCCACCTGACTTTAACAATCGATCGATCTGCTGTACTGACAATTTTTTATTTAATTTTTAACATAGCCCACATTATGATGAATGGGTAGCTGTCACCTTGTATTTTTCAGTGCTGTAATCCACCAAATGAATTATGCCCAATTCAGATAAATGTCAAATAAATCTATCCACAAATTCCTCTATACTCTGGAAGTGTGTATATATAGAACACCAGACCTGTAGGTATGTTCAGAGTGAATTCAAATCCGCAGACCCCTCTCTATACTGCGAGGGTGTATATACAGACACACACACACACACACACACACCTCTATACATATAAGGGGTGTTTCTGTATATACTAAATAATACGCCGTGGAGAGGGGGGACCTGCTGCCTGGGTAACAGCTTCTCCCCCGAATCAACCTACCCTGGCTTTGCGCCCCTGGTGTCCAGGCCAGGCCGACACCAGAGCCTAACTCTATAGTCTCCTGAGACTGATGAATGCCTACTATGAAATACAAGACTTTTCTATACTTGTAAAGAAGTGTGTACAGGGCGCAAGACTTGGCTTGCAAGAGGAGGGACTTACAATTCACATTAGTGTCGTCGTGTCGTCCGCAGTGTCTGCAATGTGTTTCTGCTGACTATGGTTTTGCGATATTATACCAGTCTCTTCTTCCTATCTCACTCACTCCCCTGCTTCTCGCCTCTTACATCAGCTACTTTTATTACGAATGTTCCTGTCCACCTCCGTCTCGTCATCTCACGTTCCTTAGCTCAGATACTTCTATACATCTCACATTACATCTACAACACCATATGAACGATTTCCCCGTCCTTCCATCTTTTCTCATTCTCCTTCAGCAACTAGGGTTGGTTCTTCCCCCCCCCCTCGCATCCGGATCCTTCCCAAGAGTCTAATGTAGTCACTGCCTGACTACCTCGCTTCTTCTACTCCCCCTCACTTCCGTTCCTCTAAGCCTGACACCGAAGGAGACTGCGTCAGGCACTTACTACAGGCCCCCTACTACGTCAGTGTACCAGGATCTGGCTGTTTATGCTGCTACATGTCCCGTAAATGTGCTTTTAGTGATGGAGAAACCCGTTTGGATGTAACATAATCCGCTATATATATAATTTTGACGTCTTAATCACACGTTGTGTACAAGTTTTATGATATTAGGTTCTGGTTTTATTCAGCCAGAGATATCAAACAGCAGTTCTACTCGCGTCGTTTGGCCCTATCAAGGGGCCATAAGTTGAATTATGGAATGTATTAAAATTCGACTGATCTCTTGATTACATACAACTGGCTCTCTTGGTACAATTTAAGTGTATTTAATGTTGTTGTGGTCTTAGTATGGTAGTGTGTTGTGGTATAGTGTTGGCGTAGTGTTGTAGTGGTATGTTGTGATGTGTATGGTGTTGATGTGGTAGTGGTAATGTGCAGGTGGGGTGTTATAGTGGTATGGTGTTGGTAAAGTGTTCTAGTGGTGTGTTGTAGGTGAGGTGTTGTAGTGGAATGGTGTTGGTAAGGTGTTCTAGTGGTGTGTTGTGTAAAGTGTTAGTGTTTTGTTTATTATTGGTGATTTGTATGATGATGGTGAGTGTTGATGATGATTAGTTTGATGGTGAGTGTTGGTGATAAGTACAATAATGGTGAGTGGTGATGAATACGATGGTGGTAGTGGTGTTGATGATGGCTTATGTTCTCATTTTGTGCATTTCCAATTTGACGCGATTGATTGCAGCGTCAAAATTCCTTGGCTTTAGTGAAGTTTAATGCACCGCAATATTGACGTTTCCTCGGAGTAATGGGCAATGGCGTCAACAAAAGCGTCTCAAGATTGGACGCATTTGCCTAAGGAAAAGTTTAACGCTTGTCAAATCGTGAGACCAAGCTGCTCCGTCGTCCTTAATGAAGGTGAAAGTCAGGCTGGCAAGGAAAGCATCCGGCCAAGGCGTTGTAGGGAGAGGAGGAAGAAATGATGCAATGGTTCCGCTCTCTATAGTGTCGTGGTGAGGGTGGAGGGTACAGTGGCAGGGGGAAGGAAGGTAGGGAGGGTACAGTGAAGTGGTAGGGAGGATACAGTGGGAGGGAGGTAGGGGTAGGGTACTGGAGTAAAAGAAGGTATAGAGTGAAGAAGTATGGAAGGAAGAAGAGAAGTAAGAATGTGCGAACCATGAACATAGCGACAGGTGGATGGCCACAAAAGAGAGGCTCTTGAGTAAGGAACAAAGAGGATGGCAATTAGGATAAGGAAAATGCATGTTAGGAGAGAAGGGAAAGGTAACAATAAAAAAGGAGAGAAAAAAGATGACACAGCTAAAAAAGTGATACAAAAAAGGGGGGTGGGGAGAGAAAGAGGAGAAAAAGAGTAGATGAGGAGAGGAGAGAAGAGTAGATGAGGAGGAGAGAGAGAGAGAGATAAAATCGGTTAGAGATAAACACGGTGGTCTACGGTGAAGAGCCTTACACAGCTAAACAAGCAGATATTTATATATTGCTGAGCGATAATAGTGAACAGAATATTAACTAAGATGTGCTGAACCGGACACACACACACGCTCTCATATATGCTCCAGCCCTGCTCAGTCCACCAAGATATCCCAGCCTTCCATTCCACTAATACCCAACCACTTGGTCAGGACGGTAGAGCGACGGTCTCCTTCATGCAGGTCGGCGTTCAATCCCCGACCGTCCAAGTGGTTGGGCACCATTCCTTCCCTCCGTCCCACCCCAAATTCTTATCCTGACCCCTTCCCAGTGCTATATAGTCGTAATGGCTTGGCGCTTTCCCCTGAAAACTCCTCTCCCATTCCACTAAACCCACTTGTCATGGGCGCCCAAAAGTGCTTTTGGACTATCCAGTTCTCTTCCGCAGTATATGATATAATCCTCGCCATTGTCTCATGCAAATTTTTTCCGCATTTGTTGAAACCATTTCACTGGTGTTTATAAGTTTCCTTGTGAGTGTAGTTTAACACGGGCATCTCTACTCTCACACACGCTGTGTCCTCAACACTTTTGAAGACACAGCGTGTGAGGCTGGACGTGAAGCTGGACGTATGAGACTGGACGTTAGGCTGGACGAATGAGACTAGATGTAAGACTGGACGTGAGACTGGACATGAGACCGGACGTATGAGACTGGACGTGAACCTCCAGCAACTGTCACAACGCCTGTAGTAGAGCTGTAAGCAGATTCTTCTCCTGAAGTTGTCACAACGTACACAATGCAATATGCTAACAACCAGAAACGTACGAACTCAAGCAAAGTCACCTAACCTAACCTAACCTAAGCTAACCAACCAATGCATCGAAAACATGGATCTTTGTGAGCTTCGACTTTACATATAGTACTTTGTACGTTGGGGACCCACAAAGTACAAAATGAGACGTACTTGTGAAGAGGACGGGATGCTGGGAGTACTCGTGGAGAGGACAAGATGCTGGGAGTACTAGTTGAGAGGACAAGATGCTGGGAGACGAGATGTGAACCATCACAACAACGCCTTAGTGAGAGCTCTATCAAAAATGGTTTTCTACTCTGCTTATCGCGAGGCTCTCAACACCTCGTTCAACTGAGGAAAAAAGTAACATTAATTATGCTAATGGGAATTAATTTGTAACTCGTAGGGAGGGTCTCATCTTTCATGGAGGAAGGGATAGGGTTGGAGGATGAAGCATTTGGATAGAAGGAGCGAGTGAGTCACCTAGAATATGGATGATGGAGGGAGCGAGTGTTTCACCTCCCATTTAGGTGGAGGGGATAGATTGCTTTAGTAAGGGATAGTGCATTACGGTGGGGTTGATGGATAGATAATGCCTGAGAGAGGCAGGTCTCTCACCCTGGGTGTCAGAGGAGCTGAGTCTAGGGAGGTGGGAAGGCATTACATCATTTAAGTCGTGGAATATACTAAAGCTCACCACCATCTTCTAGATGATGGTGAGAGTAGTGTGTCTTGTAGGGTGATGACGGTAGTCTCTTTCCTGAGAAAGGTAGGGAGGATGGTGAAGGGTTGGGAAGGTGGTGAAGAATAAGGATGGTGATTAAAGGTAGGGAAGGTGAAGGTTGTTTAAGTGAGGAAGAGGCTATGTAGTGAAGGTGATTACAGTTAGTTAGTAAGCGTTATGGGGAGGGTAGTGTGTATTGTAGATGATTACAGTAAGGAAACTAACGTATAGTAAAGTGATGATGGTCGTATGTCATGATGAGAGTCGTGTGTAGTGAAACAGTTACAGTGATGATGGTCGTAAGTAACGATGATGGTTGTGTGTAATAGATTAAGTTGGTTACAGCGATGAAAAAAGTATATAAGTATGATTGCACTTAAATAAGCTTGAACACACCAGAAAAGTAGTGTTTGCCAAATTCCTATTCCAATGATCTAGGATGATCCACATTCTTGTTCCAGCGTTCTTGAATGATCCGGACCCCCCCCCCTCTCTCTCTCTCTCTCTCTCTCTCTCTCTCTCTCTCTCTCTCTCTCTCTCTCTCTCTCTCTCTCTCTCTCTCTCTCTCTCTCTCTCTCTCTCTCTCTCTCAACTACGTTAATATAACATATAATCATCATGGTTTCGCCTTGAGTTACGGGTACTGGAGAGCAAGCATACTTTGCCCAGTGGCCGCTCTTTCTATCCACCTACATACGGACCTCTCCCGCATGCGTTGTATTGGTAATGCTATAATTTGTCTTACCTAAACAATATACACACATACATACTTGCCTAACATCTGATTGAAATGCAACCCTCCACTGTGATGACTTTGCTAAGTTTCCCCCCTTCAAGACGTCGGTGGAATCCCTATTGTTACCTGGCGGAACTTGGTGTTGCCCCTTCAAGACGGTTATGAGCAGTGTTCTTGCCCTGATTCTCCCTACGGCCTTACCCAAATATTATGCCTTTACCTAAATAACACCTCTTTATCTAACTAACGCCTCTGTACCCAAATAATACCCATTTTACCCAATACCTTTGTTACCAAATAAGATTCTGTTACCCATCTAAAACTCTCTTTACCCAAACAACACTTCTATTCAAATAACACCCATTTACCCAAATAAGAATCATTTACCCAAATAAGAATCATTTACCCAAATAAGAATCATTTACCCAAATAACAATCATTTACCCAAATAACAATCGTTTACCCAAATAACAATCATTTACCCAAATAACAATCATTTACCCAAATAACAATCATTTACCCAAATAACAATCGTTTACCCAAATAACAATCATTTACCCAAATAACAATCATTTACCCAAATAACAATCGTTTACCCAAATAACAATCGTTTACCCAAATAACAATCGATTACCCATATAACAATCATTTACCCATATATCTTACCTTTACCCAAACAACACCCCTTTATTCAGCTAGCACCTTACCCAACACCTCTCCCTTGCTAGAACATACACACCCCCACTAATCACCACCCTAACACTAATCACCCGGCCATACTCTTCCCCCTTGCTCAGATGACCTCCCTTGTCCAAATTACCTGTACCGCCATATTTCTCCTGCACACTGTCTGGGGGCCAGGGGTAAACATCCCCATTGTTCGCTCCGCCCCGCTAACTGCCCATCATTGCCATTACCTTACCCTTCGCTGCGCCGCCCAACGACTACGCTATAACAGGGCCACTGTAAATGGCCTAATTACTCGGTGACGCGAATAGCCTCGTTTGTTAAGAGAGCGTTCGTGAGATCGATGTCATCACGCTTGTCTAGTCATATGTCAGGCATACATGCGCATTCATATGTATACTCGGGCACATTTATATCTGGAAATACATGGGTATGCACACATGCATAAAATATATTGTGTCTGAAGTTTCCCTGAACTCATGTGTTAATACTGCGTCTTGATAGAACGCAGATGTTCACTAATGTTCACTAAGATGTTCACTGTTCATCTTGATAGATGTTCACTAAAGCAATCATATAACTTCTATTTCCAGGGGAATGGTACCCGGCGTTACCCGGGTCTGTCTCCCATCTGTTCTCCATATATATCCTGTCAGTCCATCCATTCATCTATTCATCCATCTATCCATTCATCTATTTGTCTATCTATCCATTCATTTGTTTGGCTATCTATCCATCAATCTATCTATCCCTCCGTCTACCATCCACCTAATTTTCATCTATCCGTGAACCTATTCATCTGTCTATCCATTCATTCATCTTTCTATGTATCCGTCTACCCATTCTTCCATCTAAATATCCATCCATTTATATACGTCTTATCTAACCATATATCTATCCATCTACCTTGTCTTCGTTAGTGTAATTATCTTTCCACTGTATAGTAACTTTAAACATATTAACATATTAAGGTACATCTGCATTTGGGCAGCTGCCCTAGACTATATGAAGGGGAGTACAGTGTGTGTCAAGAACTAGCTGCCCTAGACTATATGGAGGGGAGTACAGAATGTGTCAAGAACTAGCTACCCTAGACTATATGAAGGGGAGTACAGAATGTATCAAGAGCTAGGTGATGCTAAAATCCCCATCACACAGGATGGTTAGTCATACAGAGGCACGTGATAAGCAGTCGGCACTGGCAGACTGGGTGCATTATGAGGATATCAGCACAAGAGTGAATAATGTAGCAGTGATACTATAAGTCCCCATCTCGCAGGATGATTAGTCATACAGGGCCATATGTTCAGTAGCCTGCACTGGCAAATTTTGGGTGCAATATGAGGATATCTTCAAGAACAAGAGAGGGAATAAAATAATTGCAAAGCTCCAGGTACCTCATGCCAACGGGTCTGAAAGGTCTAATAACTGGGCATTGGGTGATGTAGTGTGGGACATCATGCCCCAGTTCCTGCTAACAGAGTTTGCACCTGAAGTGCTCAGGATTTGGAGATCCGTCACCTGTTGTCACCTGCCACAGGTAGTAACCCGCCTAAAAATATTCGTGCTAAACTCTACGTTTGTCAGATCCCGGATTTCATTTCAAATTTTGTGAAAATCACAACTTCCAATCTTCTAATACTTTTTTCCCCCTTGCAAGACATACCTGAGTTTTATACAGATAACCAAACATAAAAGTAGTGCAACTCGATATATTTCTTTAGGAATGAGTCTCATGATAGATTTACCGACTTTTAATTCCTCGAAAAAAAAATCTGTATCTTTCTGAACACATTTTCAATAATTGTTAAATTAATAAATTAACAAAATTTCTTCATCTGAAAATAATTTAATTACGACGGGATTTTCTTCTGAAGTCAAAGTTTTAGTGTTGATAATGGCACATTTTATCATCCGGAACTATATTCGTGTTTAGAAGAACATACATCTGTGAACAGCTCCTGTCTGTAATTAACCTTTTCAAATATCAGCTTCGTTCTCATTTTACCAAATTCAGTACTGAAAGCTGCTTCAGCATAGTAATTTGGTCACAACGTTGATGAAATATGCCAGACTGGGAGAGTCCATATGTGATACACTAGGTTCCGAATGATTCCTCGCCTAAATTACTAAAAGTAGTGCTTGTGTTGGCTAACCTAGCCTATGCTTTAGTAAATTCCTTTTGATATGGGCTTCAGGAGACAAGTTTGGTATTTTATCAGCCCCCAAGATATTTCTTTCTACCCGATTCTTTAACGATTTCATCGCCCATTTGGTAAATTTTGTTCGGCCTCCTGTTCCCTACACCTAATTTTATTAATATGCACTTGAATTAAACTCGTGTAGCCATTTGTTGAACTATTCTCTCAGGTTGTACAGGTCGTCTTGAGGCTTCTTGCTATCTTCCTCTGTCTTAATTCATCTCGTAATGTTTGTATCATCAGCCAACATTGGGAGTAATGAGTCTACTCCCCATGGAAGATCTCTTATACATATATATATCAGGAATTGGCCAGGTCCTAGTACTGACGCGTGTAGGATTCCGTTCGTATCATCTCTCCAGTCTGTTGTCTCTTCCCTCAGAGTACCTCGATGGCTTCTGTTGCATAGGTGCTCCCTGATTCAACTATGTGAGGATGGAATCAGTGTCTCTTGAAGCACAAGATTAAATTGGAGAAGGTTCAGAGGTATGCCACAGACTAGTACCCGACCTGAGGGGTACGAGCTACTAGGAGAGGCTACGGAAACTAAACCTCATGTCGCTGGAAGACAGAAGAGTTAGGGAAAACATGATCATCACATACAAGATTCTCCG
This sequence comes from Procambarus clarkii, assembly GCF_040958095.1. Classification (NCBI taxonomy): domain Eukaryota; kingdom Metazoa; phylum Arthropoda; class Malacostraca; order Decapoda; family Cambaridae; genus Procambarus; species Procambarus clarkii. Next base: position 18,741,604 of record NC_091235.1, read on the forward strand.
AGGAATTGATAAGGTAGATAAAGACAGTTTAACACAAGGGCCACATGCACTAGGAGTGCAGGTGAAAATTGAGTACCCAAATGAGCCATAGAGATATTAGAAAAAAGTGTCAGAATAGTTAACAAATGGAATATATTAGGCAATGATGTGGTGGAGGCTGACTCCATTCACAGTTTTAAATATAAATGTGATAAAGCCCAATAGGCACAGGAATCTGTACACCGGTTGATTGACAGTTGAGAGGCGGGACCAAAGAGCCGAAGTTCAACTCCCTCAAGGACAGCTAGGTGAGTACACACACACACACACACACACACACACACACACACACACACACACACACACACACACACACACACACACACACACACACACACACACACACAAATAAAAACAGAGAATCATCCTATCCAGCTATATGTTGCACGAATGGAGTCTTTTTACCCCCAAGTCTTTGTGGCTATTGAGGGGACCGGCTCGTCTTAGCATCTCGAGATCCTTTTGAATGCTTCGAATCCTTTCACGATGTACCCAGAACGTCTCCTCCTGTGGCCACTGAGATTCACAAGAGAGCCCCCAGAACTATTCTGAGAGCCGCCTCGAATACATGTTTCACCCAATTGGTTTAATTAATGCACTAAATCCTGCCGCCAGAGATACCCTTGCTTTTTCTTGGGGGTTCGCTCGTTGAGGCTTCGAAGCATTTGAGACAGTGGAATGAAACAGTAAATGAACTGTGCTTAATGGCTCCTGGAATGGAATGGAGGATACGCTTTGCATTTTTTATGGCTATGAATCTGGGACTGAGGCAGTGTTGCCTCTTGGCTTGGCTGAGGAAAGGTTTTGATGGCGGGGGAATGGGTAAGTGGGAACGGGTATATGTGTATGTGTGTGTTTCTGTATCTGGGTGTGTGTGCCAGTTGCATTTATGTGTGTGTTCGCATGTATATTCTAGCCTGTGTGTGCTTGGAGATTGAACGTCAGCTTCTGCGCCTAGCCTTTCAGTGTATGGTGATCTGTTGCAATGTTGCCCGACCCTCTTGTTTCTTATCATAGCCTGAACTGCCTTCTCTTTTGATTCGTTAAACTTGCTCCCTACTATTAAAATTCTTATGCTCATTTGGGACTCCAGTTTTCACCGATGCCTTAGAGAATATTTTGTGATGAGAGATATCGCCTCTGTCCTGTCTCTTCCAGGAGGGTGAAGTCTAGCTCTTGAGTAGTTCCTCACGGTTAACATCTTTTAAAATCAAAGAAATCGTGTAGCAAACCTTTAGAATAGGCTATTCCTCTTTAAAACACCACCTTCTCGTTGTAGGGAAAAGAAGTTACAAGCTCCGTTTGCCTGAAGAACAGCCGAGCGTAGCTTGTGAAGGTTCTCTTATGGCTAAAGGATAGTAGACAGACTAACAGTGTTCCCTCTGCTAGATGGCCTTCTTTTCAGCCTCATATACTTTCCCCAATATTTTGACCTGTGTTTGGAAGTTGATCCAAGCGATTAACGATCAGTCAAACAATCAGTCTAACTTGAATAAAAAACAGAAAACCTGCAACTAGTGTCTGGCATATTGCCTTGTCCTTTTTTGCTCATTATTTTTCCTCGCTTAATCTGGTTAAATCTAACAACTCAACCATTCAGACTCACCTGATCCTATTCATTAATTTGTTGCCCTGTCTGCCTCTTCCATGCTAGCATGCTGTGTGTGTGTATATATATATAGATTATTTATATTACTATTTGTGCTTGCATGATCGAGCTGTTGGCTCTTGGACCCCGCCTTTTTAACCGTTGTATGTCGTGTGTACCGACTCCCGACACTAATTTTCTCTTATTATAACTAGTACATATACTTCTCTCTCTCACACACACATTCCCAGGATGTAGCCTGTCACAACTGGCTAACTCCCAGGTACCTGTTTACTTCTGCCTGAACAGAGGCATTTGTTTCTACCTCGACTAGGACTCGAACTCGGGCCCTTTAATATATACATAACAGGCATGGCACAAGCGCTAGACTAGGGGATGCATATTCAAGAGTGGGTCTCGCCTTCGCTGTATCTAGGACCCGGAAAGCTCCTTTGTGCAAGTTTCCGAAGTTGGCAAGTTGCCACTGATGTTGTTGAATGTGTTAGAGAGACATATATGTAGTAGACATAACAGAGGAAAATAGATTGGTTAGAAAGGCGGGATCCAAGAGGTAATAGCTCGATTCTGCAGGCAAAAATAGTAAATACATAGACACACATCCCAAAGAAGCAGCCCGTAGCAGATGTCCAACTCCCAGGTACCTATTTACTGCTAGGTGAACAGATGCATGAGGTGAAAGAAACTGCGCATTTGTTTGTGTGAGTAGAAGAGGGATTAACGAGATACTTGAGGTGAACGTGGAGAGAGAGAAAGAGAGAGCGAGCGAGTCACCGCCGAGAGCTAGGGGGGGAGGGTGGATAACCACACTCATGAGGTTCATCAATCACCAACTTGCAGCATCATCATCAACCTTTGGGTAGGTGACGGCAGGTGATATTTGCTACTAAGAAAGTACATATGAGGTTTATTAGCGCGCATGACGTAACTCTGGTATTAGTGTAAACAAAGTGAAGGTACTTGGAGGTGAAATTAGAACCAACGCATGTTGAGCCTCTTATTAGCGTTATTGCTAATAATATTGCCAAATGCTAATAATAATGTAATGAAAAGAAAAATGATTTCAGAAAAATTACGAGATTTGGAAACAATTACGCATTGTTACTGCGACATATGACGCGCCATCATAATTTTGCATGCGGGTGGGAGAGAGGAGCGCTTATATTACCCATAACTTTATTAATATAACTGATTGAAACATGATCAACACACTACTGTGTTGCCAGAAACGAACAAATTTTTCTAGATACTTTTCACATTTTTTTATTTTTGTCGAATATTTTCGAAATTATGCATCCCCCCCCCCCCCCCAACAGTTACAACACGGTCAGACAGCAGCTTCTGGTTGTACCATTCACGGGAACAGAGTGATATTATCGACCATTCATTCCGCTGCTGAATGGCATTTGGAAACAAGACACTAATCAGTCAGCCAATCCCATTTCAAATGGGTTTTTACATCAGATTGATATCTAGAAGTCAGGCCAATTATCCACATGACAACTGTGTTCACTATTTCAATTAGCGTAAGATGGACCCAAAGCTGACCCCATTGTTATCTCGTTTATTTGTGTAACAAGTTTACCATCTAAAGAAAACACAGAATCCGATGTTGTAATTTCTAACAGCTTACCAAGTTGTTTCCTGTTTAAACCAAAATTTTCTTGAGAGTTTTCTTGAGATTGTTATCAGCTGAGAAGGTCATCTTCCTGAGGGAAACTTCTCATCTGATAAAAGAAAATTAGCGTACTTTATTTTTTCTCTATGGCTTCCAGTGACTCCTGATATTGACAATATTAACTGTTAGACAGTTGCAGATGTCTGCATGTTAATGGATCACAGGTTGAATGATATTTTAGTTTACAATCACCAGTTAATTTTTTTTTTACAATCACCAGTTAAATTTTTTTTTACAATCACCAGTTTAACCATTCCTTTTTTCCGTCATATCCCAAAATACTTTTCCTCATATTCCTTCCAAGTACTATATAGTCGTTAATGGCTTAGTGCTTTCTCCTGATAATTACCTTACCTTACCTATCTACAATATTCACAATATATAAATAACTAAGCAAAGCAAATGGGCATTAGATTACTCAAGCTATAATTTCTCCGAGTATACCCAGACCACTGGGTATACTCGGTATACTCAGGTGGTATTTGATGGTATACTTGGAAATCGTCATACTTATTTACACTATCTTGAGGTTATCTTGAGATGATTTCGGGGCTTTAGTGTCCCCGCGGCCCGGTCCTCGACCAGGCCTCCACCCCCAGGAAGCAGCCCTTGACAGCTGACTAACTCCCAGGTACCTATTTACTGCTAGGTAACAGGGGCGTTCAGGGTGAAAGAAACTTTGGCCATTTGTTTCTGCCTCGTGCGGGAATCGATCCCGCGCCACAGAATTACGAGTCCTGCGCGCTATCCACCAGGCTACGAGGCCCCTACATTACATATAAACAATAACCTCAGTGAAGGAAATGCAGCTGATTTGTTAGAACTTCGATATTAATAATAATAAAAAAATAGCGTTAATAATAATGCTCACATCAATTCCGTTCCCTTATGCAATTGCACGTGAGGAAAGAAGCGTAAGGTTCGCTTACTATTCCTGGCCTTGGAACAGGAGAGGCGACTTTCTCATGCTGATGCTTTTGCCAAAATAAATTACATCCGAAGCGCTGGGAGCTAGCAAGGGTGTTTGCTCTATTCCGGAATGTTTCAATCAAATTTACCTGAAGTCCATCATAACTAGGTATTTCGGTCATAGGCTGTTACTTCCTGTAGGTTTAGCAATGCAATTTAGACGTCGAGACATTGCAGTATTATCGTTTAAAAAGTAATCGAAAGGTACTTCACAATTGATCATCTTTTAAAGCTAATTCTTAACTCGTAGAATTCATTTAGGAATCTCCTGGGCTTCGCCCTGGAATCTCCAGATGAATACATTCATCTACTCGTCCGTGACGAGCGGAAATCATGGCTGACAAGAACATGTTTATGGATTATATTTCTTCTAGTTATTCTTAGAAACATCTCACATTTGTTTACGTCTGGGAATGTTAATGCTTATCATACAGAACATTAGTGTCAGTTAAAGCAAGAATTGGGCGATTTAGGTTGTTGGAGAGAGAAGAGAGACGGATTGGTGCGTGGTTTAGAGAGAGCGACCGAATCTGGGTATAGAGAGATAGCTTCCTCCACATTGAAGAGTGGACAGCCAAGCACCCCGGAACCGTCACTTTCCGCTTGGCTGGGCGCTGCAGCTCTTTCTTTCAAACTCAACACAATAAAATAAGCAAGCGGAATGAAGTTCTTATGTCAGGATTTAGACAAGCGGGGTTAATGAAGCCTGCATGCATCAGACGTCCGCGGGGGATGTATTTTAATTGCCACGTGATGGTAAATTACACTCCGTCTGGCACAGAAGGTGAGCGTAAGACCTAGAGCATTTTTATTAATGAAGAAAAGGTAGAACGTATTTGAAAATCGATAATAACATTAGTATTTCGTTGATTATAAGTTAATTCGCTTGAAGCCGGAAATCGACAAATCATAATAATTGCAATCCTGTTAAATTTAGTGTAATTTTCTGAGAGGAATTCTAGAATTATGAAGACTGGAAAAAACTGACGACAAGAGCTGGAACTGCATCGTCATAGTCTTCAGTCACAGTTCTTTCTCTTCACAATCCTCCATCATTACATTCTCTCTACGTGTCTACAGACCTCATACATTTGTTCTGGCTTGAGGCAAATATGGGAGAGGAACAGGTGAATGAAAGTTGCGCTTGGCTTTAATAGAAGCCTCTAGACTTCCTGCGGATTTAGTTGAATCCCAGGTTGTATAACAATGTATGTCGTGGTACAGGGGTAAGGTGCGTGGCTGAGAGTACCCTGATCACTGGTTCCAGACACCTAAGTGCTTCAATTGATATGTAAAAGTAAATCTTCGCTTTCCTGTCTGTGAGGTAGTATTCAGTGCATTTCAAGTCTCCCCTTGATACCCGTGCACGTAAGCTCATATAGGATTATAATTGCTTGCAGGTATAATTCAGTTTTTTCTGAGATATCTGTATTTTTGCCCACATGCCTTGCAGATATCTCTCTTTCAATGGAATTGATAACATTAAACCATTGCCTTTCTCTTTCCTTTAATTTGGTCGATGCACTCCTCTAGTGTGGTGACCACTAACCATTCTCTCCATATATCAGGGTTAAAACATGTTTTTTTTTTGTCTTCAGTCTATATCCCCATGGTTGAAATCTCCCATGATTAACAATTTGGCTCTTATTCTGTATGCATTTGTTGTTGCCTCCTTGTTTGATAATGTTTTACCACTGTTTTACCTCCACCTAATCCTGTTATTCCAGTGACACTGGCTATATCTATTTGGGGCCGTGAATGTAACGTCCGCAACCTCCATCTCCTACTTATCCCCCAGTTCTAATTATCTTTTCCATTTTTATTTAGATTTTTTGTTCTTGTTATGGTAGGTTGTTATAAATACTATATCACTACTATTTACATGTTCCTTCTGCACTTTTTCTTTCTTTATGCTATTGAGATTAGTGTACAAATCTCAATATGCTATTAGATAATATGCTATTAGAGTCTTGAGACTATTTTTGTAGCTTTGTTGAGTTCTCTGTTGAGCTCCATATGGCGATGAAAAGAGATGGATGGGAGGAGAGAAAGAGGAGGAATAAAATGAAATTGAGGAAGAGAAATATAAGATGGAGGAGGGCTAAAGTATGATGAAGTGATGTAGAAAACGAGAAAGAATGAGGGGGAAGGGAAGTGAGATTTAGAGGAAGGAGAGGGAGAAGAGACAAGCAAGGGTGCACTACTGGTGAGCATTACGTCTCCTCAATTAACATGCTGACACGAAGGCGGCGGCGACGTTGCTCCACTAAGTCGCCTCACACCCGTTCATCATCCGCCTCTCATTCCTCCAACTTGGCGTCACACTTCTCCCACCCCTTATCACTTATTTCTCACGCTTCGAAAATTGTCCCCATTCGCACTGCATCAAACTCTCACCCGCCTTTCACCCTCCAGTCACCTCCCACCCGTCCTTCATCCTCCAGTCATCCCACTTCACTCACCTGTCACCCGCCCTTCACCTTCTGTTGCCCGCCTCTCATCCAACCCTCCCGCGCCACTCGGCTCATAGTCATCCACAAGTCACCCGCCTCTCCAACACCTCTCACTCTACTCTCACACTTTTTACACCATGTACACGCCCGTCTCTCACTCTTCTCAAATTCTCCACTTTAGCACGGGCTATGCGTAAGAAATTTTCTATATAGAAAAGTAATTCACATGCTGCAGGGCAAGGGCAGGGAACTATTAAGGGAAAGCGCCAGGCCATTACGACTATATAACACCCTGAAGGGATGAGGATAATTATTTGGGATGGGACGGGGAAAGGAATGGTGCCTGCTTGGACGTTCGGGGATTGAACGCCGACCTGCATGAAGCGAGACCGTCGCTCTACCGTCCACCCCATGTGCTTCAGAGCAAGTGAATGGCAAGGATGAGATGAGGGAAGAGATAGTGAAGGGTGAGAGGTGAGGTAGGCGGAAGGTAAGGAGAACGAGAAGTGAAGAGAGGTGAGGTGTTAGGAAGGGAGGCCGGAGGTGGTGAGGTAACGACCCTCACTACACAATAGAAATTCCTCAAGGGACGCTTGACTTAGGACAAGGGAATTAATATATTGAAGAATGAATAAATTAACTGTGGAATTTGGGGACCACAAAACTAGTTGCCAGAGAGAGATTATATTTTTTCACATAAAAATGAACTAAATATTTAGTGAAAGAAAATTTGTACACAATAATATAGGTCAACCAGTCAAACTGTTTGTCCAAGTACGCACTCTCCTGGGTGAGCTTAAGCTCCGGTGAAGCTTATTTAGCACTATATAGCACTTGGAAGGGGTCAGGATAAGGATTTGGGATGGGACGGGAGGAAAGGAATGGTGCCCAACCACTTGGACTGGACGGTAGAGCGACGGTCTCGCTTCATGCAGGTCGGCGTTCAATCCCCGACCATCCAAGTGGTTGGGCACCATTCCTTTCCCCCCGTCCCATCCCAAATCCTTATCCTGACCCCTCCCAAGTGTTATATAGTCTTAGTGGCTTGGCGCTTTCCCTGACAATTCCCTTCCCCTTCCGGGGCCCCCAGATTCATCTTCCCAGGACAGACCAACTCTATCTTTCCCTCTAGATCTGATATCATCTCTGGTACTCTTAAGCTCTTCAACTGGTAAACAGGCACGGATACCGGTGATCCCAGGACAGACCAACTCTATCTTTCCCTCTAGATCTGATGTCATCTCTGGTACTCTTAAGCTCTTCAACTGGTAAACAGGCACGGATACCGGTGATAAAAGTTACAGGTATGAGCCTAAGGCTACCTGTCTGATTGTAATTACATGACATCCATCAATCAATCACAGGAGTATGTGTACGTCTTTTACCGCAGTGGTCATCATCGTCGACTCACAACCGAGAGTCCAGGGTTCAATCCCCGGGTAGAGCACAGACGGTCGAGCGCGTTTTTTTACCTGATGATCTGTTCACCCAGCAGTAAATTGGATACTTAGATAATTTTTTGTAGGTTGAATCCTAAGGAAGGTTAATAGATAGCCGAGGAGGGACCTTAATAAACCTATGTACAGGCTTCCCCATTCACCTGGGCTCTAGGAGACTCGAACCATGGACCCCATACGTGTGTGAGGCCGACGCTCTATCGACCGAGCTATTGAGTAGTCTTAATAAGGAAACTTTCCTTATTAAGACTACTCAATAGCTCGGTCGATAGAGCTTCAGCCTCACATACACGGGGTTCACGGTTCGAGTCTCCTAGAGCCTCGGTAAATGGAATGTTTATCTCCACGGATATGCGAATGACAATTTTATATACAAGCTGTCTCCAACAAAGGGAAGACATATATATATATATATATATATATATATATATATATATATATATATATATATATATATATATACAGAAGCCGCAACAAACACTTCTTGATCTGAAGATTAGGTTATCATGGCATTCGCATCACTGACCACCCCCCCCCTCACCCCGCATAACACTACAGTGAGAATGTTGCTGGTGGCGCAGTGGTAACACTCGCTCCCGCACAACGGTGAGCGATTTGGTCTGGGTTCGAGTCCTGTCCAGGGAGGATTGACTAGGTGTCATTCCTTTACTGTTTGCCACTGTTCACCCAGCAGTAATTGTGTACCTGGTTGTTAAGCAATTGTCAGGTCGTGTTCCAGGGAAATGCTAGTGGGTTTATAAGGCTTATCGTGAGCTATATCTTAGCTTGCTAACAGGAGGCACGACCCACCTGTTCCTGGACCCACCTGTGTAAAACCCCTGTTCAAACAGTAGACTTGCCCTTGACCAGACCGTTGGCCCTCTCCTCTTCTCTCTGTACATGCCTACATGAATTTACATGAATTAACACAAAGTTGTATTTAATGTATGGTGGGGAGTACCCCAGGAGGAAGGGGGAGGGGGGGTAGGTTAGCACCAAGTGATACTTTTGGTGCCCTATACCAAGCTTCCCCCCCTCTTGGGGTCCACCATCCCCCCTCCTCTTGGGGTCCACCATCCCCCCTCCTCTTGGGGTCCACCATCCCCCTTTCTCTTGGGGTCCACCATCCCCCCTTCTCTTGGGGTCCACCATCTCCCCCTCTTTTTGGGGTCCACCATCCGCCTCCTCTTGGGGTCCACCATCCCCCCTCCTCTTGGGGTCCACCATCCCCCCTTCTCTTGGGGGTCCACCATCCCCCATCCTCTTGGGGTCCACCATCCCCCTCCTCTTGGGGTCCACCATCCTCCCTCCTCTTGGGGTCCACCATCCGCCTCCTCTTGGGGTCCACCATCCCTCCCTTCTCTTGGGGTCCACCATCCCTCCCTCTTGGGGTCCACCATCCCCCCCTCCTCTTGGGGTCCACCATCCCCCCCTCCTCTTGGGGTCCTCCATCCCCCCCCCCTCCTACACCACCAGACGGCTCATGTTTGCCACTTTGCTAATAACTCCCCATGCAGGTTCTGTGGTGTGTTCCGAGGGTGGGGGAAGGGAGGGGGAGAGACAGCTGGTCATAAAATCTAACTTTGCTCGAGTTGTGGAACTTACGACGACGCAAACTTTGTTGTTTTGTGGTAAGACTTGCCCAAACTTGAGCCCAGTTGACCTGGGCATGGAGCGAAGCCTGTGGGGTAGTGGCCGTCGTCCTCACCTTAGTGACCTCTGGCCAGTTGCCTGCGAGAGTTGGAAGAGGTGTCTTTAGCACTTGTGTTTGGTGTTGGTAAGTTTACTGTTGATGTCTGCAGGATCGAGCTGTTAGATCTTGCACCCTCCTTTCTAACCCTCGGCTGTCTACTGCAATGTATATACAGTGCATCAGTCTCTGTCGCTACTACTACTATGCCTATCATTCTACATTCTCTATTTAACGCTCTCTCTAAGCAATGTTTTTTTCTGTAAGTTATGGTACTATTTGGGTTTGATCCAATCTGTTTGTAACAATACATGCAAGTACAGCACGAATATGGTTATGGTTTACCAACATGTGCCTTTTTTCAGCAGAAATATACTCCAGCCTCATGTGCAGGTATACTGGGCACATCATCCCTGTGCAGGTATACTGGGCAGCATATATAGGTTCGAACCTATGATACAGGTATATCCCAGTCCAGTAGGTTTGAAGAGATGGAAAGGGAAGAGGGGAGAGGGGAAGTGTTTGAAAACAGGGAATGAGAAAGAGGAGAGACAGGTGGGAAAGGTAGAAGAGGGTAGCAGGGGGAGATTGTGGTAGAAAAATGGAGAGGGTGGGAGGGGAGGAGGTTGAGAGGGGTTGGGGCGGAATCATTGGGAGAAAGTTGGAGAGGGGAGGAGGAAGAGAAGGTAGGAAGAGAGGGGAGATAGTGAATGACAGATGAGAGTGAGAGACAGAGACAGTTCCTCAACCTATTATATGTCTCTCCAACCCTTTCCACCATCGTCCACGGGATGGGTATGGGGTGCATAATAAATGAATCAATAAGACAGGGAGAAGTGGGGAGGAGAGAGAGAGACCCGGCGCTGCCCGGTACCCCCCTTATATATATATATATATATATATATATATATATATATATATATATATATATATATATATATATATATATATATATATATATATATATATATATATACATACGACATATATATATATATATATATATATGTCGTACGTAGTAGCCAGAACGCACTTCTCAGCCTATTATGCAAGGCCAGATTTGCCTAATAAACCAAGTTTTCCTGAATTAATATATTTTCTCTAATTTTTTTCTTATGAAATGATAAAGCTACCCATTTCATTATGTATGAGGTCAATTTTTTTATTGGAGTTAAAATTAACGTAGATATATGACCGAACCTAACCAATCCTACCTAACCTAACCTAACCTATCTTTATAGGTTAGGTTAGGTTAGGTAGCCGAAAAAGTTAGGTTAGGTAGGTTAGGTCGTCGAAAAACAATTAGTTCATGAAAACTTGGCTTATTAGGCAAATCGGGCCTTGCATAGTAGGCTGAGAAGTGCGTTCTGGCTACTAGGTACGACATATATATATATATATATATATATATATATATATATATATATATATATATATATATATATATATGTATATATATATATATATATATATATATATATATATATATATATATATATATATATATATATATATATATATATATATATCGTTTATTCATTCATCCTATTGTAGGTGTAATCTGTTTGCGACATAATTACAAGAAAATATGTTAAACACTTTAAAGGAACCAACTGTGCGGCCTTGCTTCCTTATTTACCTTGGTTCAGTGGGTCTCGCCTCTCTCATCTGGTGCAGAAACTGTGATTGCTAAGCCAATACAACTCCAGAGAACGGAGTCAGAAATAATTCAGTCCAGGACTTTTAATCAGAGAGAATCTTGACTTCAGATCTGCTCGGTCTGTAATTAATTTTTCCCGGGAACAGATGATTACATGTAAATAAAAGATCAGTGCCTTGATCATCCTGGGCTACGTCAGGTAGTTCCGCCCTCCTCCACAAGCTGCGTATCGATCCCTCTCGTGTGGAAAGAAACAAGTTCTTGTGTGGTGGTTCATCAAAAGAATTCACGGTGAAAGGAAATGTGGAGACCAATTTCTCTGGCCTCAAAATATTGTATCAGTCTTATTTTGTTTTCATTGAAGTATTGATCAAAAAGTTTATGTGTGTGTGTGTGTGTGTGTGTGTGTGTGTGTGTGTGTACTCACCTATTTGTGCTTGTAGGATCGAGCATTGACTCTTGGATCCCGCCTTTCTAGCCAACGGTTGTTTACAGCAATGACTCCTGTCCCATTTCCCTATCATATCTAGTTTTAAAATTATGAATAGAGTTTGCTTCCACAACCTGCTCCTTAAGTGCATTCCATTTTTCCACTACTCTCACGCTTAAAGAATACTTCCTAACATCTCTGTGACTCATCTGAGTTTCCAGCTTCCACCCATGTCCCCTCGTTCTGTTACTATTACGTGTGAACATTTCATCTGTTTCCACTTTGTCAATACGCCCGTTAGATACGGGGGATAAGGGCGTATTAGAATATAATACGTTAGATACGCCCTTACCCACTGGAACATCTTACCTTTTACTCCTGCCTGTTGCTCCAACTTTTGTAACACCCTTTTATGGGGTACTGTGTCAAAGGCTTTCTGACAGACCAAGAAAACGAAGTCTGCACCCTTCTCTTTCTTGCCTAATTTTTGTTGCTTGGTCATGGAATTCTATTAAGCCTATGAGGCACGATTTACCATCTCTGAACCCATGCTGGTGGTGTGTTACAAAGCTATTTCTCTCAAGATGCTCTACGAGCCTTTTCCTCACGATCTTCTCCATCACCTTGCATAGTATACAAGTTAGAGAAACTGGTCTGTAGTTCAGTGCCTCTTGCCTGTCACCTTTTTGTATATTGGGACTATATTGGGTATATTGTGTGTGTGTGCACGTACGCGTGCATGCACCAAAACAATTGTTTGTTTTTGCTATTTTGGTTAGGTAGAGAAAAAACATGATGTCGCACTACAGTACAGAATATATGTTATTAAAGTTGGTGCGTCGTATGTAAAATCATGAGTTAATGTTTGGAGTCAGGGAACAGCGTGAAATTGCTGCCTGCGGTACACGGTTTATAGATACATTGCGTATATTTTGGTGTATTTGAAGGCAAAATGTTTACTAAATTTGTATTTGTGTAATTTGTATTATAAGTGCGAGACTTGGACTAATCCATGAAAAAAATTTAGGCATTACAGGCTTTGAAAATTAGATATAATCTCCCGTAACACGTTCTAGTTCCTCCTTTACTAACATGAATGTTCCCCAAATACTTCAGGTATTAAAAGTTTGAGCACTACGCTAGAAAGTTTCTATTGCCGACATAACGATTACGTACAGCAGGAGCAATATATTTGGGTCAGTTTGACAAGCATACCAGACATGATATAACATAGGTAGAAGGAGCATATCCAAAGGTCAGATTTTCCAATATTTGAGCATAAATGCTTCAGGTGTAAAGGGAGTTTCATTGGATTGTTAGGGTGTAGCTCTTGAAAGTATTAGTAGTGTGGTGTTATTGGTAGAGGAGCAGGGGCTGCCCTCTTAATGTATCATAGGTGTCATACTTCAGTTGGGGCATGCAATATATATATATATATATATATATATATATATATATATATATATATATATATATATATATATATATATGCGAACAAGCCTGAATGGTCCCCAGGACTATATGCGAATGAAAACTCACACCCCAGAAGTGACTCGAACCCATACTCCCAGAAGCAACGTACTCCCAGAAGAATGCTTCTGAGAGTATGGGTTCGAGTCACTTCTGGGGTGTGAGTTTTCATTCTCATATATATATATATATATATATATATATATATATATATATATATATATATATATATATATATATATATATATATATATATATATATATATATATGTCGTACCTAATAGCCAGAACGCACTTCTCAGCCTACTATTCAAGGCCCGATTTGCCTAATAAGCCGAGTTTTCATGAATTAATGTTTTTTCGTCTACCTAACCTACCTAACCTAACCTAACCTAGCTTTTTTTGGCTACCTAACCTAACCTTACCTATAAATATAGGTTAGGTTAGGTTAGGTAGGGTTGGTTAGGTTCGGTCATATATCTACGTTAATTTTAACTCCAATAAAAAAAAATTGACCTCATACATAGAGAAAAGGGTTGCTTTATCATTTCATAAGAAAAAAATTATAGTAAATATATTAATTCAGGAAAACTTGGCTTATTAGGCAAATCGGGCCTTGAATAGTAGACTGAAAAGTGAGTTCTGGCTACTAGGTACGACATATATATATATATATATATATATATATATATATATATATATATATATATATATATATATATATATATATATATATATATATATATATATATATAATATAAGGGGGGTTCTCTGGTATCTCCCTCTTCTTGTTCCAGGTTCTCTGGTGTCTCCCTCTGCTTCCTGGTGTTCTGTTATTCTGTAGTTTATCCGTGTTCTTGTGCTTAATTGCCTTGCATCCTCACATTCCTTAATAAATCATGGATTCCTCCGTTGCTTGTTTTCTTAGATTTGGACAAACTTGTCTGCTGCCTTCTGACACATCTAGGTGTTGTATTCAGTCACGTCTTGTATTTTTTCTCTGAGTATGTTTCCCATAGTCTTCTTATTAGGAATTTGTTCATCTTATACCCATTGGCATGCCAGCTTTTTGCTTTTTGGTTCCTTTATTGAGTATGTTATTCCTACTTCCACCAGATACTCAAATGTCAATACACTGTGATCAAATTACCGCTTTCAATTTTATTTTTTCTTATCAAGTCTGGTTTATCTGATTCGTCATTTTCTCTCATTCCTGAGGGTCAACTGACATGTTGGCTTAGAAAATCCATTATCATGTCCAATAGTTTGATTTGGATCTCCACATATCTGTGCTCCCATGAACTCTGGTGTGGGTAATGGCATTCTCTAAGATAACAAAAAACACTCCCTTTCTGGACACAAAGAAATCAAACTGC
>NC_091235.1:18761431-18783931 GCF_040958095.1 Procambarus clarkii
GTACACACGTCTCTCATCTGTTAGTAATTGTAAGCCTCTTTCATCTCGACACACCCGGGGGGGAGAGAGAGACGAAACAGACCTCTCCCCGGAGCTTTTCTCCCGTTCGCCTCAACGACACCGGAAATTACATTTTTGAGGCCTTTACTCCTTTCGCTGAAAGAAATGAGGACAAATTTACGTTCATTCCAGACTTAGAGAGAGAGAGAGAGAGAGAGAGAGAGAGAGAGAGAGAGAGAGAGAGAGAGAGAGAGAGAGAGAGAGAGAGAGAGAGAGAGAGAGAGTGTGTGTGTGTGTGTGTGTGTGTGTGTGTGTGTGTGTGTGTGTAACAAGATACAGACGTTGGGATTTCCTTTGTGAAAGTTGCTTGCTTGCTTCACTTTTCATTAGTAATATTAATGTTTACACCTTGGTGGGGGAGGTGGGGTAACCCTCTCGTTCTTCAGAATCTTCAGACAGGTCGCTCGGGATTTGTGGTTAAAAGTGGGATTTGTTGATGTTTCTATTGGGTCTGTTGCAATGTCTGCCTTCTGGCTCTGTTGTAATGTCTGCCTTCTGGCTCTGTTGTAATGTCTGCCTTCTGGCTCTGTTGTAATGTCTGTCTTCTGGCTCTGTTGCAATGTCTGCCTTCTGGCTCTGTTGTAATGTCTGCCTTCTGGCTCTGTTGTAATGTCTGTCTTCTGGCTCTCTGTTGTAATGTCTGCCTTCTGGCTCTCTGTTGTAATGTCTGCCTTCTGGCTCTCTGTTGTAATGTCTGCCTTCTGGCTCTGTTGTAATGTCTGCCTTCTGGCTCTGTTGCAATGTCTGCCTTCTGGCTCTGTTGCAATGTCTGCCTTCTGGCTCTGTTGTAATGGCTGCCTTCTGGCTCTGTTGTAATGTCTGCCTTCTGGCTCTGTTGCAATGTCTGCCTTCTGACTCTGTTGCAATGTCTGCCTTCTGGGTCTGTTGTAATGTCTGCTTCTGGCGTTTTGTTGTAATGTCTGGCTTCTGTTTTTTTTATTATAGTGTCTTCCTTTTGGCTCTTCGTTAGGAGTGCTTGGCTTCTGGTTCTGTTGAAGAGAGAGAGAGAGAGAGAGAGAGAGAGAGAGAGAGAGAGAGAGAGAGAGAGAGAGAGAGAGAGAGAGAGAGAGAGAGAGAGAGGAAGGGAAGATATATATCTTAATCAACCACAAACGATTCAACAATATATATTTACTATTATGATATCTTTCTGTTCCTCCCCCTCTCTTTCTTTTACTCCTCATTCCGACCCTCTCTGTTTTCTTCAATTCTTCCCTTCGTTGCTTCCTTTACATTTCCTCTTGATTTCTTTCTCCATTTTTGTTCTTCCTTCCCCCTTTCACCTTTAAATTTACCCTATCTCTCTTTCCTTTTCTCTCTTTTCCATCATACACCCCCTTCCTTTCGCTCCATGTGCTGGTCTCAGGAATAAGAACTCGCTCTGTTCCATTTAACAACTCTGGAAGAGAAGTATGTGTGGCCGTTAAGAGTAAATGTTCACATATCTCGCTTCCTTTCCCTGGAGGAGTTCGATCTTCTCAATTGAATCAGAGAATGTCTCGAGGACGACGCCTGCCTCCACTCCAACACATGCTTCCACCTCTCTGTTACAACCTTCCTCCTCCACTTTTCTGCTGCAACCTTCCTCCTCCACCTCTCTGCTGCAACCTTCCTCCTCCACCAACACTTTTTTACTGGGTGCATTATAAATGTTGTTGAAGTATTCGTCTCGTTACTACATTGCAATACAACTTCTAGCTGCGAGCTGTTATTCTACATCTGAAGCCCGACCCTAAAACCTCATTTATTTGATGAGCTTATTATTTGTATCATTAGGAATAAACTCAATCTTAATGTTGAATAATAATCAAATTGGGTACAGGATGAACTGTAGGTGCCAAGTGTGTGCCAGAGCCTTCATATGGTCTGTGGACTTGATCTCACGCATTGAGCAAATATGTTGCACATGCGAGTCATGAATGATCGCTGATGTAGTGTATGCATTAAAAAATGTTTCTCACCTTTTTCGATGTTCTTGAGAAAGGTGTGAAGCCAGTATGAGGCCATTGATTGCTGAGCGTCTTGTGTTGTGACTGCCAATTTCTCTCTCTCGTATTACCTCTCTTATCGTCTTTAACTCCTCTCACCCTTTCCTCTCGTCTTTTATCGATGTTCTCTTTAATCTCTCACACCCTTCTCATTTTCAACCCCCGCCCTCTATAGCCCTGTTACTCTTCTTGTTTAATCTGCATCCTTATTCTTCTGATTTATCTTATTTTCCTACCATATAATTCATGCTACATTCTCTCTCTTATTCTCTTCTCCGTACTCTTATTTACTTATCGCTCTTCACCTGTGATGAGCATTGTGATGCATCATCTGTTCCAACACCTGTCCAAAGGAATTAGCTATACTAATATTATTGGATCTCAATTAGGAGATATAATATAGCGTGGTTCAGTAGTAACATTTTAACTTTGATTACGTAAGTACTTCTTCTCAAATTGGCATGTTTATAACTCCATAAGCGTTCCACGAGCAGACGGCCTAGTTTGAATATAATAATCCGTTGTTAGCTGTAATTCTTTGTGGTCCATTGTAACCAAACTGATGCCCTAATTACCAGCATCATTATTAGTCGCTTTCCTCGCTGATACAGTGATCAGCTGAGTTTTGAGGCTGTAGCACTGTAAATCAGCGTTGTGGCACCGTAAACCCAGCACGGTGGCACTGTTAACCCAGCACGGTGGCATTTGTGCAGCTACCCTAGACTATATGAAGGGGAGTACAGACACACTGTACTCCACTTCATATAGTCTAGGGTAGCTGCACTAATGCAGATGTACCTCATGTATTAATAAAAAAAAAGTAAAAAAACTAGCTGCATGATACTAAAAGTCCCCATCACACAGGATGGTTAGTCATATAGAGGAACGTGATAGTAGTCTGCACTGGCAGACTCCGGGTGCATTATGAGGATATCATCATCAACACGAGAGTGAATATATATATGTTTTTGTATGTTATCCTGAGAAGGGCTTAATAGTGTTACATCAGATTTTGTGTGTAGGCTAGACTTTAACTTCATGTTAATGGCATAAATATCTAAAGCAAGTATCCGGTGTATATTTGATGTACCCACTAGACCTAGTTGGCTTGATAGACTGTATTATATCCCCACTAGACATAGCTAGTAGGAGCTGTATTCTGTACCCACTGGATTAGTTGACACCGGCTTTTTTATTAGACAAATCCCACTTTTTTATATAGCAGCAAAAATACTTTATCATAATAGTATTGTATTTAATTAATGGTAACATTCCACCAAAAAGCTATAGCTCCTTTTTCATTAACGCTCGTAAAGCTATGCTTATCAAGTTTAGTACGTTGGAGTAATAGTATTTTATTTAGCTGCACAAAACTAAATCTTTGCACATCATTGCTTGCAACAAATATAGTGATAATTACACGACTTATTTGTTAAAAAAAATGTGAGAAACTAAAATTGTGTGAAATATTTCCTGTATAAAAATTATTTTTCTTTGTCAAAACAATAAAATGAAGAACACAGTTTCTTTGTCTTGAAATAGAAAAATGGGAAGAGGAGGCTGGAGCCGGAACAAAGAGACGAAAGACCTTAAAGCCGCGATACAAGAGTGTGAGGGAGGGAGGACGACACAAGAGTGTGAGGGAGGGGGGACGACACAAGAGTGTGAGGGAGGGGGGACGACACAAGAGTGTGAGGGAGGGGGACGACACAAGAGTGTGAGGGAGGGGGGACGACACAAGAGTGTGAGGGAGGGGGGACGACACAAGAGTGTGAGGGAGGCAGGACGACACAAGAGTGTGAGGGAGGGAGGACGACACAAGAGTGTGAGGGAGGGGGACGACACAAGAGTGTGAGGGAGGGGGGACGACACAAGAGTGTGAGGGAGGGGGGACGACACAAGAGTGTGAGGGAGGGGGACGACACAAGAGTGTGAGGGAGGGGGGACGACACAAGAGTGTGAGGGAGGGGGACGACACAAGAGTGTGAGGGAGGGGGGACGACACAAGAGTGTGAGGGAGGGGGACGACACAAGAGTGTGAGGGAGGGGGGACGACACAAGAGTGTGAGGGAGGGGGGACGACACAAGAGTGTGAGGGAGGGGGGACGACACAAGAGTGTGAGGGAGGGGGACGACACAAGAGTGTGAGGGAGGGAGGACGACACAAGAGTGTGAGGGAGGAGGGACGACACAAGAGTGTGAGGGAGGGGGGACGACACAAGAGTGTGAGGGAGGGGGACGACACAAGAGTGTAAGGGAGGGGGGACGACACAAGAGTGCAGGGAGGGAGGGGGGACGACACAAGAGTGTGAGGGAGGGGGGACGACACAAGAGTGTAAGGGAGGGAGGACGACACAAGAGTGTGAGGGAGGGAGGACGACACATAACACCCCAGGTGTTGATGAAGGAGCCAGTCAGAGGTGCTATGTCCCCCGTAGCCTCCCAATTTCTTAACACCCCGGCCCGCTGTCCTGCTCCCGGCCCGCCTGAGGCAGGGTGGCAGGTGAAAGCGAAGAAGGAAGAAGAGAAGAAAGAAGAGAAGAAAGAGGAAGGAGTAACAAAACACCGAGGACAAGTGGAGGAAAATGAGAAGAGAGGAACACGGAGAAAGCTCAGAGTGAAGAGGGAGCGACATTAGGTAAGAAGAATTGGAGGCGCCAGAGAGAAAGTGGATAAAAGGGATGAAGAAATACAAGATAAAGGTGTAGGGGAGATAGAAATGGGGAGGTGAATAACGCGAACATTTACTGAAAAATGAATGAGTTGAATTTGGAGATATAATAATAAAAGCTTAAATTCTCATTGCCAGAAGGTATGGGAGAAGCAGCAGGATGGGAAGATGGGAAAGGTGCTGATGGTGAAGGTGATGGTGGTGAAGATAGTGATGAAAGTGGTGTTGATGGTGAAGGTGATGGTGGTGAAGATAGTGATGAAAGTGGTGTTGATGGTGAAGGTGATGGTGATGAAGATAGGGATGGTGAAGGTGATAGTGAAGGTGGTGTTGATGGTGAAGGTGGTGATTGTGAAGGGGATGTTGGTGGTGTTGGTAGTGAAGATAGTGATTCTGAATTTTTTTCTCGTTCGAAGGCCTTTTGCTGTTGTCTTATCCTGCCTTGATTTTTTTTGGTGGGGGTTAAAGGTCTAAAGAGGGGGAAGAGGGTTGGATCCTTTTCTTCCAATCCCGACTCATTTTTAAGGCTGGCTGAGCCCCATCCCATCAATCTGTGATATATGATATTTCACCCCTGTCTCTTCCGCACGTTGTTTGAGGATCCTTGACCAGGAAAAAAAGCGTCTGGGAAACTTGACCTTCAAAATACTGTTGGCAGGACGAGTTACTTTTAAATATCAAACGTTTAGTATCCTGTTGTTTCAGTCTTGAGTTTGTTATACTACACTGACTGGAATATCGCTCAACCATGGAACATGAAAATATTGGTTTTTCATTGAATAATATGAGAAGGTTAAAATTTAATATTGCTGGGGGTCTGATCTTTTCTATTTTTTTTTGTGTGTGTTTTTCTTCACTTGAGAAAGGGAGGGGAAGACGGGAGTTATCAGGGGAAAGCGCCAAGCCATTACGACTATATAGCACTTGGAAGGGGTTAGGCAACCCGTTCTCGCAAATTTAATAAGTCAATATTGACTTATTAACTACGTGCATAGGTGATATACTAAACATAATAGATTCCCTTAAAAAGATTCATAGAAAACACCGACCTTACCTAACCTTGTTAGTATCTTAAGATAAGCATCTTATTGCTTCGTAATTACAATTATTACTTAACCTATACCTATTATAGGTTAGGTAATAATTGTAATTACGAAGCAATAAGATGCTTATCTTAAGATACTAACAAGGTTAGGTAAGGTCGGTGTTTTCTATGAATCTTTTTAAGGGTATCTATTATGTTAAGTATGTCACCTATGCACATATTTAATAAGTCAATATTGACTTATTAAATTTGCAAGAACGGGTTGGGTTAGGATAAGGATTTGGGATGGGACGGGGGTAAGGAATGGTGCCCAACCACTTGGCCGGCGGGGATTGAACGCCGACCGTCCAAGTGGTTGGTCACAAAAATATCTCTTAAAAGTTCCTTTTATAATTTTAATTAGCCTGACGTTAAGAAATAAGCGTTTCCTTACCTCTCGTTAACATTATCAAAGGCAGAGTGTGGATGGTTACAAGGTGTTATTGCTGCCTCTTTTAATAACCAAGGTAAAACGTTGTCTTGATTCAACAGCTTTAGTTTCGTCTAGATATGCGCGTTGTTCCTTTCTTGAGGTTATCTTGAGATGATTTCGGGGCTTTTAGTGTCCCCGCGACCCGGTCCTCGACCAGGCCTCCACCCCCAGGAAGCAGCCCGTGACAGCTGACTAACACCCAGGTACCTATTTTACTGCTAGGTAACAGAGGCATAGGGTGAAAGAAACTCTGCCCATTGTTTCTCGCCGGCGCCTGGGATCGAACCCAGGACCACAGGATCACAAGTCCAGCGTGTTGTCCGCTCGGCTTCTGTATATGGCAGTCTCTCATGTGGCGTCATCTCCTTTACTAACAATGGGAGCTGCTCAGGCACGGTTGTGAACACTTCCGTGGATCTGGTGTTCAGCACCTCACACATTTCCTTAGCCATTTCTATATATGGCTCTCCCGTTTTTCTTATAGTCTTGTCATCTGGTCGTTCACCGACATTTTCCTTCTTATATGATTTTGTAGTAATTTTTGTAGCAATTTTTTCTTTGATAGCAGTTTCGTTCTCGTAATTTTTTTCCGGTACTCTCCTTATACTGATGGAATTCATACCTAGCCTTGTTGCATCTATTGGTGTTTTCCTCTGTCATTTGTCCTCTGTGTTTCCTCCACTGCCCCCAGCTTCTCATTTTTGCTTCTTGACACCGTCTATTATATTCAACAATTGGTTATATTCAACAATTGGTTATATTCAACAATTGGTTATTATATTCCCCACCTACTTTTTTTTATCTTACTGTTAGTTATGAACCACTCTTCAGCCTCCTTGCATCTCTGTTTGACTTAATCCGTCATTTCTTGTACTGTTTGTTCCCTTAAGTCCTCTTCCCACTGTACATCTCCCAGATGTACTGTGAGAGTGAACAGTGTACATACTCTGTACAGTGTACAGAGGATGTTTCTTATCCTCCTGTGTATGTGTGTTTACTTATTTGTATTTTTACCTATTTGTGCCTGTAGGATCGACCTCTTAGCTCCTGGTCTCTGCCTTACAAACCATGGTAAGTGGAACGGATTAGATAAGGAAATTGTCGAAGTCAGTTCGATCAACGAACTAATGATGGTCGAAAGGCGGAACTTAAGAGCAGATGATCGGCCAAAAACACACACACACACACACACACACACACACACACACACGCACACACACACACGCACACACACACACACACACACACACACACACACACACACACACACACACACACACACACACACACACACACACACACACACACACACACATAGCACTATTCTAAGAACGTTCGGAAGGCGGGGCTACGGAACCTGGCTCAACCCTGCAAGCACATCTAGGCGAGTACACTCCACATATATATATAAATTTTGCATCATAACTCTGACATTGATAAAACTAATCCATTTACTGATATAAACGCACATTACTCTAAACAATGATATATTTACATATTTCATTATGCCATAATTTAGAAGATTGTTTTATTGGATAATAAATGTGCACGTTGGATGGACGTCAGGGACAGGGGGAATGGGGGGAGGATGGGCAGGGATGGGAGTAGACGGGATGGAAAGAAGGGATAGTTTTGGACGGGATGGGGAGCAGGGATGGGTAAGATGTTTCCTTTCCTTTCCAAAATTGGAAAGGAAACAAAAATGGTCTAACCGGACCTAACCTGTCCGAGCAATCATAGGCCTGAAATATACTACCATAGGTCTAATATAGTACACACTAGGCCTAGGAAATGCTTAAGTTTGAATTTTATTTGTTGCCTCTATAAAATAAATAGTTGAAAACGAGGAATTTTGAAGTCGAACAGTACATATTGGTTCGACTAAGCTGTTTCTATACGCACTTACGAAGGCTGAGGTGGAGACACAGATGGTTGTGGACGGGATAGGGGGCAGGAATGGGTGTAGACGGGATAGAGAAGTAGGAGTTTTGTGTTGGGCAAGTGGAAGGGGGATGAAAAGAAGAGGATACGGTATTGGAAGGGAGGATATTGGTGTGGGAAAGAAAACGGGCATGTGGGAGGTTGTATGATACAGGAAGATATGGATGTGGAATAGATACTGGATGTGGAAGGGAGGTACGATGTGGTGTGGATGAAGAGGATGTGGGGTGTGGATGAGGAGAAGAGGTGCAGGAGAGGGTGGCTGCAGGTTCTGGAAAAGGAGGAAAAGGACGGATGACGAGGAGCGGCTGCAAGGCACAGTACGAAGCGGAAGCTGTGGATAGATAGTGGTTAGAAGCGGATGGTATGGGGGGGGGGAATGATGAGGAGTGGTGGCGGATGATGGGGTGGGAGATTTCTGGGGATAGTGAGAGTGTTGGGATGGTGAGAGGGCTAGGAGGGGGAGGGGGATGGATACCATTACGTTAACGACCACTGTGTGTGTTTCCCGAATGCCGGTAATGGTGGCCCCTTGTTTCCCCTTTACCCATCCCCCTATATTCCTCTATTGCCGAGGCATTAGTGAAGTTTGTGGTGGTGATGTTTATTTCACATTTTTGTAAGGTTTCGAGGATGCATAATCCCTTATTCTCTCTAAAATAAATATGGGAGAGACGGATACACTTTTGAGTAATCATTCGTAATGAACAAATTTTACCCCTCCAGTCAGGCCTGCCAAGACGTGTGCCTGGATTGTACCTGTGGTTGGTGCCATTCAGTGTGCTTCTTAAGTGCTAGTTTGTCAGTTTTTATTATGTCCTTTATGGAAGTCCTCAAGGAAAACATAAACAGCTAACTTTATATACTCACAATTTAGTAATAAGATATAAGTGTGCTAATCCACAAGCATTTATGGCAGCTTCTGTTTCCTCATTTCTGTACTTACAATCGAGAGAAATATTAATATTCTTGTGTCAAGACCAGATTCTGGTCTTCTATTTCAAAGTTCTATTTGTCAAAGTTGCGTGAGACTACACTACAGGAGGCTATCAAGGTTAGACGAGAAATTGCCTGTGCAACAGTCAGATCTTATGCAAGCAATATTTCACATTTTAATGCACTATTCAACCCTAATGGAACGTATCCTTGGCACAATCATCGGCACCGAACGCTTGAGAATTAAGTCGTACGTTGTAAAATCAATCTTGAGGATTGACAGCAGCAGGCTTAGCATCAACTTTATTGTTGAGTCTGGAGTCTACTTGTGACCAGCACTAAGGGGCCGCTACATATATGCAAATAGAAATGACAATATGTAAAGTCTGGAGGTAGCAAATAAATCATAAATTTATTTGTACTATCTACTTATAAAAAAATTAGAATCGTGTTACTTTACGTCGAACTAGACCTGTCAGACCACAACACAATACAACAACAATATAACACTAGACCACAACGCGATATCATACACTTAACATCGGCTTGATTGACACTTAACAATGCTGTCTCTCGCTAACACTAACAGATGTGATAACGAACATAGGAGTAAATGTAGCGACCCGGGAACATTTGCATGCACAATAACAAATATAAAATACACTCTCCCTCTGTAACTAATCTTGGTATAAATTGTGTATAATTAATCATTAGTTGTCACTTCCTGAAGAAGATGACCCACGTGGATGTTTCTCCAAGTTGGCCGGGCAAGAGATGCTCCTCCATGATCCAACAGCCTCGAAACTAAGCTGATGATTTTGTCAGTGAGGGCAGCAAATTAAACTGGGTAAACATGAGGGAAAATGTTCTCAATTTCCCTCATGTTCAACATGCTTGTTTGCCATAGTATCTTTCAGATGTATCATTCACAAGCCTTCTTTCACACTTGCCCCTTCACAATCCTTCTTTCAGACTAGTTCCTCAGTAGCCGTCAGCCTTCAAACATACCTCAGACAAGACAGCATCTTTGAGTCATGTCTCTGACAAGCGGTACACAGGAGTCTTGTCATTGTAAGGAACATTCGTTGATATCTTACATCTCAGATGCTGCTTTCCTTTGTCTCTTCCTCTGACAAGTCAGCGCCTTTGAGACTTGCTCCTGGTACTTAAAGCACCGCAGAAATATCTTAGACTTTACTTCTCAGACAAATCATGACCTCTTAGACTTGGCCTTAACGAACTGTCACCTTTCAGACTTGCCTCTGAGTTACCTATGTTTCTCAGCCTGGCATCTTACTCTCATTAACTGTTATCTCGGGCTAAATAAGCATTGAACTATATCGCGATGTCTTCCACGGCCTGTGGATATCCTGTTCGGCCTATGGATATCCTGTACGGGCTGTGAATAACCTGTCCGGCCTGTGGATAGCCTGTACGGACTGTGTATATATCCTGTAAGGACTGTGGACCTCGTTTACGAACTGAGGATAATATGCAGGGACTGTAGATATCCTGCACGGTCTTTGGATATCCTGCACGATCTGAAACGTGCATGGATATATCTATGACGATGGCCTGCACGTCACGTGGGTGTCCCCGGCCGCCCGTCAGAGCTCTCAACCCAGATAAAGTTGGCGTCAATGAGAATTTGCCGCGAGGCTCAGACCTGAGGCCTCACAACGCCTAAACTTATGGCGACAGGTCCTCGTAAGGCGCCGGGAGGAGCGACTTGTCGCCCTACGGTAAGTTCACCGTTTTTTTTACCGATAATGAAGAGGGCCATTTGAATTCCTGCTTCCGGAGAGAATTTAGAAACGTTACATTCTCCGTGTTTCGGGTTTATTTCTTTGTTCTGTTTTAAAAGGAATGAAGGCTGTATATATTATTGACTACAAGACCGGTTTGAGAGTGTTTTTTTTCTAGTATGGTTGGAGAGTGTGAGTTTTAAGTGTGGTTGGAGATAGTGTATTTCAAGTGTGGTTGGAGATAGTGTATTTCAAGTGTGGTTGGAGATAGTGTATTTCAAGTGTGGTTGGAGATAGTGTATTTCAAGTGTGGTTGGAGATAGTGTATTTCAAGTGTGGTTGGAGATAGTGTATTTCAAGTGTGGTTGGAGATAGTGTATTTCAAGTGTGGTTGGAGATAGTGTATTTCAAGTGTGGTTGGAGATAGTGTATTTCAAGTGTGGTTGGAGATAGTGTATTTCAAGTGTGGTTGGAGATAGTGTATTTCAAGTGTGGTTGGAGATAGTGTATTTCAAGTGTGGTTGGAGATAGTGTATTTCAAGTGTGACAGGAGTATGTGTTTCATGTTTAGCTGAAAAGTGTGGATTAAATGTGTGTGTGGTTGAAGAGTGTGTGTGTGTGTGTATGATTAAATGTGGTTAGAGAGAATGTTTTAAAGAGTGATTAAGAGTGTATGCTTCAAGTGTGTTTGAAGTGTGTGTGTGCTTCAAATGCCGTTGGAGGCTGTACGCTTCAAGTAAAATTGTAGTGTGTTTGTTCAAGTGTGACTGGAGAGTGTGTTAAAAGTGCCGTTCTAGAGTACATGTTGAAGTATGGTTGAATAAATTCTTTCATAAACTTTGTTAAGGAAATGGGTCGTGTTCACATTACAATCTTCAGCGAAATTTTGATAATTAGACGATTTACACGCAGGTCGTATGCTTTAATTCAGTGTCGTTATTAGCGGAATTAAATTATTGTTCCCTGTAGCATACAGAGGAACAAATAACAGCCCGCTAAAGCTTTCATGGAATACAAAGTTGTAAATCATATATACTATATACAGAAGTATTTGTGTATATGCGAATCCTACTCTTTACCTCGCACTCTCCTGGCCTCGGTAACATTGACCAGAACTGTCCTGGCCTTTGATGTCCCATGATCAACAACAATCCCTAACAAACACCTCTGATGCCCCACCATCAACAACAATCCCTAACAAACACCTCTGATGCTCCACCATCAACAACAATCCATAACAAACACCTCTGATGCCCCACCATCAACAACAATCCATAACAAACACCTCTGATGCTCCACCATCAACAACAATCCCTAACAAACACCTCTGATGCCCCACCATCAACAACAATCCATAACAAACACCTCTGATGCCCCACCATCAACAACAATCCATAACAAACACCTCTGATGCCCGACCATCAGCCCTGAACAATTACAAACACCATTACTGGACATATTTTGGCTCACAAAAACAGGATACAAAGCAGCCACCTGCAGCTGGTGCCGCGTCCAAATCAGTTTTGTGCTTAAAAAATGTTGAATTTTCGGGATGAACGCAGAGTTACGATTGGACGTCTGCATGTTAAATGCAGCACTTGGACTAGTATTTGGACTCCTGCGCTTGGGCTGATACACTTGGACTGCTACTGTGAGTCGCTATTTTTCACACTGCTCCATATTTTGTACGTTGGGGACCATGGCGTTCAAAATAAGGCGCATTAGGAAAGGCCGGTGACCAGTCTATTTTTATGAGTAAAAATCGATCCTCACCTGTTGCATTGTATCTAAGGAAACTATAATGAATAATAATAAGGTGCAGTGTTCCCGCAAAAACCTGTTCTCAAGACTTTACCTTTATGGCTGCCTGCCTGCCTGCCCCTTCTGCTGTACCTTGATATTAGTATCATCCACCCTGTACTCTTCCTGCTGTAGGGTCAATGTGTGTCCTCACCACTGTACTTTCAATGCTGTAACATGGCACTCTACCCTCAAAAAGCACACTTCAAGCTATCCACTCTTCCCTCAACACTGTACCCAAGTAATCTCAACATTGTACCCAAGTAATCTCAACATTGTAACCTCCAAATTGTACCCACAATACTGTACACCTGATAATATTACTAATGGCCACACATACATTTAGAGAGTCCCAGGAGAAAACATTTCAAACTGGGTAACTCCCAAAGGAGTTATCCAAACCCGTTAGTATTGACATTTTCTCACAGTTTTGAGCCACTCAATACACTACCCGCTCCATCAGTCCAACTGCTGCTGGGACCAGGGGAATTGGCTGGGCTTCCCATTAAAAGAAAGCCATAAAATAAAACGTTTATAAGTTGATTAAGCCATTACCAACCACCTTCATCTCATCCCTAAGGAATTAAGAAAACAATAAAACATTCACGGCCGTGTTGCACCTTTTCCCCTTCCAGTGTGTGTGTGTGTGTGTGTGTGTGTGTGTGTGTGTGTGTGTGTGTGTGTGTGTTGTGTGTATGTGTGTGTGTGTGTGTGTGTGTGTGTGTGTGTGTATGTGTGTGTGTGTGTGTGTGTGTGTGTGTGTGTGTGTGTGTGTATGTGTGTGTTGTGTGGTGTGTGTATGTGTGTGTGTGTGTGTGTGTATGTGTGTGTGTGTGTGTGTGTGTGTGTGTGTGTGTGTGTGTGTATGTGTGTGTGTGTGTGTGTGTGTGTGTGTGTGTGTGTGTGTGTGTGGGAAGATTCTTGTATAATTTATCACCAACATTGCGGCTTCAAAAGAAAATAATTGAATCTTTTTGGCGAGCGATGATAATAGAGGGAAAATATATATATATATATATATATATATATATATATATATATATATATATATATATATATATATATATATATATATATATATATATAATCTACTTGAGGATAACAATGCTGTAAAAGTTTCCTCAATCGACTTCTTACAGAAAAACTCATAGTGCCGTAAAAGTGTAATTAAATATCCCTTTCTACTATAGTAATCTTACAAAAAGGGTGAAACTTCTTATTTAAAAAATTCCTTATAAAAGTATATACCATATGCGCAGGATAACCATTATTGGAAAAAAAATTACAAGGAAATTAATTTGTTGATCGAAGTAGACCAATTCGAGGATAAAACAAAGGCTGTATTCAGTAGAGTATTTACAGGTTAAAAGATATACATTGGTTGAACAATAGGATTTAAAGGTTATGGATCTCTTGGAGCTCTTCCGCTTCCGGACAGGAACCGAGGACGCAGCAGGCGTCCCTCTGGATCGCCACACTGAGGCGCTGAAACACGAAACTGGCAGCCCTTGGGTCTCTGATGATGTCAATGAGCCTGGAACACAGTTCTTTGAGGAATCCCAAGGCACTCCTTCTCCAGGGGCCATGTGTCTCAGACGCTATGGGAACAAAGGTGTATTGACCTTCCAGTACCCTGTACTTGAGTGATTTTGCTGTTTCCTTGTGGTTGGTTGCCCCACCTGCTTGTTCAGCACCGAGTGTATGTAGGTGTCAGCCAGGGTGGATTTGTTCAAGAACCACAACCCAACCATGTCTCAAGAACTACAACCCAACCATGTCTCAAGGACCTCAACCCAACCGTGTCTCAAGAACCACAACCCGACCATGTCTCAAGAACCACAACCCAACCATGTCTCAAGGACCTCAACCCAACCGTGTCTCAAGAACCACAACCCAACCATGTCTCAAGGACCTCAACCCAATCGTGTCTCAAGAACTACAACCCAACCATGTCTCAAGAACCACAACCCAACCGTGTCTCACGAACCACAACCCGACCATGTCTCAAGAACCACAACCCAACCGTGTCCCAAGAACCACAACCCAACCGTGTCTCAAGAACCACAACCCGACCATGTCTCGATAACCACAACCCAACCGTGTCTCAAGAACCACAACCCAACCGTGTCTCAAGAACCACAACCCAACCGTGTCTCAAGAACCACAACCCAACCGTGTCTCAAGAACCACAACCCAACCGTGTCTCAAGAACCACAACCCAACCGTGTCTCAAGAACCACAACCCAACCGTGTCTCAAGAACCACAACCCAACCGTGTCTCAAGAACCACAACCCAACCGTGTCTCAAGAACCACAACCCAACCGTGTCTCAAGAACCACAACCCAACCGTGTCTCAAGAACCACAACCCAACCGTGTCTCAAGAACCACAACCCAACCGTGTCTCACGAACCACAACCCAACCACCTACACTCCCCAATCTTCCAGCAAGACAGGTCATTTATTCCAGTTTAGCTCAGTATGATGTTCAAGGGAGGTTATATTTTACGTCTATTTCTCCCCCGGCGATGTTTCAGAACATGCACTGTAATATGTATTTTCTCTCCCTTACCCCCTCCCCCCCCACACTCTCTCTCTCTCTCTCTCTCTCTCTCTCTCTCTCTCTCTCTCTCTCTCTCTCTCTCTCTCTCTCTCTCTCTCTCTCTCTCTCTCTCTCGTTATTTACACAGGTGGATACAGGAGTTCTCACTCATGTTTGGAGGCTGAGAGCATTCCCTTCCCATAGATCATGATAAACCTTACCCTTTAAGTTTTTCCCTGGAACGCAACCCGCTAGTAGGTTTACTCCCAGGATCCCTAATTGCTGGTGGGCGAACAGTACGGATTGGTTCCCAGTTAATCCTTTCCCCCGCGTGTTTTGTGACAGGCGAGCATATGTGTCATGTGTGTGTGTATCTAATTTCTAGGCTAACTACTGACCTCCCTCCGGATACAGCCCACAACAGCCGTCTAATATCCACGTACCTATTTACTGCTAGGTGAACAGAGTTATGAGGTGAAAGGAAAAGCTGCCAAATTGTTTACCCCCTGCACTACCTAGTTTTTTCCGTTGCCCATCACCTGACTTAATTTTGTATGTAACTGGACTACCAGTTTTATAAATTAAGATTTTCTTTAATTCTTGTCATTTATCGCTTGAGAATGAACCCTGTAGGTTTGAAACGTCGTGTAAATTTATAATATGTATAATACAATATACAGTTAATTTTGTTCTATTTCTTCAATACTGCACTAATATGACATTCGGAGAAATCCTCTTCCAATGAAACCAAAATATAATAGCACTAGTTACAGGGATAGAAATTCTAAACAGGAAAATAATCAACGCAGAATATATATATATATATATATATATATATATATATATATATATATATATATATATATATATATATATATATATATATATATATATATATATATATATATATAATATGTATTTCCTTGGCTCTCTATACACCCCAAGGCACTGTAATTTGCTCCGTTTCCTGGTTCTCAATGCTCACATTGTTTCCTCTATAATGTTTCCTCTCTGCACTTACTGCAGTCTCCCCCACATTACGCGGCTCCTGACTTATGTTGCCCAGCTGGAGGGCGCTAAGGGGACTCACACGTTCTTAATTGCCAGCTGCTACGGCGAGCGAGGCAATCTGCATTGTGTAGGGAGAGAGATTGACACCCTGGAAGCGAAAGGCTGCTTGGGCTGAGGGAGAAAGTGAGAGGAAGGGATAAAATGGTGAGCATTTGTGTGGGAAATTATGGGCAGAAGAAGGATGTGAAAGGGAAAGAAAGGCGTGAAAGTTATCGGTCGAGCAGAGGGAGAGAGAGAGAGAGAGAGAGAGAAGGCAAGAGGTAGGAGTGGTAAAATGTCGAAAAATCAAGTTGGAAAATAAGAATATATGTAGGTAGTTAGATAGAGATAGAAATAGAACAATAACAGGGGGAGAGGCAGAACTAATGGGGGCAGGAAAGGACAGGAAAGATACGAAATGAGAGACAGACAGAGACAGGGACTCAGATTAAAGCGAGTAACCAAATAAATATTCAAGAAGCAAGGAAGCAAGAGTGAGTGTAGGAGAGAAAGACATAACAAGAACAGGTAAGAACTATTTAGCTGAGAGTGGCAGTGAATGAGGGGAAGCAGGGAATATTAGGGTGAAATGGACAGGCAGAAGAGGAAGGGGAGAAGCAGCAGCTGGCAAAAATGGAGATAAGAAGGGGAGAAACGAAGGGAACTAGCGGGGGACGAAAGTACACTGTTTGGGGAATATATATCGTGAAAGGAGCAGGAAAACCCTCTTCGCTTTCCATATACTGCAACCGTCACCAGATGATAATTGGAAATAAGTGTAAATTAGTTTTCGTTTCCAATTTTACGACATATTTTGGCTCGATTATACATACCTTCTTTTTGCTTTCATGAGGCATCGTTAATTATTTATGTGTAATTTAGATTATATAGTGTTGGAGCATTATATATGGTGCTGGAGCATTATATATGGTGTTGGAGCATTATATATGGTGATGGAGCATTATATATGGTATTGGAACATTATATATGGTGTTGGAACATTATATATGGTGTTGGAGCATTATATATGGTATTGGAGCATTATATATGGTATTGGAGCATTATATATGGTGTTGGAGCATTATATATGGTGTTGGAGCATTATATATGGTGTTGGAGCATTATATATGGTGTTGG
Source organism: Procambarus clarkii (assembly GCF_040958095.1). Taxonomy (NCBI): domain Eukaryota; kingdom Metazoa; phylum Arthropoda; class Malacostraca; order Decapoda; family Cambaridae; genus Procambarus; species Procambarus clarkii. The sequence goes on from NC_091235.1 coordinate 18,778,818, forward strand.
AGCATTATATATGGTGTTGGAACATTATATATGGTGTTGGAGCATTATATATGGTGTTGGAGCATTATATATGGTGTTGGAGCATTATATATGGTATTGGAGCATTATATATGGTGTTAGAGCATTATATATGGTGTTGGAGCATTATATATGGTATTGGAGCATTATATGTGGTGTTAGAGCATTATATATGGTGTTGGAGCATTATATATGGTGTTGGAGCATTATATATGGTGTTGGAGCATTATATATGGTGTTGGAGCTTTATAATGTACGATGTTGGAGGATTATAATGTACTGTGTTGGTGAAAGAATTCGTTTTAAGATTTATAACGTATGTACGATGAGCAAAAAATAATTTTAATTGTGATTTTAACCTTGCTAATAAAACTACTCACACTGTAGTTGGTGAAACGTATGTATATGCAATCATACATACGTCCAAATGTATATTCAAACATACTTGCATACATACACATAAATCCCAATAACCACTTTCTGTGATAGTTTGGACAAACCAATTACGGAAAAGGAATTTGTGTCCGACAATATTGCGGCAATATTCTCTTCTAGAGGAGCATTCTTTAATGTAATATGACAGAAACCATTGGCAATTCACTGGTGACCCGATACAAGCAAACAATCTTTCACATTTCCGATATTTTTAATATTTTCTCGTGTGGATAATTTGCCAACCGACAACCCACACAATCGCCAATCCAATTACATCTACCGCTGGTTCTGTATTGCTTGGTGTGTCGGGGGGGTTGGTACCACCGGTTCTGTGCTGGTTGGTGTATATAGCTGTCAGTTCTTGCCTGTCAGTGCTTACCTACCTATCAGTACTATTGGGAATCGAGGGCACTAGTGATTGCCTAGATGTCAGTAGTGAATTGGTATTAATACCGCGTACGCCAGTGGGTAAGTCCTGGCATTACAGGTTCGAACCCTGGTTGGATCATAGAGTTATTATATGGTATATATAATAACTCTATGTTATTATATATAATATATATTATCTATAATATTATATATATATATATATATATATATATATATATATATATATATATATATATATATATATATATATATATATATAATCACATATCAGTACTTTCATAATTATCATTACTGAATGATTCTATTAATGAATGGTTCCAAACATACAGGTGTGAGTGATAATGTCAAATAAATCCAATGGAAAGTTGAACACAGAGACAAGTGGGAACATGAGAGGTCCACGACTCTTCACCCTCCCGCCAACAAACAATCGAAACATCGCTGTAACAAAGGTAAAAGCTTTTCAGAGGAAACTTGGCAAGTTTCTGCGTGAGTTACCGGGTCAGCCAGGCGGTGATGGCTTTGAGGGCCTCCGGGCTACGAAGACAAACACCCTTAGGGACCTGGAAATCACCAGGGTAGTCTGGCCCTATGCTAGGCTGCCGTAGTAGATCTAAATAGTCTTTAAGAAATTCATAGATAATCTCATTTGAGGAATCTCACATGTCTTTCTTATTCTTGCCCTGAACCCAACCTCCAAATATCACATTATCTATATCTATTGTATCAGCCTATTAGGATCCACCAGCATCCTTGCCTTCAGCATCCCTGCCACTATCATCCCTGCTGCCATCTCAACTCTATCACAACCCTAGTCTGCCATCTCTGTGCTTTCAATCTTCCCGCCTGACTTCATGACCTCTGCCACCATCGTCCTCACCCTGTCGCTAATCAAAGGAAACGACTGTCAACAACAGGCACCACATACCGGCTGTGTGCGCGTGCCGACCAGCGCTGGGTCCTGAACTGGTTGGCTTAACTCCTACACCTTCGTTATCCATGCTGTCGCTCCTGTGTTTATAGTCGTCGCCACACTAACATCATATCCCAGACGGAGACCAAAGGGACCCACTTCACAAGCCTGCATCCATTCCCCTTCTCTCTCTCTCTCTCTCTCTCTCTCTCTCTCTCTCTCTCTCTCTCTCTCTCTCTCTCTCTCTCTCTCTCTCTCTCTCTCTCTCTCTCTCTCTCACACACACACACACACACACACACACACACACAAGCGGATATCAAGCGGATAACATCAGCGGCATATGCCAGGCTGGCCAACATACGAACGGCATTCAGAAACTTGTGTAAAGAATCATTCAGAACTTTGTATACCACATATGTCAGGCCAATCCTGGAGTATGCAGCCCCAGCATGGAGTCCATATCTAGTCAAGGATAAGACTAAACTGGAAAAGGTTCAAAGGTTTGCCACCAGACTAGTACCCGAGCTGAGAGGTATGAGCTACGAGGAGAGACTACGGGAATTAAACCTCACTTCGCTGGAAGACAGAAGAGTTAGGGGGGACATGATCACCACATTCAAGATTCTGAAGGGGATTGATAGGGTAGATAAAGACAGTCTATTTAACGGATTGATAGGGTAGATAAAGACAGTCTATTTAACACAAGGGGAACACGCACAAGGGGACACAGGTGGAAACTGAGTGCCCAAATGAGCCACAGAGATATTAGAAAGAACTTTTTTAGTGTCAGAGTGGTTGACAAATGGAATGCATTAGGGGGTGATGTGGTGGAGGCTGACTCCATACACAGTTTCAAGTGTAGATATGACAGAGCCCGATAGGCTCAGGAATCTGTACACCTGTTGATTGACGGTTGAGAGGCGGGACCAAAGAGCCAGAGCTCAACCCCCGCAAACACAACTAGGTGAGTACACACACACACAGGTAGTGATCATGTCTCCCCTTACTCTTCTGTCTTCTAGTGTCGTGAGGTGCATTTCTCGCAGCCTTTCCTCATAACCATGCCTCTTAGTTCTGGGACTAGCCTAGTGGCATATCTCTGAACTTTTTCAAGCTTCAAGCTATATTTTCAAGCTTCGCCTTGTGCTTGACAAGGTACGGGCTCCATGCTGGGGCCGCATACTCCAGGATTGGTTTTATCACATATGTAAGAGTAAAATATGTAAAAGTCTGGCCGGCGGTGAGCTGCTTATATGTGCGGCCAGGCCTAGTGTAGATGGCGCTGATGTGCAGGTAACTATCGCAGACTGTCTTGAACAAACGGTTCAGCTGGTCGACCGGCGAGTGGAGTTGGCCCCCCAGACAGGTACTCACCTATATGTACTCACCTATTTGTGCTTGCGGGGGTTGAGCTTTGGCTCTTTGGTCCCGCCTCTCAAAAGGTGTCTTGGTGTCTAGGATACATGAGGGTGGAGAAGGGGTGGTGTCAAGTCTAGACACAGGCTTCTGAGTACGTATTATTGTTGTTGATTTCTTATACTTGAATATACCGATATGTTGTTGAATAGGCGGTACAGTCAGGGTCTCCTTGCCTATGCAAGAGGTACCTTGTGTACCCAAGGTACACTACACACCGGTCTGCTTTTGATACACAGTAAAAGCTAAACAACACAAAAGGCTCAGCTGTTCGTTACTCTTCTGTGACAAATCTGCGTTTCCTTACCGTCAATTGCTGCAACTCCAGATAAAGAGACAGGAGCGGAAAATAAGAAATTTTCAGAAGGGAAAGAGAGGAGAGGAGAGGAGAGAGCCGCGTCACGGGTTTGTGGACATCGTTATTGGAGCTGTCACCATAACTCTTCGCTTCCCTCCCATCTTCCTAACTCCATTTCGGTGTAGACTTTCAGACCTTCAGACTTTTGCTGAATTTGCGTATTAGTTATTTCAATTTTGTTATGAAGATTTTTGTTTTGTAATTTTCCAAAAAGGGGATATATATATATATATATATATATATATATATATATATATATATATATATATATATATATATATATATATATATTTATATACAATGAATATTTCGATATCAAATCAGAACCCTCTTCAGCAGTGAGCTGCATAACAGTGGTAACTGCCTAGATGGTGTCAAGTCGGATGTCCTGGGGAACGGGGACATACATTGGGCTGTAGCTTATTGGGCTCTATCATATATATATACATTTGAAACTGTGTAAGGAGTCAGCCTCCACCACATTACTGCCTTATGCATTCCACCTGTTAACTACTCTGACACTGAAAAAGTTCTTTCTAACGTCCCTGTGACTCATTTAGGTACTCAATTCCTCATGAGAATTTTGTACGTAGTGATCATGTCTTCCGAGCTCAGGGGAGAGAGAGAGAGAGTGAGTGTGTGTGTGTGTGTGTTTGTGTGAGGAGTCACACTATAATCTTTTGAATAGCGAGTAAATAAACTTCAATAACTTACTCCAGAAAAAATAAGGGTAAAGGAAGCACATAACTTATCTACGCAAGTGGATGAAATATAATTATGACATGGAAATATAAATACAGTATCAAAATATCAGGACAAAAGAGAATCATTAAATATATGTATATATATTGCATAATTTTTAGATTTAGAAAACATTTGGATGAAACTGGATTATTTCCTGTGACTGCATTGGGTGTGAGTGGGTATAAATAGGAGCTGAATCGTATGGACTAAAAGATTTTCTCGCATATTCTTATGTTTCAAATATTCTTTAAATTAATTTTGGTAATATTAATTATAAATGTCACAAAGTTTTTAGTAAATATAGAGATTTACCATAAAATAACTGTTCTTAATATGGGGTTGGAATTGATTTAAAAACGAGTAGATACAAAATATATACGGGTTGCATAAATGTTCTTCAATATTGTGTTTAGTGTTACATATTCAGTGCAGGGGCGGAGCATTTGAGACAGGCAAGAGAACAATGAGAGAGGAAAGAGAAAGAGAGAGAGAGAGGAAAGAGAGAGAGAGAGAGAGGAAAGAGAGAAGAGAGAGATAGGAAAGAGAAAGAGAGAGAGAGGAAAGAGAAAGAGAGAGAGAGGAAAGAGAAAGAGAGAGAGAGAGAGAGAGGAAAGAGAGAGAGAGAGAGAGAGAGAGAGAGAGAGAGAGAGAGAGAGAGAGAGAGAGAGAGAGAGAGAGAGAGAGAGAGAGGAAAGAGAGAGAGAGGAAAGAGAGAGAGAGAGAGAGTGAGAGAGAGAGTGAGAGAGAGAGAGAGAGAGAGAGAGAGAGAGAGAGAGAGAGAGAGAGAGAGAGAAGAGAGAGAGAGAGAGAGAGAGAGAGAGAGAGAGAGTGAGAGAG
>NC_091235.1:18791431-18826431 GCF_040958095.1 Procambarus clarkii
GTGCCCTGGAGAATAATGATCTTACGAGGTAGAAGTGCTCTATGTCGATGAGGCTCGCTAGGCTCAAACTTCACATATCCGCTCGTTACGACCTCGCTTTCGTTATCTGAGTAACCTCTTTCAGACCTTTCAACGTTTCATCTGCATGATTCTTTTAGCTAAACTCTCAGAAAAGGGCCAAGAATATGGATTCCGTAAAGCTAAATTTTTATAAGGAAACAATATCAAAACTGTAAATATTTTTTAAATAGGTTATATAATCCTGGATAAAAAATATTGGGTGAGGTGGTAAAAAGTATATCAGAATGTAATTGGTAGAGTAATATCCTTAATATCTAAACTTAACACAATTTCATCTTGGCATTTTAATAACAAATTATCCTACGGGGAAGTGCAGGCTAGTAGAAGCCTTAGAGAAAACTTATAACGTTCATCCTGGACAAGAAAGGTATTCTTGGAAATAATTAATGAAGTATTGAAGTAGTGACGTGTCATCTCATTATAGAGATTCTACCACCTCCCTGTCTTAAGAGAAGTGATCCCGTCTTAAAGAAACCATCCTGTCATCTCCCCGTCTTAGAGAATGGTCCTGCCATCTCCCCGTCTTAGAGAATGGTCCTGCCATCTCCCCGTCTTAGAGAATGGTCCTGCCATCTCCCCGTCTTAGAGAATGGTCCTGCCATCTCCCCGTCTTAGAGAATGGTCCTGCCATCTTCCCGTCTTAGAGAATGGTCCTGCCATCTTCCCGTCTTAGAGAATGGTCCTGTCATCTCCCCGTCTTAGAGAATGGTCCTGCCATCTCCCCGTCTTAGAGAATGGTCCTGTCATCTCCCCGTCTTAGAGAATGGTCCTGCCATCTTCCCGTCTTAGAGAATGGTCCTGTCATCTCCCCGTCTTAGAGAATGGTCCTGCCATCTTCCCGTCTTAGAGAATGGTCCTGCCATCTCCCCGTCTTAGAGAATGGTCCTGTCATCTCCCCGTCTTAGAGAATGGTCCTGCCATCTTCCCGTCTTAGAGAATGGTCCTGTCATCTCCCCGTCTTAGAGAATGGTCCTGCCATCTTCCCGTCTTAGAGAATGGTCCTGCCATCTTCCCGTCTTAGAGAATGGTCCTGTCATCTCCCCGTCTTAGAGAATGGTCCTGCCATCTTCCCGTCTTAGAGAATGGTCCTGCCATCTCCCCGTCTTAGAGAATGGTCCTGTCATCTCCCCGTCTTAGAGAATGGTCCTGCCATCTTCCCGTCTTAGAGAATGGTCCTGTCATCTCCCCGTCTTAGAGAATGGTCCTGCCATCTTCCCGTCTTAGAGAATGGTCCTGCCATCTTCCCGTCTTAGAGAATGGTCCTGTCATCTCCCCGTCTTAGAGAATGGTCCTGCCATCTTCCCGTCTTAGAGAATGGTCCTGTCATCTCCCCGTCTTAGAGAATGGTCCTGCCATCTCCCCGTCTTAGAGAATGGTCCTGCCATCTCCCCGTCTTAGAGAATGGTCCTGCCATCTCCCCGTCTTAGAGAATGGTCCTGTCATCTTCCCGTCTTAGAGAATGGTCCTGCCATCTTCCCGTCTTAGAGAATGGTCCTGCCATCTTCCCGTCTTAGAGAATGGTCCTGCCATCTCCCCGTCTTAGAGAATGGTCCTGCCATCTCCCCGTCTTAGAGAATGGTCCTGCCATCTCCCCGTCTTAGAGAATGGTCCTGCCATCTCCCCGTCTTAGAGAATGGTCCTGCCATCTCCCCGTCTTAGAGAATGGTCCTGCCATCTCCCCGTCTTAGAGAATGGTCCTGCCATCTCCCCGTCTTAGAGAATGGTCCTGTCATCTTCCCGTCTTAGAGAATGGTCCTGCCATCTTCCCGTCTTAGAGAATGGTCCTGCCATCTCCCCGTCTTAGAGAATGGTCCTGCCATCTTCCCGTCTTAGAGAATGGTCCTGCCATCTCCCCGTCTTAGAGAATGGTCCTGCCATCTTCCCGTCTTAGAGAATGGTCCTGTCATCTCCCCGTCCTAGAGAATGGTCCTGCCATCTTCCCGTCTTAGAGAATGGTCCTGCCATCTCCCCGTCTTAGAGAATGGTCCTGCCATCTCCCCGTCTTAGAGAATGGTCCTGCCATCTTCCCGTCTTAGAGAATGGTCCTGCCATCTCCCCGTCTTAGAGAATGGTCCTGCCATCTTCCCGTCTTAGAGAATGGTCCTGCCATCTCCCCGTCTTAGAGAATGGTCCTGCCATCTCCCCGTCTTAGAGAATGGTCCTGCCATCTTCCCGTCTTAGAGAATGGTCCTGCCATCTTCCCGTCTTAGACAACACAAAGCAGTAATCTCGACAGCGTTCTTTAGTAATTAGGGATTAAAAGTTAAGGTGGGATAAGCCCATAATAAAATTCCTCCAGCCATCAAAATATGAAAAAGATACATATTTTAGTTCGCGTCTTCATAGAAATACTGTATATTAGTACAGTATTCCTTAAAGTGCTGCATTATTTCTATTGTTGTACTTGAAGTATAATATATTACTGCTGTATTTCTTGAAGCCTATTACTTTTGTGCTCAAGTACTGTGGGTGAAGTAGTTTTTGTACTCCCCCTAGCGATCCGGGTCTCAAAAGTTTGTTGTAACGGCAGTGTACAACCGAAATTGTACACTGTACAACCGTTGGATTGTTACAACTAGTTGTAAGAATCCAATTGGGTTATAAATATTCGGATAAGAGAAAGATACATTTACCTGTCTCACTGGGTAGTGTCCCCAGACCCATGAATGGGTTGACTCACTGTATTTCTAGATGTACATTGCCAATGTGTTCCTGGGGCCAGATTCACGAAGTGGTTACGCAAGCACTTACGAATCTGTACACCTTTTCTCAATCTTTGGCGGCTTTGTTTACAATTATTAAACAGTTAATGACCTCCGAAGCACCAGGAGGCTGTTTATAACAATAATAGCAGTTGATTGGGAAGTTTGTATGCTTGTAAACTGTTTAATAAATGTAACCAAAGCCGTAAAAAATTGAGGAAAGATGTACACGTTCGTATATACTTGCGTAACTGCTTCATGAACTTGGCTCCTGGAGGGCTAATATATTAATACTGCGTTTGGTTCTGTTCTTCGACTAACATTTTGTTACTACAGTTTTCTTTAATAAATGTTACTAAAAGAACAATATTACCAGTGTCAATTGAAGAAGAATATTATCAGTGTTAATTGAAGAACAGCATGTTAGTTTTGTAGTCCTTGAAGAACAGTATTTTACTAATTTATTCCGTGGATAACAGTACATTTGTTATATGTTCCTTGAAAAACAGTATTGTATTAATGTGTTCTTTGAAGAACTGTGTTTTCGATGAACAGTATTAATAACAGAACATAATGTTAGTATTGTTTATTGCCCTGATGAACAGTATTACCAGAAGAACAATGTTACCATTTCCTCGTCCCAGTCTGTGGAGTCTCAGGTTCCTTAAAGTGTGAGGAAATCTTAAAAAGGCTCTCAGAAGTTATGTGAATTTTATGCCAGTGAAGCCTCTCTCCATCTAGAATATTGCGTGCAAGTTGCTATGCTCAAATTTAACGCACAATTCAAGGATTGACGATCAGTCTTAATTTGGAATCCTGGCCTCGTAAAATGAATTTTCAGCAACTATTTGGTTGGTTAAACGTACCAATATGTACTGTTGGATTCATGTTATATACCAGGGATTTTGTAGAGGCCAAGTAAAAACGGAAAAAAACTGTACTCAAACATTTCCAGGACTAATATAGCACATATGTGTTATATTGTTGAAAATAACACCAGCATTAGCTAAAATACTGTCCAAAATAACACCAGCATTAGCTAAAATACTGTCCAAAATAACACCAGCATTAGCTAAAATACTGTCCAAAATAACACCAGCATTAGCTAAAATACTGTTCAAAATAACAAAAGCATTAACTAAAATACCTGTTTAAAACAACAGCAGCATTAGCTAAAGTTCTGTTCAAGTCTTTTGAAAAATTACCTTCCAGCTAACTCAGCCTCAACAAAAGCAAGAAAGCGTCTCCTTGTGATAAAAGCAACACGGCCAGCAATAACACCGTGCAATATCCATAACATGCAATGTAATTTGCTGAATAAAATTAGCGTTTGCACTTTGGACAATTTAAAGTTATTCCGGAGCCATTGTCCTTGTCCTGTCCGGTATAGAGAGTAGGTAAAAAATCTATTTAAAAGACCAGCACAAGAGCCTGGAATTGATGTGAATTCCGCTAAAAGCGCACAGAATCAATGTACCTTCGTCGGGTAAATGCATTTGTATTGGAGTGAACATTTTAATTGGAAGTTGTGTTTATAGAGCATTAAACTGCTGAGCTATTAAATTACCAACACAAACAGTGACTGTGTCACATGGTAAATAGTGTACTCATTGGGAGAGATAACGGGGTTAATATTGTCTTTTTTTTTATATCGTATAAGCCATGAATATTGAGTAAGGGGATTACTGATTTTCAGCAGTTTTAACTTTTCAGAGGGAAATTGTTTGTGAGGGGGTAGGGGTGGCTGGAATATGTGTGTACTCGCATAATTGTACTCCACTATATGTGCCTGTAGGATCGAGCTTTGGCTCTTGGATCCCGCGTCTCCTGGTGATGGTTGTTTTGTGCTATGACTTGGATTTACTTTTCTGTCATATCAACTTTTGAATTCATGAATGGAATTCGTGTCTTCTATCTGATCGTATAGTTGACTCCATTTCTTACAATACTTAAGCCATAAGAAACAACTTTTAAGTATCTCTGCTGGTCATTTGGTTTTCAAGACTCCTTTCATGCCCTCTTGTTCTTTTGGTATCCTCTGTGAACATCTTCTCTTTCTCCACTGTGTCAGTCATCCTAAGTGTTTCCAAGTCTCTCTCGAGATAAATTAAATATAAATTTAATGAACACGATTTTTTTATTAATATACTTTTGTGAAAAAGAGTTTAATGATGGATCTGTCTGGATTCAGTACTAAATATACAGACAGTGTTCGAGGGGCGCTGTCAAAGGTATTTAAGATATTTCTGAAAAGGTTAAATGTCAAATGAAAATAAAAGTTTAATTTATTGGTAAATTGTCATGTAATACAGCTAATTATATACTCGAAAATTTCAAAAATTTTGGTGATATTTTTTAAATAATACTTGTTTAAGTCTTGAGAAAATATATGGGCAATTTAATGGAATCGAATCTGCAAACGTGTGACTCCTGAGACATACGAACCCATTACATGGCTTCAGAATTTTATCATAGATTCATTGTATTCTTGTGATTTAATCCTGCTTGTTTAAGGATTTTGTTTGTGGTTAAGGAAAGTTGAATTGCTCCTCGTGTAGATGGGGTCGAGTGATGGTGTTCTTCTACCGATGTGCCTCAGTACACACACAGTCACATAAGACTGGTCCTGGAACTGTGATAGTTGAAGTACAAGGAAAGGCTGAGGTAGCATGACCTGAATATACATTATGATGTATAAATGCCTGCTACCATTATAATTTATCGTTATATAAGCAATTCACCCCTTTTGAGTGTTCATTAGCCCACTATAATATGTAAAAACACTTGAAGACCTATTGGGCCATACGAGTCATCTATTTATATCTCCCAAATTCAATTACATATATTTCTAGCTTTCGTTTGAAAAATACATTGCGCCCACGTCGATTACAGTAATTTGTTCCAGATATCTACAAACCTATTTGCAAAACAATATTTACTCAGGCATTTTCTGAATCTAAATTTATCTAATTTGTAGTCAATGCTTTGAGTTAACAAAATTTTTGACACATTAATGATATTCACTATTTTATACACATCCATCCTTATTTATACTTTAGTCATCTCACCGTTATCTCTTTACTTTCCTTGAAAATGTAAATATATCTTTTTTATTCTCTTTGCTATGGAGATTTTAAGGTCTTGAATACCTTTGCCATACTTCACTAGACACGTTCAAGTGAATTTATCTTCAGGCTATAATACAGAGACCAACACTGAACTGCATAATCTAAATGGAGTCAAACAAGGATGTCCAAAATTATTTTCTTTGGACCACCTCTGTGTGCAATAAAGCCAGTGCAAGATGGCCAACTGCCTACAGTGGTTATCAACAAGTGTGCTTAAAGCAACAGCACAGAGTTCAGAATAAACTCTGTCAAATTACAGGTCGCGTCTGACTCAACCTGTGAATCAGGGACTCGGAATTTGGGTTCCATCAATATTTATTTTTGGTGTATGTTAGTATAATGTGGTAACCCTTTTCTGGGGACGACAGATTCATTTCTGAGGGAGAAGGGATACACTGATACAACCATGTATATATCTTACAACTAGTTTAGTACAATTAAACTTATACATACATGCTTGAGCAAATGTTACATTACGAAGCTTCATATGCAAATCTACGTACAGTAGCAGCCCCTTAGACGGTACCTAAGTCACGTAATGTTCTCAAGCTTAACGCTTCACTTTATGACACACTTCACAATTACGACTACCTAACACCACAGCCATTCAAGGAATAATCACAGGAGCTCAGTTGTATACTCGAAACATAATTTGCATAAACAACATTATAGTCTGACGTGTGTTGGAAAATATATCAGATATATGTTCCTGATCGTGCGACCAGCACTCGTCAGCGTCTTTCTCAAACAGCTTAAACTCTGGCAGCCTGGGGCCAGATTCACGAAGCAGTTACACAAGTACTTACGAACGTTTACATCTTTCCTGAATCTTTGACGGCTTTGGTTACATTTATTAAACAGTTTACAAGCATGAAAACTTCCCAATCAACTGTTGTTATTGTTATAAACAGCCTCCTGGTGCTTTGGAGCTCATTAGCTGTTTAATAATTGTAAAGAAAGCCGCCAAAGATTGAGAAAAGATGCACAGGTTCGTAAGTGCTTGCGTAACTGCTTCGTGAATCTGGCCCTTGACTGATGCCAGGCTGCTGTTGCACCGCTTCGTTAACTCCCTGTGCTACTAATTAAGCTCAAATTAATTTTTATTAATCCTTTTACTTTGCTACGAACCTTACCTCAACCCCCTCCCCCCCCCTCCCTTTTCGTCCCCATAAAAGAGTTACTACATTATACTAACACACAGCAAAAATAAATATTGATAGAACCGAAATTCCGAGTACCTGATTCACAGGTTGAGTCAGACGCGACGTGTAATCTGACCGAGTTTATTCAGAACTATGTGCTGTTGCTCTAAGCACACTTGTTTTCAAATCCTCAGCACAGCCAGTAAGCTGATATAAATCCATTTGATAATCGTGTACAACGATACGGAGCTCATATGGATCCTTTAACCTGTGCACTGCTTACACGTACACTCGAATGGATCCCTTAACCCGTGCAATGCTACGGTGCCAACATGAGCTCCTTTACCGTAATGCACGCTCCGTGTGTCGTTTTGCTGATTATCTTGGTAAATCACTCACTAAATGCGGGGTTTGATTGATCGATTGATGAAGATTAAGCCACCACAAGAGGTGGTACGGGCATGAATAGCCCGTAAGTGGTCGATTTTTTGGAGTGAATGTGATCTTTGGTCGTGATACCGGGACTTCACCTTCATCATCATATTAAACGGTGGAAGAATGTGTCCGGGCCACCACACTATACGTATGTGAATAGTTTCATTCACTTAGGCACTAGGCTCTTTCTTACATTCACTCACATTGCTCAATAAATTCTTCATTTGAGGACAAAATTTAAATCATGAGGAGCTATACACCGTCCATCAACGTGTGTAAGCCGTACATGAAACGCATGACCCAGTCTGGTGATCAGTGGTCTAAATAGCAACTGATCTTCAACCAAAATAATACCATATTCTTTAACTTCTACGAACTACTGTAAGACATGTGAAATAAATTAAGCAATTCAACCCTCGAACTTTAACTGACCTTAACCAAAGAGAACTTGTTCTTAGCCTTGACTCTGGTGGAGTAGTCTGTATAAAAAAAACCACTGAAGCAGCAACTGCGACCGTTGCAGCTGCACCAACTCCTCAACATCAGATTACACACAGTAATAAATATAATTACCTAATGAATGAACCTCAAACAACTTCGCATGAAATAATATGAAATAAATAATGAATACGCACAAGAATAGTGTAATAAGAAATCACGAAAAATAGTCATAAACATCCATCTTCAAATACAAAAAAGGAGGCAATTTTCAGAGGCAAACATTCGCTTTAGCAAAACGTATTTACCGACGCCCCCTTAGCCGGGCGGGCGTCAGGCCCGCATTGCCCCCACATTCTCGGGTAAATAAAAGAATATTGGAAACCGTGAGAACACAAACTGCCAGAACACTCACGGTCCCTCTCTTCCCCAAGCTTGTTGTGCCCTAATGTGTTTGTACTGGAGCAAGCTTTTCACGCGGCTTCAATTAAAGAGCCAAAAAAGCAAGATCATTCGCATATTTGAACTGTCATTAGCGAGAATAAAGTGTTCTTTGGAGTTATCTGCGGGCGGGCGGGGTTGGTTATTACCTCGCCTCTGATGACTTTTGTGTCGGCCGCTGAAGTGATTAAAAGACGAATTTATAGCATTTAGTTTAATTACGAATTGTGAAGGTTGGCGCCTCAGCTTAATTCACGAGCGCGCTTGGCTTATTTCCTGCAGGCAATCTTTTTGTGAATTATTGCACATGCAAAAACATTCGAGGAACTTTCATTTACAATGAATCAGTTTATTTTCTGGGTGTTGAACAGAGCGTTAGAGCACTGGCACACGCAAGTGTGCCAGTGCTCTTAGCAACATTCCTTAGCCTCTGTGATCATGTTAACTTACATGAGAGGCAAACTAACATTACCGCACCTTATTGATAATGTGAATATGATATCCCCTGTCAGTTACTATAAATGAATTTTTGGGGCATTTGATGAGAATTGGTTTGCTTCCTCTGGTCGTTTGTGATATTCCAAAATAGTGGTTTTTCCAAGCTTGTAGAAGCTTCTATCGTAGTGTCACGTGACTGTCTTAGTAAAATTATTCTTGTTTGATTATATTTAGTAAATCATATCAGAGAAAATACGTGACATGATTCCTGTTAGTCAATGTATCAGAAATAAAATGAACGACCCACTAAAGAAGAGTGCCACTCGGAAATAAGGAGTGGAACCCAGTCAGATGAAAGCCAAAGATAATGTGCGAGAAACAGTCAGAAGATATCACACCTGAACTCCAATTGAAGATCAGGTGAGATTCCACTCAGAGGAGAGACAGGGCTACTTCCACGCGTCAGGATCGTGTAATGTTCTTTCCTGGAATATGTTGTGTATACAGAAAAAAGAGACTTGTTACACACACACTAGTTCCACTTTAGAAACGTTTTATTTGCACCTTAAGAAGCACTTTAGTTATAATTCTTAAGGATTGCCTTAAGAAGCACAACTAATGCAAGTTCCCTACAGTGATATACTCCCCCGCATGTTATTGTATTTGTTGATGTAAGAAAACTAACGACGGTATGAAGCTGTGCGTCGTTGTAAGCCTGGAGGCCACTGGGTGTGTGAGTGGGAACCTGGGGTCCACTGGGTGTGAGAGTGTGAGTCGGGGGTCCACTGGGTGTGTGAGTGGGAACCTGGGGTCCACTGGGTGTGAGAGTGTGAGTCGGGGGTCCACTGGGTGTGTGAGTGGGAACCTGGGGTCCACTGGGTGTGAGAGTGTGAGTCGGGGGTCCACTGGGTGTGTGAGTGGGAACCTGGGGTCCACTGGGTGTGAGAGTGTGAGTCGGGGGTCCACTGGGTGTGTGAGTGGGAACCTGGGGTCCACTGGGTGTGAATACAACAAGAACACTCCACTGTCAACTATATGATAACCTTGTATCAGGAACACAAGCGTGTCTTAGAAGAAGTAACTACACACAGTCAAGGAGTCAAAGACATAACGTCTACTACACTGGTCTCACGTTCTATGATTCACTCTAATGAAGAATGACCAACGCACCACTGCACATGACATTCTTCAGAGATTCTTAGAGAGTGAACTTGTTTGCGTTATCAGCTTCTATGCACGTGACCACCCCAAGATCTTAAAGGATTTCATTCACCTGTGGGGGGCTCTAGGAGACTCGAACCGTGGACCCCATGCGTGTGAGGTCGAAGCTCTATCGACCGAGCTATTGAGTAGTCTTAATAAGGAAAGACTTATCTTTTTTTAAGACACTATCTTTATCTTAAAGGATAGTATATGTAGATGGTAGGTAGATGCCTTCAGTGCTCTAGAGTTGAATAGTAGTGTCGTCGTAAACACCATTTACTAGCTATGTTAGGCCATTGAATGATCAATATATTTTCTGGATCTTATAATTTAATTAGAGAAATTTCTTAATTCAATGTCTTTGTCATTATAAACACGCTATTTGTTCCGCTCATCGTGATTCTGTATGACATTCTGTATAATTTAATGTGGCCTGTATATTGTTTATATACAGTACAGGAAGACAGCGCCTGCATAAAGTGTGGTATATACTGTAAATGTGACTATTTCTGCAGTTTGTCTAGTGTGTTAATAATATACTCCGTTAATATTCACACGTGGAACTATTCCTGCGATACACTGACCCGCATCCTCACTGCCAATTACTGATACTTGGTAATAACATAGAAGAGTGAGTGCCAGTCGAGTTTCATAATGGTATTAGTTTGTGGAGGCAAGAGCGAGAACTTGCTGACTGGGGATCACTTACAAGGAGTTACTCTGCCTGCTATAGGACCTCTGGGAGTGTGCAGACCCTTAGGTAACAGGAATTACTGACACTTAAGGCGGTATTTACACAGTGCCACCAGACAACGAAGCTGGGGCCGTGTCTTAAGTCACGTGATGCCATGGGAAAATATTTGTTTGTCTTCTGTTATTTCTATCATTGTTTACAAAATATTGTTACATATGAGAAAATCTTGGAGCAGGACGGGGAGCCGGAACACAACACCACCACAAACTACCTCCTCAATACCATAGCTTACCACGTCAGTAATACTCATCCATCGGAAAAAATACAAATATTTTATATATACAAATATATATAATTTTCCCCAGTACTGTACTGTAAAAATTCGTGATTAGTATAGCGGAAACATTTTTCTTGGCGAGTGTATCTCGTTGGTCTCTGTGTCTCAATGACATGATAACTGCACTTTTCTGCCCCCTGCATCCCAGCGACGTGATTAACTTCACCTGTGTCGTCTCTGCGTCATAGAAACGTGATAACTGCACCTTTTGTGTCCCCAGTGACGTGATGTCTGCAACTGTGTAGTCTTTGCCTCCTCCCTCCCTCCCTAACACAAGTTCCGCCCAAAACAAATTAGAAAGAATGATATCTTTATTTGCAAGACTCCTGACATTTTTACCACCACTGAAGCTGTATTTGTGAAGTATGATAAGTTGTGGTGGCACGGTGGTAAATCTGACGGAGGAAGTACATCACAGTGTACTGCGCTCTGGACAGATTAATTACTTCTGTCCAGAGCACGGCTGTAATTAATCTGTATTTGAATGTAATGAACTATTGGCAGTTTACTACATTCGTATCATGTGCGAATGTAATTAACTGCCGATAAGTGTTGGATGAAACTCTAGTCAAGGATTGTATCACAGTTTGGAGCTGGATTACAGTCAAGAATTGTATTACAGTCAAAACTGTATTATATTCGATAATTGTATTACAGTTAAGGAATGTACTACAGTCAAAAACCGTATTTCAGTCAATATATTACAGTCAAGAACTATATACGAGTACTCTGTTACAGTCAGCGCGTTTTATGCAACAAAGGTTTAATATTAACAGGTGTTTCCTACCACATAACATTCAGTATTCCCTCAGGTACTTCTTACCTGCCCACACTAATCACAGGTAGCCCACAGCCCCCATGCTCTGTGTCGCAGGAACTGAGAAACATAAATCTCTGAACAATAGATAACACTGGCAGAGGAAACTAGTATTTCAAGAGGAGATTATCGGATAACTGTTACGGTGATTAGATGGGGAGTAAACATGAAAGGGGCAGAGAGAGAGAGAGAGAGGGGGGGAGAAAGAAAGAAAGAGAGAGAGAGAGGGGGGAGAGAAAGAAAGAGAGAGAGAGAGAGAGAGAGAGAGAGAGAGAGAGAGAGAGAGAGAGAGAGAGAGAGAGAGAGAGAGAGAGAGAGAAAGAGTGGGGGGGAGAGAAAGAAAGAGAGAGAGAGAGAGAGAGAGAGAGAGAGAGAGAGAGAGAGAGAGAGAGAGAGAGAGAGAGAGAGAGAGAGAGAGAGAGAGAGAGAGAGAGAGAGAGAGAGGCCTTTTTGATGGCAGGAATAGGGTCTTCAGACATGAAAGGGACGGGAAGAGAGAGAGAGAAGGAGAGGGAAAGCCCGTTTGATAGTGGCAAGAGAGACCCTTCAACCTGAAAAGGGACAGAGGAAGGGAAAGCGCTCTCGGTTACGGGAAGAGAGTCTTCAAACATGAAATGGACACAGAGAAGGGATGGTCCTTTTGTTAACGGGGCGAGAGAGAGAGAGAGTTGGCAGGCACTTTTGATACCTAGCCTGCAGACATGAGACCTGCTTCATGATGCAGTTGGTGTCCTTCAAACTGGCAGTCTCATGTACCATAGGTACACCGTCGTCTAGCAACGTATACAATGCAAGTTGAAAGAAATGTGAATCTTTTGTGGTTGTAATGGAGCAATATCATGAAATTGCATGTACGTCTGTGTCTTGCAATGTTTATGTTTTGGTTGATACCCGGCATTCTTGCGACGTTTTCCTTCTGTATAACATATAACACACAGACGGTGAACAATGGGCTTGTTCAACGTGTTGTGGAAGGGAAAATTCACCAGGAAAAAGACAGGCGAGAAGAGGAAATTTAAATGTATTTTAATATGTTTTTAGATGCTAATTAATATTGAAGTTCGAGAAGCTATAAGGCAAAGTTATGAGCGAATATTTACAACTTCTTGAACAGAATTTCTTGAACAGTGCTTTGTTGACGACCTCTGTTCGAATCGCAACTTTGTTTTAACGAGCAGCCAGCAAGTAGACATACTGACCAACCAGCAAGTAGACATACTGACCAACCAGCAAGTAGACATACTGACCAACCAGCAAGTAGACATACTGACCAACCAGCAAGTAGACATACTGACCAACCAGCAAGTAGACATACTGACCAACCAGCAAGTAGACATACTGACCAACCAGCAAGTAGACATACTGACCAACCAGCAAGTAGACATACTGACCAACCAGCAAGTATAAATACTGATCAACCAGCAAGTATAAATACTGATCAACCAGCAAGTATAAATATTGATCAACCAGCAAGTATCAATACTGACCAACCAGCAAGTATCAATACTGACCAACCAGCAAGTATCAATACTGACCAACCAGCAAGTATCAATACTGACCAACCAGCAAGTATCAATACTGACCAACCAGCAAGTATCAATACTGACCAACCAGCAAGTATCAATACTGACCAACCAGCAAGTATCAATACTGACCAACCAGCAAGTATCAATACTGATCAACCAGCAAGTATAAATACTGATCAACCAGCAAGTATCAATACTGACCAACCAGCAAGTATCAATACTGGCCAACCAGCAAGTATCAATACTGACCAACCAGCAAGTATCAATACTGACCAACCAGCAAGTATCAATACTGACCAACCAGCAAGTATCAATACTGACCAACCAGCAAGTATCAATACTGACCAACCAGCAATTATAAATCAGCTGTCCACATATTACAGGACCAAAGTCGACTCTCACGGTACACTCACCGATATTCAGGTGCACCTGGTTGTGTACCTGTTCCCTTGCTGCAAGTAAGCTTGTATAACCCGATCCCACAATTAGCCAGGCGAGCAGCGTAATGAAACCACCAGACGATCCTGTTGTCATGCCCACAGTGAGCCTCAGGACGATGTTGTGGTCAAACTAGTGGGATTGTACTCCTCAGCTTGTATGGTTTTTATTGTTATTTTTGTGTTGGGAACCCTTCCCCCTTTCTTAGAGGTTGTAACAATAGGTTCCATTAGCAAGACATGTTGCTCGAGTTTTAATTGCCCGGTATAAACTGAAGGTATGGTTGGCAGAGCATCCCGTTCCTTGAAATTTAGAAGGAAAACGATACTGTTTGCTCTACTTAAGTGGAGCATTGGCCTTCTCCACTTGTACTTGGTCTCGTTTTTATCTCACTACGTCTTGTTTTATACATGTCAGCAGCGTATGGTAATAGTTATCTCGTGCATCCTAAGCAGTGATAGACAAACTTCCTTTTCGGATGATGCCAGTTTGGCTCGTTACAGACAAAGGAGTGTGCTCAATATTTAGGAAATAATGAATCTAAGAAGGTTTTAATTACATGGGATCAGTGATGCTTTTTCTAATATTGTTTCTCCATCTCCCAAGCTGTGTACACACACACACACAGGCGGGAGATGTGTGTGTGTAGTTAGGCGGGATCCAAGAGTCAATGCTCGATCCTGCAGGCACAAATAGGTGAGTACACACACACACACAGTTAATATTATTGAGCTTTTCTTTTCATAAAAGTATTTGGATTCTGACATTATGGTCAATTAAGTCGGAATTGCAATGCAATAAGTGTGTGTGGTGGACCTGTTGTGCAGGGAGACGTGTCGGCTACTCAGTCGGAAACGTTGACGCCCAGTGAGAGGTGTATTGTGTTGTATAGTGTATACTGTTGATGGTTTGACGTTGATATTGTCAGTGTATTAATGAACAGATGACGCGATAATGCAACAACACTGCGCAGCTTGAAGTTCATCATCGGCGTGAAGCTGTGAATGCAATTACCGTGAACATAACAACTGTGAACACAACTATCGTGAACGGTGTCCTATGAAATACAGGCAGTTAGAAGTTGAGTACATTGTATATTGACTCGTCGTTTTGGTTTATGGAAGTGTGCAAGTGTGGCAAGCAAGCAACCCTCCAAGTGTGGCAAGCAAGCAACCCTCCAAGTGTGGCAAGCAATCAACCCTCCAAGTGTGGCAAGCAAGCAACCCTCCAAGTGTGACAAGCAAGCAACCCTCCAAGTGTGACAAGCAAGCAACCCTCCAAGTGTGGCAAGCAAGCAACCCTCCAAGTGTGACAAGCAAGCAACCCTCCAAGTGTGGCAAGCAAGCAACCCTCCAAGTGTGACAAGCAAGCAACCCTCCAAGTGTGACAAGCAAGCAACCCTCCAAGTGTGACAAGGAAGCAACCCTCCAAGTGTGACAAGCAAGCAACCCTCCAAGTGTGGCAAGCAAGCAACCCTCCAAGTGTGACAAGCAAGCAACCCTCCAAGTGTGACAAGCAAGCAACCCTCCAAGTGTGGCAAGCAAGCAACCCTCCAAGTGTGGCAAGCAAGCAACCCTCCAAGTGTGACAAGCAAGCAACCCTCCAAGTGTGACAAGCAAGCAACCCTCCAAGTGTGGCAAGCAAGCAACCCTCCAAGTGTGGCAAGCAAGCAACCCTCCAAGTGTGACAAGCAAGCAACCCTCCAAGTGTGGCAAGCAAGCAACCCTCCAAGTGTGACAAGCAAGCGACCCTCCAAGTGTTGTAATAGTGGTTACCAGACATCACAAGGTGCCATCGATTTTTTATATGACATTTATGATAAAAAGTACCAACACCAATGCAAATACAGTAGTGTTTTAGTTATCTATTTAGTACCTGTTATCTTCGGTACTATTTGTTATCCTGTTTTCTCAGTATATTGGATCACACTCGCTATATACCGAACGGTTATTGCATACCCGAGCAAGGTCAAACTGGTGACCTGTATAACTAGACTAATTGATCTTAATTGCTCAGAGACCAGTCAATTGACGCCATGGATTAACGGTGACAAGGGAGAGCTGGACCGCTGACTGGCAATTCATGCATGTTACATACAGTTTTTTTTCTTTCTTTGAAGTTTTTTTTTGCTTCTGATTTAGTTCAACTTTTCTCCTTTATCTCTCATTTCAATAGTTTTTTCTTATTATCGGCATATATTTTGTCTTAAACTTTACTTTATATTTTGATTTGATCCTTGTTAGTTCTATCGAGCTGACCTTATCCGGGCCCATTGCCTTAATTTAGTATATAGAATAATATAAGAAGGTGATGAACTTTTCCCAGGTTAATAGTCTCCGCTGAGAACTTTGAAACGGTTTGTCAGGTCGTCGTTGTGGGTCAGAAACCTGTATCTTGGTAACAAAATGGTTTGCCAGAAGGTCAGCCTATTCCTGGTTATTGGTTACAACAGTCTCATCTTCTCGATTTAGTGACGAAACTGCAACTTTGGATAAATATCCCTTGACGGTCTTAAACCTCAGCTTACCAGAATTTTGCTCCAACTCTCCTGATTCAAGTTTTCTTAACGTCATAAGAAGACCATAATAAGGGGACCAAGCACACGCTCGTTCAGATTCGGTTCTATTAAAAACGACCTTCAAAATTCCATATATATATATATATATATATATATATATATATATATATATATAAATATATATACATATATATATATATATATATATATATATATATACGGCGAATCGTAAAGGGGGTATAGAATGGAGCCAGAAATACCTAGTACTTGAAACTTCGACATAAAGGTCGTTGAAACATCCTCAATAATAAGCTCTATCAATGTCTATTGCAACAGCTCAGCTGACGTTGGACTAAACCAATGACTAGCGCTACGTAATATATATATGTTCAACAAGAAATTAGGTGCAAGTAGACCTATGATGTACCTTTATCTTCGAAAGAAAATTTACCCATAAAAAGAGATGTCAATTGAACTCAACCATATTGCAATGTGACTCTAGTCAGTTGAGGGGCAAACAGTACTTACGCTCTCAGACCTCCGACAACTTTGACAGTTCTTAAAGCTAGACTTTGAGATTTTCTTTCTGGACTTAGAACTTTACCAGGAAATAACCTAGACTCTTTCCCTAAAATTCTTTCATTTTCTCCCTTTCGAAGTGCTCTCTTGCTCTTTCCCATCACCATCCTCCTCAGAATCCCCAATTTCTCATCCATTACTCCATCTCCTATTCCCCAAGGGCAATCCTTTACTCCACATCTATACATGGCAGCTCTCTCTCTCTCTCCCCCCATGCGTCTGCATCATCAGTCTCATCAGCCTCTCCTATTACGACAAGCAAACAATGATCGCTGTGTTATACTACCTCGCCACACACCACGTTCCCCTCACACAAGCTCGCACGCTTGCACGCTTGCACGCTCGCACGATTGCACGCTCGCACGCATGCACGCTGACACGCATTCACATTCATGCGCACCCACACTCACACTGGTGAGTAGGGGGCTGGTGGCTGAGTGGATAGCGTTCTAGGCTCGTGGACCTAGGGACCGGGGTTCGATCCCCGCAGCCGGCTGAAACAGATGGGCAGAGTTTCTTTCACTCTGAAGTCCCTGTTACCTAGCAATAAATAAGTACCTGGGAGTTAGACAGCTGCTATGGGCTGCTTCGTGTGTGTGTGTGTGTGTGTGTGTGTGTGTGTGTGTGTGTGTGTGTGTGTGTGTGTGTGTGTGTTAGTAACAGTGCATTGATTGACAGTTGAGAGGCGAAAAAACAGAGCAGAGCTCAACCCCTGCAAGCACAACTAGGTGAATACACGCACGCACACTCACACGCATGTACACACACACACACACACACACACACACACACACACACACACACACACACACACACACACACACACACACACACACAACCCGTTTTGTACAAGTTATTGTGTAGAGGGCACAAGAAGATAGGCGACAACCAAACCTAAACATTCCAATATATATATATATATATATATATATATATATATATATATATATATATATATATATATATATATATATATATATATATATATATATATGTTGGTGTATACTGGCAGCAGGTTTTCTTTCAAACATGTTTCATTGAATATGACCGCATATTCTGTATTTATTATTTTCTGGTTTAGGGCTTCTATCCCTCAAACTATTTTCTTAGTATCAGGGCTTAATTGAAATAGGAGTTCTCCAAAACTCATTTTCGTACTTTTAAGGTGAAGAAAAGAAGTGATTTACTATAGAGTGTATTACACTTATTTGTATAATTTGCACAACGTAAATATTCCAAACATTCGTTGTGCAAATTATATAATTAAGTGTAATACACTCTATAGTAAATCACTTCTTTTCTTCACCTTAAAAGTACGAAAATGAGTTTTGGAGAACTCCTATTTCAATTAAGCCCTGATGCTAAGAAAATAGTTTGAGGGATAGAAGCCCTAAACCAGAAAATAATAAATACAGAATATGCGGTCATATTCAATGAAACATATATATATATGTATATATATATATTAAAATAGACCTATGTTGGTGTAGATTAGGCCTTGGATTGCTTGTTTGGGCACTGGACAGGTTTATCTCGGCTGTATAATTACTCATTCTGTTTTTGGCCTACGTTTTGTGATAATTCTCGCCATACAAAAATCAATTTTTGGGGGAACACAGCGGTATATTTTTGTGCGTCCAATAGTTGTTATAAGTAGTATCCTTTTGGAGGATACCCATCCAAAGTCACTCATATTCATGTTTAACCTACGCTTGAAACAATCCAGCTGTCTCACGTCCATTGTTTGCCGATAATATTTCCAGTATTGACCTAAGTGTTTCTGAATCCAGTTTTTCATCCTCATTTGCTAAATAGACTTCCAAACTCATCATTTTCTTTTGATATTTACTTAGATTCGTGTTTATATTTAAATAAACATATGATTAAGTGACTATACTGAATCATACTTCAGCCACGTTATTGTGACTCATCGCCTGCATAGTGACTATACATTCATAAGATTGTCAGGAAATAAATCAAACTAATTTACCAATATTTATCTTAAATAATAAACGAATTACGCTAACACAAAGGAAATCATTTGGGACCATTACTCGACACGCAATGTCAGATCATCAGGCTCTGTTGGTCGTATACACAAAGACTGGTACACGGGGATACAGTAATAATAATAATAATAATAATAATAATAATAATAATAATAATAATAATAATAATAATAATAATGCTATTTAAATCACTTGACTGCACCATATCATCAGCAGATACGTTGGTAAATATTATAATGAGCGCTTATGGTGAACAGTGAATGCTCTTTCGGTGGCTACGGTTCCTGCGCGTGTATGTTACCGCTTTGGTGCGTTAGTGCACCTCTAAGAGTTGTTGCTGCCTCTCCCAGCGTTATTTATATCTCTCTCCTTACGTTGTTGGAGCCTCCCTCACGTTGCTACTGCCTCTTCATTCATCTACCCCTTTCAGCTTCCCTGTCCTTATATAGAGAGATATCTCTCTTATCTCCCTTTATGTCTTGTTTACCTGCAGGTCTCCCTCTGTTATTCATACGTGTTTTCCCCTTCCCATTTTTCCCCTCGCCTCTCTTAACTCATTTTCACTTACCTGTTATACCACCTTTATCATGTTCTGCTTCCTCCTTAGCACCGTTATCGTTTTTCTTATCATCTTCATCATGTTCCATTTCCTTCTCATCACCTTCGTTATCTCCTGCATTCCTTGAGACGTTGGAAAAGGCCTTGTGAGAGGTGAGGAAGCTGGGTAGTGAGGAAAGTGTGTAACGAGAAGGGAATGTTGAGAAATGAGAAAGGAACAGAAGAACATATTGCAATGGAGGTGGTGAGAGAAGAGGAGATTAAGGGATTGAGATGAAAAATAAGATAAAATAAATAAAGGGAGAACAATGCAGGAAGAGCGAACTGGATTGGCAGTTACGGTACAGTGAGTGAACAGTCGGTGGCTACGGTGCAGGAGACACTGGGTGGCAACAGTGAGGAGATTGGAGGCTTTTCCACTACCATTTAGATTGGACTCTAGCTCTGTCAGCTGTAGCTCTACCACCGCCATATATACTCACTCTTCCTGTCACTCGAGAGGAAAAGTAGGACTTCCATTCCTAGAGGCTTGATGCTAAACGTCATCCCCCTCTAGAACTCTGCCAATGTCTCAATAATTACTGGCATCTGACTTCCGTTCAAGCACCTTTGGCGTTGTTTAGGCACTTAAGGTATACGTATGTTGTAGCTTTCTTTATCAGAGGATGCAGAGTCACTGTCAAGTCCCCCATGGCTTGTCAGTGACTCTTGGCCCATCTTAGGCATCTCATGTTACCCATAATTCTTATGTTGGATGATCTTATTGCCAGTGAATCATTATATGGTCCTATCGTTATCGCTGTATCACTCAATTACATCAGGGTATTGCAGGATTAATGCGTCACTCTTATCAACGATTCAATGTATGAAGTATCAATAGATCATTGTATTGCTAGATTAGTGCATCACTGCATCAATGAGTCAGTGTATAAAATATCAATACATTATTGTATCACTGCATAAAGGCGTAACTGTATTAGTGTATTACTTCTGCTTAACCATCACTGAATAATTGTCATTGTATTTTTATCAGTGCATCAATGTATAAGTGAAACAATGAACGACAGCATCAGCGTACAGCTGCATTACTGCATCATTGCAGAACTGTATCACCGCACCAGAGTATCGGTCCATTACTCCTACCGTCAAAAGAACATAACAACTGAACTAAACTCACCCCCAAAAAAGAATCACTAATTACTTCTCTGTTTGTGTGGCCAACGTTGATATGTCCTAGCGACCTCTCTGAGGAACGACCAACCATCGTCTGAGACAAATCTAATCTGCGAACACTTGTTCACAGTAGACGGAGGCATCAACCACCCGTCCTCAAACACTGCCTGTTGACCCCGTTCGCAAATCTTTCTCAATCCCATGTCAAGTGTGACCCAAATGTGTGCATAATTACGAAAGAAACAAAGGTTCTCGCCCGGTCTCTGTCAACAGAACGCTCTCTGCATAGTCTTCTTCTTTGTTCCTTGACTGTTTGTGGTGAGGGCAGGAGTTTGTTCCTGTTGTTTGTGGTGGGGGAAGGAGTTTGTCTGCGGCGCCAATGAGACAGCCAAGGGCAGGAAGGGAGAATTGCCAAATGAGAAGTGTGGGAAGGTGGTGAATGTGAGAGAGGTGGATGTGATGATAGATTGGGAATTGACTAGATGCGAGCGAGAGGGAGAGAGAGAGAGAGAGAGAGAGAGAGAGAGAGAGAGAGAGAGAGAGAGAGAGAGAGAGAGAGAGAGACAGACAGACAGACAGACAGACAGACAGACAGACAGACAGGAAACGAATCAAGTTGAAGAGTAGGATGAGTCAAGTTGAGTGGAGAATGCAAACTTGATGACAGTTGAGGTCAATATAATGATATTGCACAGTTTTCTCTCATCTCCCATCGCCTGTCACTTTAACAGTCGGTAAACAATGGGTGCATTTCTGTAGCACTCTTGTCTCATCTCTCTTATTATCATCGTGTAGTCAGCAAAGCCTAAACTACATTGTTCCATGGTATTACAACATTTTAGATACACTCTATAATAGTTATTTCTCACACACACACACACACACACACACACACACACACACACACACACACACACACACACACACATTCACGCTCACACAAACAAGCACACACCCTCAGGTATAGACGCTCACTTGCAAACACATCCACACGCACCTGTCGTCTGAAGCCCACATCACAAAAGGACAACATCAACGACTGGCCAGTATAAGAAATGTATTTAGACACTTGTGTAAGAAATCTTTCAGAACCTTGTATACCACATATGTCAGACAAATCCTGGCGTATGCAGCTCCATTGTGGAGTCCATATCTAGTAATAAGCACAAGTCCACTACGGGCTCACCATAGCCCGTGCTACTTGGGACTTTTTGTTCCAAGTAGCGAATCTTAAACAACAACAACAACAATAAGCACAAGACAAGTTTCATCATTACGAATAAGATCTGTAGATTTCTGGTTTATACGATGAGAGACGCTACAAAATGTTGCACGGAAATACAAAAAAATATATATTGCTATGAGGGTATATTGGTGAAAAGCAGCTATATTTCTTTGCTCAAACTAAAGTATTTTAAATTTGAAGTACGAAGCAGGGACTATGGTGCCAAGTTGCCCAGGTCTCCTGCACTTTGTGTTAATGAGACACTCTGGCATGATGTGGGCTCTGCTCTCACGGTGATAACTACAAGTTTTTTTGCAACTGAACAAAATAGTAGCCTCCTAAATTAGCACAGGAGAGAGCAAGGTCACAATGTGTTAATTGGTTATATATTACATTAGTTCTGTAGCTACAGCCATGTTATTTGTTGTTGGCGTCTGAGGCCTTGTGCACCTCACACTCATCCTGTGAGCGGTAGTTTATTTTGTACCTCATACTCCTCCTGTGAAAGGTAGTTCATTGTACACCTCATACTCATCCCATGAACGGTAGTCTATTGTGCAGATTCATTCATTTTCTGACCTGTGCTTACGTCTTACTGAAACAAACTTATCAGTGTTTATTGATTATAATTAAACACCTGTGACGTTTAAGCGTGTTCAGTGTAGCACTTCACGGTCGCTGTTCACTTCCCCGCAGGTGAAAGAGCAATTCAGTAAATTGCTTACCTAAGCCCACACACATACACACACACACACACACACACATATATATATATATGCATGCCTGTAGTGAATGTCACATTACTCGTTACTCGTTTCGCAGATCCCGTTAGACTCGTTTGTGCCACCAACTTTGTTGACTTTAAATCATTGTGGAAAGTGAATAAGTTATTCATCAATGAGGAGTGAAGCCAAGGGAGACTAAATTATCACCAGCTAGAGCATAACAGAGCACATCGTCACTATCATGATGATAAAAGCACGACCATGCAGTAGATTGGTTATGGATAGGAGCCAGGAGGTATGATCCACTAGTCATTAAAAGTGTGGAGTGGAATACTGAACAAAGTTGAAGATATCAATCCGGACCACTTCTTTCGAAGGTCCAATGTAACACACACAAAGGGCAACAGATTCAGGAGCAACACACCATAATATAGGACAGAAACAGGAGATGGGTCCCCCCCTCCCCACATGGGGTAATAAACTCATTGAATCGCCTGCCCAACGAAGTCCTAAATGAAAATACGTCAGTTTATAATTTAGCTGGATAAAATCCAGATGATTTTAACCAGAAATAGCGTTGGGGGGGGGGGGGCAGTGACAAGATTCATCTTTCTGCCTCCGGAAAGGCCACTAGAAATGGTGACACTCTGGTAAATTCAGGTAAATTAGCAGCACCATAAAACTGTACCAGAACACTGCACCACAAAATTCTACCACAATACATTAACACAAAACTCTACTACAAAAACCACCACAAAATACCACCACAAAACTCTGTACAACACAAATGATATGCAACATTGCATTAATATATTTGAACGCAAACACCAGATCAAACTTTCAATTGGCTTCCCCCCTGAATGTCCTGGTAATCGTCCCAACTACTGCAATGAGACTGACATTACGCTCCGGAATGACACTAGTTTCGCTGCCATTCTAAAGCCATCATTACCAAGGAAAGCTGCAAACAGAAGCCCAATAGCGTTTCAACTTTTATATTGCAGGAGTTGCAATGTCGCTCTGCCTACACTGTGGTTTGAACTCTAGTTATGAGTGTAATGTGGCTTGGGGTCGAGTGTATAGTGGGAACTGCAGGAGCCGGGAACTAAGGGAACTTTCGGAATTTGTTGGGTTAAAATGTGCTTCGTGTAATTAGGAGCGAGTCATTGTATTATCTGGGAATATACTCTCCCAGTCAATTGGGCTGGACGGTAGAGCGACCAGCCCAGAATGAACATAAGCCCTTCGGAAGGATATATACAAGCTATAATTGACCCTCTTTTTAATTACGCTGCCACAGTATAGAACATATCCATAAAAAAATACTAAGCGAATCTAGTTTAGGTGAGAAGATTTGCAACAAGGTTCGTTTCTAAGCTTAGTAGATTGAGCTGTGAAAAAAGCCGGACGAACCAGAAGCTCACTTCACTGGAAAAAACATTAAAGAAAAAGACCAAGGTGATAAAGACATAAAAGCTTCAAAGGGTATTAAACAAGTAGTCAGAGAAGCAAAGTTCAGTTCAAGCAGCGACACAATTACTCTTGAATATTTAAAACAAATGGTCCACGGGTGGAAACGTTGTACTGTAGTAAGTGGCACATGAATGGAAACTTCAGAATTAGTGGTCTATGGGTGGAAACTAAAGGCACAAGTGAGGTGGAAAGATGTTAAGAACTTTTTCATCTATTAGAACAAACCGGTGTTAGGGTAAAGGGATTGGAACGCGAGACACCAGCTTCCCTGTCACACTACTTGGAGAATTATCTAGGTAATTGTAATGGTCTGAAACCATGTTGACCAGACCACACACTAGAAAATGAAGGGACGACGACATTCCGGTCCGTCCTGGACCATTCTCAAGTTCTCAAGTCCGTCCAGGACGGACCGAAACGTCGTTGTCCCTTCATTTTCTAGTGTGTGGACTGGTCAACATATTTCAGCCACGTTATTGTGACTCATCCTCTGCGTCTGAAACCATACTACAGTTCTAGTAATAGTCTACTTGTAAACTGGCAAGTGCTAAATAGAGAATATTTTCAAGTTATAACTATTGTATTATAAATCGATTGTTTAGAATATAACAAGTATATTGTAAATTCGTTTTCTTTGATTTACTCTAAGGTATAGGTTTTCTTTATTGTGAAATTCTTTGGGATACTCAAATAGTTTTCGAATTTCATATTTCACATGTTTGAGAATAATACATTGCTTAACCTAACGTAGCCTTAAAATAACAATGAGTAGGGAGTAGAACGATACATGCACTAATTACATAGTGGTGATAAAATGATTACCACGAGGGTACAAACCCCCAAACGACAGGTTGTATTAGAGTGACAATGAAAGGAATGCATTAGGGGATGCATTAGGGCATAACAAGACAAGAAAAGTGAGGTATTGATTTAATGAACCGTGACTCAATAGGCGCTCGAGGCTCTGAAGCTAACGTTCGACCCTGCAAGCACACCAATAGATCCCAACGAGCTATGTATTGAGTGTCTCTCTCTCTCTCTCTCTCTCTTTTTTCTCTCTCTCTCTCTCTCTCTCTCTCTCTCTCTCTCTCTCTCTCTCTCTCTCTCTCTCTCTCTCATCCGCTTCTTCAATCCCTTTCACACTCACCCCCCCACACACACACACAACCACATCCACATGCACATATATATACATAAATGCATATGAGTACATGGTAAGCCACGTTTCGCCTGTCGTAATCTGCACGAAAACAAAATGTTCCATATTCGGTACAGTACCGCGTGGCTCTTGTACCATGAGTCTGGAGGGCTCGCTCTTGTACCATGAGTCTCGAGGGCTCCCTCATGTGCCGTGAGTCTCGAGGGCTGGCTCTTGTACCATGAGTCTCGAGGGCTGGCTCTTGTGCCGTGAGTCTCGAGGGCTGGCTCTTGTGCCGTGAATCTCGAGGGCTGGCTCTTGAGCCGTGTGCCTCGGGGCCTGGCTCTTGTACCATGATCCTTGGGGCTCGCTCTTGTATCGTGAGCCTCGAAGGTTCGCTCTTGTACCGTGAGTCTTGGGGCATCGCTCTTGCACCATGTGCCTTGAGGGCGAGTGTTTGCACCATGAGCCTCCATGATCTTTACTCCCCCCTCCCCCCTCAAAATAAAAAAGGGTAGCTTCCCACCCTGAGAATCTTTGGTAGAGATTTTCCCCTTAGACTCAGTATAACACTACATCACCGAATGCCCAGTTATTAAACCATTCAGACCCGTTGGCATGAGGTACCTAGAGCTTTGCAATTACTTTATTCACTCTCGTGTTTTTGAAGATATCCTCATATTGCACCCAAAATTTGCCAGTGCAGGCTACTAAACATATGGCCCTGTATGACTAACCATCTTGTGTGATGGAGATTTTTTAGCACCATGTAGCTAGTTCTTGACACACTCTATATTCCCCTTCATATAGTCTAGGGTAGCAAGTTCTAGACATACTCTGTACTCCTCCTTCATATAGTCTAGGGTAGCCGCACAAATGCAAACGCACTTATAGTATTAAAATAATAATAATAATAATAATAATAATAATAATAATAATAATAATAATAATAATAATAATAATAATAATACATTATTCACTCTTGTGTCATTGATATCCTCGTAATATAAATTACGAGGATTTTATCGAGGTCGAAGCTCAACCTCTACAAACACAACTAGGTTAGTACGGCCTAAATACCCATTTCATGCAACAGTCTCTTTTCAGCCCATACAACCAGGAGCGGCAGTGGGGCATTCTCCCAGTCCTTAATAATAACCAGGTGGTTAACAACCATAAGTTCAATACCAAACAAAACCAAATGGAATTATTGGTGGAGTAATAAATGATAATTTAAGAGGCTATTCACTGACTCTACTCTGCATTTCCTTCCATATCGTTCACTCAAATTTGTTCATATTTTACTGTGCAAATTTGGCCCCCCAATGTTTACTATGTATATATAGTTTTAAACGTCTCTCGTCTCGTGAGTGTTGTGTTATAATGTGTTACAAGAAGGCAACGGAAAATACATATACATGTCATGTTTAATTATTTGCCTATTTCTTTTATATACAGTGGATGTAATCGAATGGTCTTTGGTTAGGTTAATCTAGCAACTTAAAAACTATAAAATATATTATTAATATACAACTCATTTATTAGAAATATTTAATTTTACATTGTATTTTAATTAATAAACTTAGATAGGCCGTGGCAGTATCACGCTGACCATATAGGAAATATATCTGATTTTTCAACATAATCCACAGTAAAGGCTCGGTGTATGCATACAGATAAGTGGGGTACACATGGTGTATACATACAGATAAGTGGGTACACATGGTGTATACATACAGATAAGTGGGGGTACACATGGTGTATACATACAGATAAGTGGGTACACATGGTGTATGCATGCAGATAAGTGTGGTACACATGTTAGAGTACAGGTCGTCCTCAAACACACATTACCACATGTTTCTCAACGCGATTCTTTCCCTAACAATGATTCGACTAAGTGAGAGTTGCCATTTCTCCACTCTTCTCGTCTCTCTCTCTCTCTCTCTCTCTCTCTCTCTCTCTCTCTCTCTCTCTCTCTCTCTCTCTCTCTCTCTCTCTCTCTCTCTCTCTCTCTCTCTACTATCTTCCCTTACCTTTCTCACATTATCTCCCATATTTTTTCTTCCTCTTTTCTTCCATGTCATCTCCGTTCTTTCTCCCATATCACCTTTCATATTGTATCATTTTGTCTCGATTGCTATCTCTCTCTCTTTCTCCCATGCTATCTCTCCTTGCCTACCTATATCTCCCCCTCATACCCAGCCCTTACATTTTACCTTTCCTCTTCTCTGGTTTATCTCCCACTTCCCTCTCCCCTCGTGTCCCCTCGACCATGTTGATGACATTACCCCACATTAGCTCGTTACCCCTCAGTAATACTCAGGTGAGGGTCACTATACCTCCCACACAGGGCAGAGGGGACGTGTACTCACCTAGTTGAGCTCATCTGGTTGAGCTTGCGGGGGTTGAGCTGCGGCTCTTTGGTCCCGCCTCCCAACTGTCAATTGGTGTATAGATTCCTGAGCTTATTGTACTCTATCACATCTACATTTGAAATTGTGTATGGAGTCTGCCTCCACACCTTCACTTCCTAATGCATTCCATTTGTTAACTACTCAGACACTGAAAAAATGTATGTATGTGTGAAACTCTGCTCATTTATTTTCCGCCATCTCCGGGGGTCGAACCCCGGTCCCCAGGATTACGAGCCCTGAGTGCTGTCCACTCCGCCACCAGGCGCCCCGTGTGTGTATGTGTGTGTGTACTCACCTAGTTGTGCCTGCAGGATCGATCATTGACTCTTGGATCCCGCCTTTCTAGCCATCGGTTGTTTATAGCAATGACTCCTGTACTATTTCCCTATCATATCTAGTTTCAAAATAGGGTTTGCTTTCACAACCTGCTCCTTAAGTGCATTCCATATTTCTCTCGCGCTAAACGAAAACTTCCTAACATCTCTGTGACTTATCTGAGTTTCCAGCTTCCACCCATGTCCCCTCGTTCTGTTACTATTATGTGTGAACATTTCGTCTATTTCCACTCTGTCAATCCTCTTGAGTATTATATATGTTCCTATCATATCCCCCCTCACCCTTCTGTTTTCTAGTGTCGTAAGGTTCAATTCCTTCAGACGTTATTCTGTGTGTGTGTGTGTGTGTGTGTGTGTGTGTGTGTGTGTGTGTGTGTGTGTGTGTGTGTGTGCCCGCTGCTGTTAACCACCTGGGTTATATTAGGGGGCGGTAGAATGCCCACTGGCGCTCCTGGCTGTGTGGGCAGGAAGGAGCTAGGTGGGTCTGACAGAATATGACCAGGTCAGCGGGGCGCCTGATCCTGTGGGTTGTGGAGGCTGGCAGGAAGTTTGAAGGACAAAGGGAAGGGTAATAAATACCTAGAATTACTACTCGGAAAAAATGGTAAGAGGTGTTAAAACTATTTCCCAAACAGCAGTGTTGGTCGCGTGGCTGTTGAACTGCTGAGGGGAGAGCATTAGTTATTACTGCATGGTGTATTGCTGTATATTGTATTACTGTATGGTGTATATCTCCTTCATCACTACCCTCTTCCATGTTGGCTCTCCTTCTCTCCTTCACCTCCACCCTACTCCATGACACATTTATGGAACATAATAAACCACTATATGTTTATGGGGGAGAGGAAATGCTGTAACTGGTAGACCGTATGGAGGCTTATAGGGCGCTTGTCTTCCTAAAACACGGAATTATTCCTCTTTGTTTCATAAGTTTTTTTTTTTATGTGGCCTGAGCAGGTTTGGCTGACATCTGTTCAGTAACATCTTTGCTGATTGCCTGTTGATTATCCCCCCCCCCCTCCCTTCCTTAACACACAGAGCCCAGTAGGCTCAGGAATCTGTACACCAGTTGATTGACAGTTGAGAGGCGGGACCAAAGAGTCAAAGCTCAATTCCCGCAAGCATAACTCGGTAAGTACACATGTTCCTGCGTGTGTCAGGAACATGTGTGTGTGTCTGTGTGGTATAGACTTTTCTGTCAGGTCAAGACAGAAAAATAAGGGGAGACATGATCACTACCTATATAATTCTCAGAGAAATTGACAGGGTAAAGATTAACTGAAATCACACATAACGCATTAGAGTGAATATTTAGATCCCCTCCAATATAGTTTCAGTGTGCTTTTCTCCTACCAGCCCCTTCCTTTTGTCTTTTATTGTGTTTTATTAGATATTTAAATGTTACAAGATTTTCATTACTTATTACAATGGGTTTAGAGGTTACGGATCTTTTGGAGCTCCTCCGCTTCCGGACAGGAACCTAGTATCAATATCAATTATCAATTACCCTCGACAGTGAAGAAGAATGTAAGAAATATTAAGAAGATTCGTGTTAGAATTATTAATCTTACCCTTTCGGTCATATTCAACAACATATATATGTGTATATATATATATATATATATATATATATATATATATATATATATATATATATATATATATATATATATATATATATATATATATATGTCGTACCTAGTAGCCAGAACGCATTTCTCGGCCTACTATGCAAGGCCCGATTTGCCTAATAAGCCAAGTTTTCCTGAATTAATATATTTTCTAAATTTTTTTTCTTATGAAATGATAAAGCTACCCATTTCATTATGTATGAGGTCAATATTTTTTATTGGAATTAAAATTAACGTAGATATATGACCGAACCTAACCAACCCTACCTAACCTAACCTAACCTATCTTTATAGATTAGGTTAGGTTAGGTACCCGAAAAGGTTAGGTTAGGTTAGGTTAGGTAGGTTAGGTAGTCGAAAAACAATTAATTCATGAAAACTTGGCTTATTAGGCAAATCGGGCCTTGCATAGTAGGCAGAGAAGTACGTTCTGGCTACTAGGTACGACATATATATATATATATATATATATATATATATATATATATATAATTGTTTTTGAGTTAGGCTGAGGCGAAAGTCTTTAAAACTTGTATTTGATTCTGAGTCTCTTCGGTCTCCTCCTTCCACCCCCCCCCCCATAAATCTTGTTTGAATTCCATGATTAATATTTAATGGAATTAAACACTCCAATTCGGGGTGCAAATATAACGAAAATTGAACAAATATAAGTTTGTAGATTTTATTTTGCAACATACAGGTTGTATGTTGTAACAACATAGCCAAGAGTTTGATCATTTTTTGTTGTGCATGCAGTTGCCTTCGTGTTAAAGGATGTATGTGTTCATACAGAGATGCGGCACATTGTTACCAAAATATTATACTAACTTGTGAAATTGGTACCTTGACATATGCCTGTACCTGACTGTACCTGACGTTGATATATAACGTTGACATATTTGTCTTTTTGGACAGGGAGAAGAGACAAAATAAGAAATGTTTGTGTCTTTTATGATATTACGTCATGTAAGAAGCAGATTACAAAAGCAACTCAGTACAGGAAACGAGCAATTAACACACTCTTTGGAGGCAACTGGGTGGTTGAGAAGTGAGGCCACAACCCCCAAACTACCTTCCCCCCATTCTTCTCGCTCCCAACCCCCTCATTCATTTCTCATACCTCTGACCCACCCCCTATTGCCTCTCACCTCATCCTTCCAATCGTCTTTATGGCCCTATCCCACTCTCTCCCTCGTCTCTTCCCACCAACTTCACCCTGAACCTATCCTCTAGCTCTTCCCTCACAGTTCCCCCTCTTATGTGAGGGGAAACTGTGAGGGAAGTTTCCCTCTCCCTTTCTTCTCTCCAATCCCATCGTTCACACACTCTAGGAGACGCCAAGGGGAATCCAAATATTTTTTCCCATAATGTTGAAAGAAAATGTCATTATCATATATTGGTTCTCCGGGTTTTCGCAATCGATTTAATATGAATTTATATTTCTTCTGTCAATAAATATGATCACAGTTTGTAAACAATGAATATATTTTGTATCTTGACAACATTTTTGGACGCATGAGGTCGTTTACGCATGAAGTCGTTTACGCATGAGGAAGTTTACGCATGAGGAGGATTATGCAGCAGTCATCGGGAGGATAAACCCTCCATGCAAACTCCACCTACTATCAGCAAGAAGAAGAGTGCTTCCAGTCGGCTCCCCCAGACGCATAGTGAAGCTGACGCATCCAAAAACACGGGAAAGCTGACGCATCCAGACATTGACGCATCCAGACACACTGGGAAGTAAACGGCGTAACTACTTAGAATTTATCAATTCCATAAAACAACTATGGTAAATTGTGATTATACATAGTAAGATTCCCATGCCATTTATTGTGCACAAAGTAGTGCCTATAGGGACTATGTACAAGTAATGGTGAGTACGCTCGGACGCGAGTCCAGGCCGAAGCAAAAACACTTTGGCAGAGTTTCTTACATCTGATGCATCTGTTCACCTAGCAGTAAATAAGAACCTGGGAGTTATATAGATGGTTGCTATGGGCTGCATCCTGGGGATGTGAGGGGAGAGAGAGAGAGCCTATTTTTAGGCCCTATAAAAATAGAGCCCAACCTATTTTTCCTGATATGATCGAGGAAATATAGGTTGGGAGACAGTACAATAGACAGCCGACGGTTAGAAAGGCGGGGTCCAAGAGCTAACAACTCGATTCTGCAGGCATAAATAGTAAATATAGGTTTGGGTAAGGTTTACCTTTTGAATTTACAATTATTATTTCTTTTTAGGAAAACTTAGTTTTTTCAAATTCTTCGAAATAAACAATTTAAACATTCCGTGTAGAATGGACGGGAATTTAGTTGTGTAAATGTTTCTAATGTTATTTAATGTAATACTTAATTATTTAATTCCAACGTTATATGCTTATTTAGTTTTTTCTCGTTACTCGTTGCGTTTTCACAATACTCGTTTCCTTTTCTCGTTACTTGTTTTCCTCTGATGAATGAACATGAACATTAATTATGGTGTAATTTACTTCTATGAACCTCTCGACAAAGTCAGCTTCTTCAAATTGAGAGAAATTAAGACGAGAGGATAGTGGAAGCCGGAAACACAAATGAGTTGATGGAATGAGTTAACTGTCTGCCACGGGGACAAAGCAGACCCGTGGCGCAGTGGTAAGGCAGATCGACGCCCGGCGCTTTGGTCTGGGTTCTTATCTTGGTCGAGAACGAATGACTGGGCGCCAGTCCTTAACTTTAGCCTCTGTTCACTCAGCAGTGAATGGGTACCTAGTTGTTAAACGATTTGGCGGGTCGTATTCCAGGGAAACTTGGGATTGAGGACATGCCCGAAACACTATGCGTGCAAGTGGCTTTACAAGTATGGAACAACTCTTGTATATGTAAATTAAAAACAAATAATAAATGTAA
The DNA here is from genome assembly GCF_040958095.1 of Procambarus clarkii. Taxonomy (NCBI): domain Eukaryota; kingdom Metazoa; phylum Arthropoda; class Malacostraca; order Decapoda; family Cambaridae; genus Procambarus; species Procambarus clarkii. The sequence continues at coordinate 18,823,922 of NC_091235.1, forward strand.
GGAAATACTGGGACCCTGTATGAGTGGTCAACACCTGGCCCGGGCTGATAGAAGTTCTGGAAGCCACCTCCTTCCACAACCTTTAGGACAGATTTGACCTTTTGAACATCAGCATAGTTAAATCATAGCCAAACAGGTACAGCATTGTTAGGGGGCGGGTCATTATGAACTACTGTAGACCTCACTTCCACTTTGTCACAGATAGGTAAGCACCTCCTTTTGCCTCCTTTGAACTTCCTCCTTTTTCCATCTTCCTCCTACCTCTTTCACTGAACCTGTTCCTGCCTCCCCTGAGCCTTGCTATAGCCATAAAGTCTCTTTACGACATCTCTGTTACCTTTTTCCTCTGCAGTCAGCTCAAACCCAGGGAACCGTGGGAGGGAGGCTGGGGTCTTAAGCCGAGACCTCGGGCTTTTCCTGTCCCATCGTCTCTGTGTCTGCCAGCCTGTCTGCCTGCCAGCCTGCCTGCCTGTCAGATTGACTTTCTCCTGCATGCCCTTAATAGACATTGTACTCAAATGTGTACGTCTCCATACTTGACACATCGTAAGTTATTCTTTATCATTCTTAATTGCAATCAACTCTAGAACACAGTTGCAACATTTTTTTCTGAATCTAGACACACACACATACAAGAACATTATTAATAATGATAACACAGTCCATTTCATGTGGTTTTCATCTTATGTTGGCCTCCGTAAGCATGACGGAACTGATGAGTTCTGCTGAGAACTGATAAGAATCTGCCTTCATATAAGACAACTTCAAATAAGCAATCTGAAAACAGAATACGCCAAGAACTTCAACAATCTCTCTCTCTCTCTCTCTCTCTCTCTCTCTCTCTCTCTCTCTCTCTCTGAGGATAATGCTTAAGAGATTGCATGTCTTTTATTTTCTATCTCTACTGCCCTTCATCGGTTTCTCACTCCTATTCCTTTCGTCCGTATCCCGTCCCTGCCTCACTTCCCACACATCCTCCTTACTTTCCAGTTCCCTCTTCCCACTCCACTCCCGATTCAGAGCCACTGTCAGACCGTATCCTCGACCCCTACAGGCGTGGCAAGGTATAATAAATCCGACGTATAGTTCCAGGAATTACCATACTGTGTCGATGTACAGCGCCAGTGGACCTGGATCTTAAGCCTTCCCTTCTTCCCACATGGGTCCATACTGTAAATGCCTCCTTTCCTCCTTATATTGCATCATATATATATATGTGTCTTTTGGGGTTGTAGTGCCGTCCTTACGTCCGTCTGTGTGCTGATAATGGAGGATATTGAGTTTTAGTTACGATAATCTGTGTGGGCACTCGGCTTGGAGCAGATCTTATATATTCCCCCTCGAGTGTGTTGGGGATGTGTGGATACAGTGCAAGAATTTCTAGATACTTTTATCTTTAATAATAAAATACCTAACATTTCATGGAGCAGGAAGGTCGTATTCCGCTATCAATCGTGGTTATGAAGACCTCCACAATTGCTTACTGACTAACCAGCAAGTACACTTCAACCCTGCTCTTGGTCCTGGATTATATGAGGATGTAGCTCAGCAATATACAGTCATCTGTACAAAAATATAGAAAGGAATTATGTGGATATAATGGAAATTTCTGAAGTAAAATTCATGAGCTAATGGAATTTGTTGGTACAGAAAATATATACCTTATCGTACGAGTTAATTGCTTTTGTGTTTGATAATTTAAATTGTTTCAAACAGAATCAACAGAATATTTTTTTCCTCTATGCGAATATATTTTAAATGTGGCATCAAAAGAGTTAAAATAAGAGCAAACACAGATCTTTTGTGTAGATAATAATAAAGCAAAGGAAACCTTAACCTAAAAGTATGCTACATAAATCTTCCAGCTTTATTTTGCTCCAATGAGACCCACTTAGTGTCTTGCTGCGTAGTATCTTTGGTCACCATTCTACAGATTGTATAGAAATTCTCTGGAAAGAATTGATCGCTGAATACCGAAGCTGATCATAATATTAACTCACTACGACAGGTTGAGGGCATCAGCATCATATTGTATTCAGAGGTGAACAGCGAGGGGAGATGAGGCTTGAGGGGAGACGGGCATTAACCAAGGGGACACAAATATGGTTTTGAAATATTAGGTGGAAACAGAACTCGACTCAGTTTTGGTTCAGTTTGTTTACTCTGCAACTGATACCCAAGCTGTGGGTGGTAGTGAAGCCCATACCCATCCTGTGGGTGATAAAGGACCCGATGGCCTCTCTGTGAGTGACAGTGGCACCCATACCTACCTGGCCTAGATCACTCAACAGAACTTATCCGGTCTGGACCACCAAGTCTTTGGCAGAGTGTTCTTCCCCAGCACACCTCCCCCAGTACACCATCCCCTGCACCCATCCAACTTCTAACTCTAACCCAACACCCTCCCCCACCCTCTAACTTCCTCTCGCCCCCTTCAAGCTTGCCTACCCTTCGAACTCCTTCAACCCCCCATCCCCCAAACTCCTCCACCTTCCCTACCCTCCAGCCTT
>NC_091235.1:18831431-18898042 GCF_040958095.1 Procambarus clarkii
GCCATAACAGGATTTTCCCACAATCCCCCCATGCACTCTGGCTCTGTACACCAGTTACAGATACTCGTAACGTTACGATACATGTCACATTAGTGGGATTACTCTCTGTGAATACGCAGATTCATATTTTACAATGAAATATGGCATCTTATTTACACTCGACATCCGTCTTGACATTCGCTATTTTCTCTATGCGTTACGAATGATTTATATTTTGTGACTCAGATCTTGCGTCACTTAAACTAGAAAATCAGGGCCATGAATGGAATCTAACATGACTTATCACATCCTAGGACCAGTGCATTTATAAATCATTAATATTTAGAAACTATTGCTGTTTATAACAAACAATTTAATGCGCTGTAGACTTAAAAACGAGTATATATATATATATGCCCAGCTTAATTAAAAAGGAATAATGAAGCAACAAGATGTACACATTACTTAAAAGGAATACAACCACACTTTATTTTTTTTTAGCTTAAAGACGTGCAAATAAATGCAGGAAGAACTCTTGACAAACATATGACCTTATGAGGCTGTGGTAACTTGTTCAGTGTTTTGCTTTCTTGCCACTGCTCAGTCGACCCTTTGGCCAGTGTGTACTCACTCTTGTGAACGCCCTCGCCTCCGACACATAAGGAAAGGCGAACTCAACTCATTGTTATTGGTAAGACAAGTTATAAGTCACTGGAAACACTCTGGATACACTCTGCGAGGACACTTGTCTGGGGAGGTGTTTGGTGTGTAAGCAGGAGTGAGAGAATGAGGGTAGCTGAAGTGTGTGAAAGGGGAACGAGGAAGAAGCCTATATGGGCGCTCATGTCATTCAGAAGTGAACCTGTTCTCTCCTCCCCTAATACATCCCATTTGTAACGTAATCGGCCACTCCGTCAACATTGCGTTAGCATAAAGTTAAAGCATCGTTATACTGACAATTTCTGAGCATCGCCTCGATGGGCTAGGTAGGTTGCTTAGGTTTGAATGTTTCTGGTTATTCGAAACAATTTCATTTCGACAATCGTGAGTACTGAGTCCAGGTAGCGTTGTGTCTTCTACCTCTTGAGCAATTCCATGCAGCAATGGTCTGTGCGTCTCCAAGGTGTTGTGCATCTGAGTGTGCTCTACAGTAATTCAGATCATTCATTACCTTACCAAGTGACAGGATGAACAACCCAGCTGGTTTTCTTCCTATTGGGGGGTGTTGTACATGTTGGTATTGGTGGTGTGTCCACTCACAGGATGAGTGGCGCTGCCCAATAAACTCGCTCCTCGGGGCAAAATTAAAATTAAATTAAAATTGTCTGTGCCATGACCCCATAAAGATAATATTACATTAGTACACTTTAAAATGTCATGGGAGACATAAATGTTATTTTTCATGATAAGGAAAGCTGCTGCTGTATAAGGGCCATTACAGCAAATAATATGACGAATCTGAGAGTTTTCACTGAAAGGTTTGCAATTGCTGTCAGTTGTATCCGGTATCGCCTTCACCCCTTCTGTGGCCCTGGGTAAATGTATTTGTACAGTATACTATAATGTCTTCCTCCTAAGAGCCGATTCTCAGTGAAGTGGTGACAGCGTCGTACTTACGATTTCGAAAATTCATTACTACTCTAATCGCTATTCACAATTATTTGGTGGATACGTTCATTGTGCAAGAGCTACCAAGAAGAGCAGGTACAAATTGCTTTCTCTACATATATATACTCAAGACACTTTTCTTATATCTGTCAGTACATTCACCGTCTTTTCACTCTATGAAAAGTGGCTCTTGTCTTTTTCATTCAATGTCTCTCCGTATATCTGTCTCCTGTCTGTGTCTCTCTCGATATCTCTGCTTCTTTTTCTGTCTCTCTGTGGCTCTGTGTTTTTCTCTCTGCCTTTCTGTGTCGCTTTCTTTCTCTCAATGTCTTTCTGTGTCTCTGTGATTGTGTTTCTCAGTCATCTGTTAATATAATATATAATTCAAATGTTTGTAATGATTCAATGTTTAAAGAGTGTGATTTTGTGAACCTTGGCTTCTAAGGTATTTTAGGTACTGATTTTAACATAAGAATCACATAATTCCTTTGGTAGTGAACTATCTATTTACTTAACATAACTGACATTCAAAAAATATGTCGGGTTGTTACTCCATTATTACTCGACGTGTTTCAAAATATAAGGGAATGGCTTTTGTGGTTATCGATTTAAAAAGAATTCCGACAATAGACGTTAAGCTAATTGAACGAAAAGTCGACTCATGTGATCTAACTTCCTTCTTAACATTCGGCTCAACATTTGCACAATTACACAACTCCGGCACTCTGCTCTTCTCCAATAATTTATTAAATTTGCAAGACACGGGCTCAATGAGCTCTTCTTTACGTTCTTTTAGCACCCTGGCAAATACTTCGTCTCGCCATAGGATTTATTTGACTTTAATTTGTTTGTACTTGTTTAATATCTTCCTTCCTTGTAGCCACTAGTCCAATCAACTTGTCCTTTTCACCATTCACGCAGATGTGTTCAGCTGCAGGCATAATATATAGTTCTTCTCTAATATATATACAGAGACAAAGTAGTCATTTTATAATGCCATCCATTTCTTTGTCATTATCAACTGCCTGACTTATCTTAGTTTTTACTGACCCATTAATCTTCTCCTTAATCCTTGTTTTATATAACTGAAGAAAAAGCTTTTGAATTTGTTTATGCCTGCCGGATACGTTTCGCTCAATTATTTCAGAACACTGAACAATGTCAGCATCTTTGGGGTTCCGGATATATTGCCACTGATCAGGTTATCTTGAGATGATTTCGGAGCTTAGCGTCCCCGCGGCTCGGTCCTCGACCAAGGAGTCCCGTGACACTGATCTTCTCATTGGCTGGGGACCTACTGACCCTTGGCTACAGAACAGCACAATTAAACACCTTTTTTTTATTTTAGAATAAAAGTTTGCAGCAATACATGACATTCCTTTTTAATGGGAGAACATTTACCTCGGGCGGCGTGCCTGCAGGCGTCGCCTCTAACACTCGAGCTACATGGAACACCACCACAAATTGGTCCACTCCAGTGATGCCAAAACTAACTGTGGCCGGGGACACGATCGTCTCTTTTACGCTGGTTATGACGAGGTAGCGGGGGGGGGGGGGGGAGGAAGTATCAGGATAAAGCGCCAAGCCAGCCACCACGATTATGTAGCACTTGGAAGGGTAAGGGTTTGGGATGGGACGGAGGGGAGGGGTGAAAGGAATGGTGCTCAACCACTTGGACGGTCGGGGATTGAACTTTGGGGAGGGGGAAGGAAAAAACTATTTGTTTCATTCAAAGTTATCGCTACTGGCTTGGGTATTGTGGCTTTTCTTCTTCTTGCTGGTTCTGTTTTTCTCCACTATTTACTTTTATCTCCTCTTCAGTCTATTCCTAATTCTTCTCCTCTTAATTCCTATCTCCTCCTCCTGGCTCTTCAGCGGTTGCTGTTATTCTTTGTTGCTTCTGTTATTGTTGCCTTTGATTGTTGCTACTGCCGTTGCTTTCCATATTACTGCCGCTTCTCTGGGATAAAGTTTCATCCACATAACCGCGTCCCCGCTGGAGTGACTCTGCACCTGCGAATAGGTATAATGTATACATTCTCCTGTCCTGTGACCAACTACAGCCACCATCATCACTACACTACTACTACTATTTCAACAACAACAACACTACACTTCACCAACAACAACAACCACCACCACCACCACCACCACCACCGCCATCATCATCACCATCATCACCATCATCATCATCACCATCATCATCATCATCATCATCATTACACTACAAGAATAACTACAGCCACCACCATCAACTACAGCCACCACCATCAACTACAGCCACCACCATCACAACACCATCGCTGGTGGTGGCTGACTAACACAATATACAAAAAATGTTGTGTTTTCGAGCTAAATTGCACGTTGATTTATGGGAGAGATAAGCATGGAAACGCTGTAATTTGATAGAATTATTAACATTTCAGGCATGAGTCATAGTAGTTAAATCTGAATCCGAAAAAATGTGGCATTGCAGAGTCAATGTTAGCCATTTTTTTTTATTTTTTTTTTAACAATGCATTATTGCATTATTTTAACCTAAGTGGCTCTTTTTTATGGTGTCATTCAAAGTCAAAGCGGTTTATTCTTACTTGTAAATATACTTATTTAACAGTAGATTAACAATTCATGTAAGAGAAAACAAAAGTAATTCACGTGCTAATAGAATCTATAATTCTTGCTTTTGATAATATTTACCAGCTCAAAATATACATTTATTTCAATAAATTAGAATGTGCGTGTCTGAGGCTGGAGGCTAGAGGCCTATTCCTAGCAGGAGTAGCTAGGAATGCTACTCCTATTCCAAAACTAGTAGGTCGGCGTTCAATCCCCGACCATCCAAGTGGTTGAGCACCATTCCTTTCCCACCGTCCCATCCCAAATCCTTATCCTAACCCTTTCCAAGTGCTATATATAGTCGTAATGGCTTGGCGCTTTCCCACGATAATTCCCTTCCCCGCTAGCTAGGACTGTAACCTCGGACCTGGACAGTGAAGGAGGTAATCACCGCAGAAACTGGAACGAGAAGAGCAAAAATGATTATAGAAAGAGGGGTCAGAAAATGGAAACGTTTTCTACCTGAGGACAAACTAATCAATGCATAAATATTCAGAATAAGGCAAATATATTTTTTAGAAGTGTTAGCAATAATGAAACTGATGTCATTCTTCGGTTTTATCTTGCACGTATTAGGCCCCATTTAGATTATGCAATACAATGATGGTAGCAATTTTCTAGAATGGATATAAATTCATTTGAACGAGTACTGAGAAGGATGACAAGCCCCATCTCAGGAATCGTCAAACCTCAGAGGTCCAACCCAGGCGCCGAGAAGCTTATACCAATGGTGTCCAAATCGTGCACTGGGAAAGCTTAGCAATGGTACCCAACCCATGTGCTGGGATAGCATACCAATGGTACCTAACCCAGAAAGCTTACCAGAGGTTTAAAAGTCGAGAGTTCCAAGTTCCCAAACGGCAAGAGACAAAATAAACAACATATATGTTACTGATATCAGCATTTTCGACTTTCCCCAAACGACAGAAGAGAACAGAAAAATAGAAAAAGAAACTGTGTCGACGACAAAATATATAAATTAAATGTGCATAAGGCTTTGTTACTCCTGGGATAAATTCTTTTAAATTGTTCATTTCCCTTGAGCTGAAAATTTTCATTAAGAGAGAGAGAGAGAGAGAGAGAGAGAGAGAGAGAGAGAGAGAGAGAGAGAGAGAGAGAGAGAGAGAGAGAGAGAGAGAGAGAATGTAAAAACGAGGCACGGACGATCTCTGAATAACGTGGTGGACAATATAACAAAACCTAGAGTTGGATTGTGATTGTGGAGGGTGGCGGTGGTGGGTTGTGATGATGAAGGGTGCTGATTGTGGGTTGTAACTATTCTGTCATTCGAATTCTCTGTCTTATCTGACCTTCATGTTGTGAATGGAGGCTGTTATGTTGTTCCAAGTTACTGTATTATGAAAACACTTCTATTAAGCTCCCCGCTCCCAGCTCAGCAAAAGTGACAATGATACAAATAATATTACTAGTAAGGGCTGTGTCCACAGGCTCGGCTCCTCCACAGGGTGATTTAGTGAGACTAATTAAGACTACATTATGAAACTAATTATTGAAGAAGGGAACTGCAACTACTAAGCTGGTAATATTGCACTGGGTTATTCCACATGCCTCTGTATGACTAACCATCCTGTGTGATGGGGATTTTTAGCATCACGCAGCTAGGTTTTTGACACACTGTACGCCCCTCCATATAGTCTAGGGTAGCTGCATAAATGCAGATGTGCCTAAATGTGTTAATAAAAAAATAAAAAATATAGGAAAAAGGAAGAGAAGAGAAAGCAAAGTGTCTGAGACCCATATTTGTTTCATTGTTTCTTGAGGAGGGGATGCAAAGGGGAAGGCGGGATGAGATAGAGATAGCTAGATAGTAAGATAGCTAGCCATATAGAGAGCTAGAGAGAGAGATAGCTAGAAATAGAGAGTTGGGAAGACAGAGAGACCTGAGCAACGCCGGTACCCCCCTAGTAATGAAATAAATACCTCTATGCAATGTAGTCTTGTTTTTCTTAAATTACAGCACAAAGCCTTAAGGGCACCTCGCTTTACACTTCATTGAAAAGTGCAGTATGAAAAGTCATTTTTTTTTGTAAGTCCCGGCACTTGTGATTTGTGTGTGTGTACTCATCTAGTTGTGCTTGCATGGGTTGAGCTCTGGCTCTTTGGGCCCGCTTCTCAACTGTCAATCAACTGCTTTTGTGCTGAAGTGTGTGTGTGTGTGTGGCAAGGCCCAGGCGGTGATTTGTATAACTGCCTTTGTTGTTTGTACTTGTTCTTGCTCGTGTTCTTAGCTAGACGTGTTCCTGCTGGTATTCTTACCTCCAGCCGTGGTTTTGTTCGTGTTCTTGGCTAGACGTGTTCTTAATGCTGGAGTTCTTAGTTAAAAATGTTCTTGGTATGGGTCTTGACCCAAATGTGTAGTTATCTGTTACACATTAAAACGGTCCTTGTTGACCTATTTGTATTCTTTTGCCCCATGATGGCTGAGGCTCAAACATGCAGTCACTTCCTGTTCTTTGTTTGTTCACCGCTCAAGGAGCATTTCAAGGCTTTTGCTGCACTACACAAAAGGCTATTTTTAAAAAAAGAAAAGCGTAATAAAAACACAAAATGTTGGTAGATTTTGTAAGATTTTTACTTTTATTTTGTGATGAATCGAAAAAGTTTTGCTTATTTTGAAGTAATTATTTTAGCAGGGATAAACTCGGTATATAATACACATTTACAATGACTAATAACGGGTGACCTCTGAATGTATGTGGAAATAAAAATGATGTTTTATTCATCCTAAAGGCAAATGTGGGGGTTGCCGCTTTGAAACGCGGACTTTATTCACCTAGTTGTGCTTGCGGGGGTTGAGCTCTGCTCTTTCGGCCCGCCTCTCAACTGTCCATCAACTGTTACTAACTACCATTTCCCCCCGCCCACACCACACACCCCAGGAAGCAGCCCGTGATAGGTGACTAACTCCCAGGTACCTATTTACTGCTAGGTAACAGGAGCATTAGGGTGAAAGGAGCTCTGCCCATTGTTTCTCGCCGGCGCCCGGGATCGAACCCGGGACCACAGGATCACGCGACCAGCGTGCTGTCCGCTTTATAACACACTGTGTGTGTGTGTCAGTCTTGTGGATAGAATTACTTAGGACATTTTTATGGAGGCAACTATTCCATTACCAGCACTCACCAACACAGCAACACTCACCAACACAGCAACACTCACCAACACAGCAACACTCACCAACACAGTAACACACACCAACACAGCAACACACCATCACAGCAACACACCATCACAGTAACACTCACCAACACAGTAACACACACCAACACAGCAACACACCATCACAGCAACACACACCAACACAGCAACACACCATCACAGCAACACACACCAACACAGCAACACACCATCACAGCAACACACACCAACACAGCAACACACCATCACAGTAACACACACCAACACAGCAACACACCATCACAGCAACACACACCAACACAGCAACACACCATCACAGCAACACACACCAACACAGCAACACACCATCACAGTAACACACAGCAACACACCATCACAGCAACACACACCAACACAGCAACACACCATCACAGCAACACACACCAACACAGCAACACACCATCACAGCAACACACACCAACACAGCAACACACCATCACAGCAACACACACCAACACAGCAACACACCATCACAGCAACACACACCAACACAGCAACACACCATCACAGCAACACACACCAACACAGCAACACACCATCACAGCAACACACACCAACACAGCATCACTCACTAATTTTGTTGCGGCTGACCGAAAGAAATATGTTGAATAGATTTATTTGATGAAAGACTTCCCTGGCATCGACCTGTTCTCTGACTCCACAGACGGGCAAGGGAGACAGATGAAAGCTGAATGAGCCACAGATCAATTAGAACAAGTATTCACTATCAGAATAGTGAAGCGAACGATGTCGTTCAGGGGGCGAAACCCTTGGAAGCAAAGATCGAATTTTGTTCCACTCCTTAACTGTTCATGCAGCAGTAATATAAAACCCAATTGAGTCTGGAAATAATATACCAAGCGACTAAATTAAAAGAGGTTTGATCCAAGAGCTGAATCTCAACTCCAGCAACCATAGCTATATGCACATAGGTATATGTGTGTGTATTGATATCCAAACACCTTGGTTCAAACATCGCAACAAAATGGAACCTACGTACAAAGATTGGCTGATTACCCAAACCAAGCACCCTTTCAACACACAGGTACATGCATGAGGCGGCCCTTGCAGGAGCAATTTCACATAGGCAAGAGAACAATGCCTGTTGAATTTACCCACTATTGACTTCGACAAGTAACAGCACGAAATGATATCTCCTTGAAAAAGGCAGCAAAACCAAACATATATATATATATATATATATATATATATATATATATATATATATATATATATATATATATATATATATATATATATATATATATATATATATATATATACAACTTTAGAACACTTTCCCACCAGGAGACTCGAACCCTAGCCAGCACAGAAGCCTTCCAGCAACTGGCATAACAGGTACGCCTTAACCCTCTGCACCACCGCTCAGACCCTTAAAAGATATATATATATATATATATATATATTTATTTATTTATTTATTTATTTATTTATTTATATATTCGCCACGGGTTTAAACTCCTTCCGATACACGTTTTGCGCAAGAAAAGTGTAGACCCCGACGCTGTAAATACACAGGCTGAACTTCTTTCATCCGTCGGCATCAGAGTGGCGGGAAGGTCTGGTGCGCCCCGTTCATCACTATCACACACACAGCTCGTCCGCTCAAGCCGACAACTTGACGTACAGTACCCTTTAAGGAGCGTAAGTTTCCTCTGAATGCAAATTACCTTTCTCTTCTCGTGTGGTGTTTCGTACTGCTGTGTATATCTTCGTCTCTTAAGAGCATATTAGTGTAAAGAGGTCTGGGCATTACTAATACTCCCAGGAAAGTCTTGATGTTTGGTTTACCATAATATCTGTTGTTATATTTTCTGTCTTTCGTGTGAAATTAACGTGCTTTTGTTTTGTTGATTTGTGTCTTGAGTCAGTTCCTTGTGTGAGAAGTAAGATTATCTGAATAACACTCATAAGCAAGTTATATGCTGCAACTAAAGAGTTATATTAGGTCTAGAAACTACAATTTTTGTTTTCATTAAGGAAAAAAACATATGAACAGCAAAATCATTGCTCTGAGCTCAGGACTATCCAAAACATCTTCAGGCTATGCCCTTCTAAGCATAGAATATTATGTATTACGTATAGCTAGGCCTAGGGTAAGTTAAGTTAGGTGCTTTTGTGTGGTTGGCGAGTATTTATGTATAGTGTTTGCTAATAAATAATTTAAAGAGGTTCACTTAGAGCATAAGAATTGAGCGAAGCACTGTTAGAAGCCTGTCCTCATCAACATAATTCAAGTGTTCATTAATCCAGCCGACGGTAAGACAGTCACCCCCACCACAGTGGAAGGACAGTGACGGTAACGCTGTCACTGTCCCACAGCCGCCCGTCACAAGCAGATACCTCCTTGGTTGTTCCTCGGGACAAGATAAGGACGAGGATGTAAACTTGCATGAAACAAAAAATGTTTACGTTGAAGAGATAAGAAAGAACTCAAAGTACTGGAATAATAAGATGTAATGGGATGTTGTGTCGACGGCGGCACTCTTGACATTGTTCCTGAGATATGGCTCATGGAGTCAGGCGGGGGCAGGGAAGGGTGTGCTCTGACAGATCAATATCAGACACGGAGGATGAGACGAGGCACCTCCTATCCCAGTCGGCCACGTGATAAGGTATTCGGAGAAAGTTTTCGGATGACGAAACTTCAAACATTTACTCATCGAAACGCCGACTGAGCTCCTCTAGATTCGCAATTGATGCCTTGCTCGTATTGATGGAACTGGTGAACCTAGCATCTTCACTGTCCGAAGGTTGAGCACGATGCTACATAACTCGTTGCAAAATTGTATTATTTTTTTTTTTTAAACATGGACGACACGAGTATTTGCCGAAGCTTTCTGATCATTATCCTGAAAACACAAATGATTATAATTGCCGTCAGAATGAAAAGGCCTAACCTATGCCTAACTATACACAGAATTTTAGACTTAATTATTATAATTTAGATAAATTATAATATTATACTATTTAGATATTATAAATTATTATAATTATTAGAATTTAGGCTAAAATTATAGCCTAAATTCGAGATTTTTTTGTTTTTGGCTACACTATACGCTGAAGCTGGTGAAAATGTCTTTGGGGTCGGCCCTCAGCTTGGACGAACACAGAATGAGCCCGGGTTGCATTGGTGTTGACAGGCACAGCGGTGTGAGAGCCTCCTGCATGCTGCACAGAATTTCGGAATACTTAAAGGTCGTGACAGCAGCAGAAATGGACTTGTCACCATCAGTTGGTATGTTGTATCATGCTAGTTTCTCAGGTGACTTGCTCGGGAGACAATTTCCTGACGAAATATTAATACAGTGTCAGGCCCGGGTAAACCTCTCGAGACCTCTGTGTGTTTGACACACCTGTGTGTCAAACACCTCTGTGTCAGATATGTGTGTGCCAGATACTTCTGTGTCACAAGATACCCTCATTATCGTCTCTGGAACTCTGACATACCTGGTGTCCGACTCACACAGTGACTGATGTGTGTGTATGAGAGAGAAATGTGTTGTGAATACATCATGATAGAAGAAAAATAGACCAGGAGCCAGTACATTAGACAGCCGACAGTTAGAAAGGCGGGGTCCAAGAGCTAACAGCTCGATTCTGTAGGCACAAACAGTAAATGCACACACACACACACACATCTTTCCATCCCTCCATAACACCACTCTTCCACACATTCTCACTTCCTCGACATCCACACTATATTCCACCACACACACCTTCCTAACCCACCACATCTCCCGTCTCTTCCGCACACACCCGTCTCACCCCAGCCTGTCTGGCCGTATCCAGAGGACCGAACGGGCCACTGGTCTGGTTCCCCGGAGTAGGACCAGACCACAATCACAATTGGCCTGGGTAGGGGCAAAAAACCGGACCTAACAGGGAAAGAAGTGAGCCTCTAGGAGGGGCTCCGCACTACCATTCAACTCTTAATGTGCCAAATTGTAAAACTTTACGGCCGTGGATATTGTTTCAGGGACAGTTTGTCGATGTCTTTTTGCGTGTGACTTATATTTCGTGTTTGTAGGACATTGTGTTGCGTTTTGTTAGTTATGTTTTAACCGGACCATAGATACATTAGTGTGTTTCTATATTCATGTAAAATAAACACACACACACACACACACACACACACACACACACACACACACACACACACACACACACACACACACACACACACACACACACACACTCACACCAAGCGGAGAGGAGAGAATTAGCAGGGGGAAAGCGCCAAGCCATCATGTCCATAAGGTTGGGAAGCCTGACCCAGGAACGAAAACTAACTCCTGTTGTCACAACTATAGGCACTCACCTATTTGTGCTTGCGGGGGTTGAGCTTTGGCTCTTTGGTCCCGCCTCCCGACTATCAATCAACTGGTGAACAGATTCTATGCACCTTAAGTGTGCACTCACATGGTTACCCCCAAACAACAGTTATTTCTCAAGTCAATCATTTGTTTTCCTTGTCTTTATGTATCACATCCCTGACCTTCCCCCCTTTCACCTTGTCATCCACCCTTCATGCTCCTCCCACCTCCTTCGTCTTTAAGGCATCATTGCTGTCCTCTCCCCATCCTCCCATTCCCCATAATCCATCAATCTGGCTCCAGGTCTCCCTGGCTCCTCCTGCGTCTGCATTACTCACGCTCATCACCTTTCCAATCTTCATTAACAGTTCCCAAGGATATTTATGGTACATTTGTTTGCACTTTCGCTCCCTTTATCTCTTTTTCATATTTCCTTTTTCTCTCTTTCTCAGGCCTCTACCTCTCTGTCTTCAACGCTCTCAACCAGGAAAGATTTATACCTTAATGGGTAACTCTCTCCGGCAGATAACCTGAATATAGACTTTAAGGTAGCCTGTAGTTTCTCTCTCTCTCTCTCTCTCTCTCTCTCTCTCTCTCTCTCTCTCTCTCTCTCTCTCTCTCTCTCTCTCTCTCTCTCTCTCTCTCTCTCTCTCTCTCTCTCTCACCTAATTGTGCTTGCGGGGATTGAACTCTGGCTCTTTGGTCTTTGTGTGTGTGTGTGTGTGTGTGTGTGTGTGTGTGTGTGTGTGTGTGTGTGTGTGTGTGTGTGTGTGTGTGTGTGTGTGTGTGAGGAAAATCCACTTTAAACGATAAAAGATTGCTTAACGCGTTTTCGGCCATATGGCCATCAGAGTAAGCAAGAGTTTTTGGCCGCCACACGGCCGAAAACGCGTTAAGCCATTTGTGTTGTTCAAAGTGGTGTTTACGCATACTTGGATCAGTGTTTTCATGATGTGGATGAAAATGCTTTACGTTCAACATCTTCAGTACCCCCCGTCATCGTCATCCACATCCTCACACTTATCTGATTCGTATTCATCCACATCCTCATCCTAATGTTCACACACAATCCTCACTCATAGCCTCACCCTCATCCTCCGCCACAACCTCATCCTTATCCTCAGCATCATCATCATGATGCCCGTATAACCAGGAGAGAATATAAGCCTCAAGCTGTTTCTGGAAAGCTTAAGCTTCAACTCATGAATATAAATGGAAAGGACATAAATAACTGGAGCTGCTGGGGTCATTACTCCACTCCCAGCTAATTATCCATCTTTTTGCAGTAATTAAAGATTATTTATCCGTCTTATAAAACACACATGATTTAGTGGTTTATCTCACGCCCCGTGCTACTTGCTTCCCCACCGACCGTCTTCTTTTTGGACTTGACTTAATTGGGAGACGCGATGGAATCTTGCGTTTTTGAGATGATGGGTAGTTATCATGTATTCTTACCTGCTTGTGCGTGTCGGGGGGAATAGGGGAGATTTAGCTTTTTTTGTTCTCCAGTCTCTGTAGTGCAGTTGTAGTGCAGTTGGGACAGAAATGGTTGGGACACGCTTCCTATCACCTAATGCTACTGTTCAACTAGCAGTAAATAGGTACCCGGGAGTCAACCCACCACTGATGTGGGGTGGCTTCCTGGTTGTATCCTAGGGAGGGTCAGTAGTTCCTCCTTGGGAGACTTCGATATAAGCCTAATGTATATATATACACAGGCTGCCTGTCCTGGACACAATGAATTATAATTATGGAATATATGAAGGTGTGTGTCGAATCTGCCTTCACAGCCGCACTTAGCGCTTTCCATCAGTTCTTTTCTCTGGCAGTGAAAATATTCTAATAATCTCTGTGCCTCAATACCCTTTCTCTCTGTGGCTCAATACCCTTTCTCTCTGTGGCTCAATACTCTTTCTCTCTGTGGCTCAATGCTCTTTCTCTCTGTGGCTCAATACTCTTTCTCTCTGTGGCTCAATACCCTTTCTCTCTGTGACTGGCTTTCAAGCTCCCGGTGCTTTAAACAGAAAACACTCTAGTGTGAAACCGGATATTCCGTTATTCTTACTGACTGTCATGATATGAATGGAATAATATGGAATGGAATAATATAATTTTATGATCTGAAAATAACGGAATGTAATTTTGTTGAAAATTATTTAACAAAGTCCCAGTTCCTATCGAGGATTTTCCTTCGCATATTTTTAAAATCTATAAAACTGTTCGTAACCTAATTTTTAACACTGTATTAACCCCGAAAAAATATATATTTATAAATGTTTTCACACGTTTTTATGAACAGTTTTGAATATTTATTACTCAGGCGTCTGACAGCTGAGTGGACAGCGCTTCGGATTCGTAGTCCTGAGGTTCCGGGTTCGATCCCCGGTGGAGGCGGAAACAAAAATTGGCAACGTTTCTTTCACCCTGAATGCCTTGCTCACCTAGCAGTAAATATTTACCTGGGAGTTAGATAGCTGCTAGGGGCTGCTTCCTGGGGATGTGTAACAAAATGGAGGCCTGGTCGAGGACCGGGCCGCGGGGTCGCTAAGCCCCGAAACCATCTGAAGATAACCTCAAGATACTCTGTGCACATATGTACTTACACTATTAAGTACAAAATAATAATACTTGGTGTATGTCATGACATAAGGGTTGGTTGGCATGGTGAACAAAAGGTTGTTGTATTATGTAGGGGGTGAGGCGGTCTGTAAAGGCAGTGAGCTGCATGTAATGGGCTCCGGTTAAGAAAACCAGCTGACTATCCCTCAGTGTTACGAAACACTCCAGGTGACCGTCCCTCACTAGGAGAGGTGAGAGAGGAGGAGAAAGTATGAGCAACCTACTCATACTGCCAGTATGAGAGCCTATACTCCTCATACTGCCTTGCTTTCTGGGGATAGATCACTGATTACTGCCACCAAAACCTCTGCTTTCTTCCACTACCACTACCAGAGCCAACTAACCATCTCCAATACCACAAGTATGCACTTGTTACAACCACCACAACCACGCACTTGTTACAACCACCACAACCACGCACTTGTTACAACCACCATAACCACGCACTTGTTACAACCACCACAACCACGCACTTGTTACAACCACCACAACCACGCACTTGTTACAATCACCACAACCACGCACTTGTTACAACCCACCACAACCACGCACTTGTTACAACCACCACAACCACGCACTTGTTACAACCACCACAACCACGCACTTGTTACAACCACCACAACCACGCACTTGTTACAACCCACCACAACCACGCACTTGTTACAACCCACCACAACCACGCACTTGTTACAACCCACCACAACCACGCACTTGTTACAACCACCACAACCACGCACTTGTTACAACCACCACAACCACGCACTTGTTACAACCACCACAACCACGCACTTGTTACAACCCACCACAACCATGCACTTGTTACAACCCACCACAACCACGCACTTGTTACAACTACCACAACTACGCACTTGTTACAACCACCACAACCATGCACTTGTTACAACCCACCACAACCACGCACTTGTTACAACCACCACAACCACGCACTTGTTACAACAACTGCGCCGTTAACACCCACCCTCCACCACACATCCCCTTGACCTCCTCCTGCCGTCCTACGCGACAGACAATGGGGCCCAAACTACCCTAATGCAATAACGAGCCATTCCTCAAGTTCATTCCCTCTTGGCTTGCCCGTGTGGAATGGAGCTGTGGATGCTCCAGCAGCCAAGCCAAGACCTAATCAGGTCAAGGTGGGTTTGGTCGACCTACTCAGCACTTCCAATCACTATTCAAATTCTCTACGATTGAAACGCATTGCGGGTGTAGAGGAGAAAGTATAGTTCTTTAAGAGAAGAGATTTGCTTTTCCATTACATTTTTAGATGCACCTGGGACAATATGAGGGTGAACATGAGGCTTCTTGCGAGGCGAGAAGTTTGCTTGGGGCTTCTGCTATTAGAGATTCACTTGGAGATGTGTTGTGAGAGATTCACAACACGTGAACGACAATATATTATTGTCATGTGATATATTGCCTTAGACAATATAGCCTCCATGCTGCTCACGCGCGTCAAACACACCCTTCAAGAGAGGACAATAGCAGGCCATAAAATAACTATCAGAGCGAGAAATTCCAAATTCAGACGCTTAGACCCATTCTTCAATTCCTCAAGTTATTGTTAATGATCCGAGAGCCAGAAAACAGACCCAGAGAGTCGTGAAGACGCTTTAGCGACGCGATCTCCACTCCCGACTTGTTGGGAATTTCTCCACATGAATTAATGGCTTTTCTTAATTGAGTGTCGGCTTCTAATTCCTGAACTCCTGGAGCTGTCGCTCAAGGATTCAACGTGTGTTGGTGTATGTGTGAGAGAAGTGTGGGAGCTGTCGTTGTTGTCGTGGTGGTGACGACAATGGTGGTGGTTGTAGTGGTGATGACGAGTTATGGTGGTGGTGATCATGTTATACGGCTTGTATGGGTGACTGGAAGGTGTGGATATAGGGCTTGTATGAGTGACTGGAAGGTGTGGATATACGGCTTGTATGGGTGACTGGAAGGTGTGGATATAGGGTTTGTATGGATAGCTGGAAGGTGTGGATATAGGGCTTGTATGGGTGACTGGACGGTGTGGATATACGGCTTGTATGGGTGACTGGAAGGTGTGGATATAGGGCTTGTATGGGTGACTGGAAGGTGTGGATATAGGGCTTGTATGGGTGACTGGAAGGTGTGGATATAGGGCTTGTATGGGTGACTGGAAGGTGTGGATATAGGGCTTGTATGGGCGACTGGAAGATGTGTAGCTGGTAAGACATGGTTGAACTGTCGGTCAATTGTGAGGTCATGAATAACGACCTCAGCCAGACGCCGCTGCGAAGTCATTCATCAACTCCAAACCCATTGTCCATTGACCCAACATCCATCTATCATCAATTCCACACCCAGTCGTTTATCAACCGCACCTCTATCAACTCCACACCCGTCATTCAGCAACTCCATCACAGGTAGTTCCTCAAACCTACACACACCCATCGTTCACTAGTCTCACACTCGCGATTCATGACTCACTCCTGTCATTCATCCATACTCATCCGTCGTCGAATCATACTCATCAATCAATGCATGAGGTTCGTAACGCTCTTCATCAATCACTCTAGCGCCATGACTCATGAACACCATCAATCACCCTAGCGCCATGACTCATGAACTCCATCAATCACTCTAGCGCCATGACTCATGAACTCCATCAATCACCCTAGCGCCATGACTCATGAACTCCATCAATCACTCTAGCGACATGACTCATGAACTCCATCAATCACCCTAGCGCCATGAATCAAGAACTCCATCAATCACCCTAGCGCCATGAATCAAGAACTCCATCAATCACCCTAGCGCCATGAATCAAGAACTCCATCAATCACCCTAGCGCCATGAATCAAGAACTCCATCAATCACCCTAGCACCATGAATCAAGAACGCCATCAATCACCCTAGCACCATGAATCAAGAACACCATCAATCACCCTAGTACCATGAATGAAGAACACCATCAATCACCCTAGCGCCATGAATCAAGAACACCATCAATCACCCTAGCGCCATGAATCATGAACTCTATCAATCACCCTATCGCCATGAATCATGAACTCCATCAATCACCCTAGCGCCATGAATCATGAACTCCATCAATCACCCTAGCGCCATAAATCATGAACTCCATCAATAACCCTAGCGCCATGAATCATGAACATCAAACCCTAGCGCTATGAATCATGAACATCAAACCCTAGCGCCATGAATCATGAACATCAATCACCCTAGCGCCATGAATCATGAACATCAATCACCCTCGCGCCATGAATCATGAACACCATCAATCACCTGAATAGATTCTCGAGCTTGACAATCAGTTACAAATGACGAGAGAAACTTGCAGCCAATCTGATGGTTCTCTGGTGTAAATAATTCAGCCTAAACTCGCTCAGCCGACATGGTTTCAGTATGACTGACTGCTGCTGTTATTTTCACGTTTGACACAGAAAGTCAATCTGGTGCGTGACCATTAGCTGCTCTACCTAACAGTTTACTGGAGCTGCTCTACGCAACGGTGCACTGTAGCTGCTCTTTATAACAGTGCAATAAAGCTGTTCTATCTAACAGTGAACTGTAGTTGCTCTATATAGCAGTTCAATGTAGCCGTCCTGCTCAAGAATCTACAAAATCTTAAGATCCACGCTCTACAAAAGACACCAGACCCCCCACTCCACACGACACAATAGGGGCCCTATGCTCTGTAGTAAGACATAGAATTAAAAATATCCTATAAACAAAAACTGTCACAAACCTCAGTTTCCTTAAAATTGGGAATTAAAAAATTTGTAATCAGATATAACGATTTTTAATGTAATGATTTTTATTTACATATATTTGGTTATATTTGGTGGGAAAAAGAAAAAAGGCATTAGTATTCTGTTCTTTTTTGACAGTGTTGAATTGACAGAGCCTTTAAGCTGCTAGGCGGAGGGGTGAGGTGCGCCTCGTATTGCTGGTCAGGCTTACTGCTGCTCTTTTTAACAGTAAGAACCACCATGTGTTGTTAGCTTGGTGTGGAAAGGCAGAGGAAGAGGATGGACGGGAGAGAAGAGAGAGGGAGGGGAGGGGAAGAGATACAGAATAAGAGATAGAGGTCGACAGGAAAGGGAGAGAGAATGGGATGAATGTAGGAATGGGGGAAAGAGAGATGAAGAGAGAGAGCGGTGTACCGAGGGACAGAGGGCCCAGTGGTCTAGCGGTGTATGACTGCTATTCACATCCATAAGTCCCAGGTTCGTTTTCGAGCTACAAATTGGCAGCGTTTCGTTGCCTTTACTCATCTAGCAGTAAATAGGTGCCTAGGAGGTCTCTGATATATAAACATCAAAGGTCCGCGGTTCTTCAACACTCTCCCAGCGAGCATAAGAAATATTGCCGGAACAACCGTGAACATCTTCAAGAGGAAACTAGATTGTTTCCTCCAAGAAGTGCCGGACCAACCGGGCTGTGGTGGGTATGTGAGCCTGCGGGCCGCTCCAAGCAACAGCCTAGTGAACTAAACTCTCACACGTCAAGCCTGGCCTCGGGCCGGGCTTAGGGAGTAGAAGAACTCCCAGAACCCCATCAACCAGGTAACCAGGAGATACACAGCTGCTGTGTATTCATCCTGGGGAAGGTCATTGCTGTGTAGTAGTCAGATATACACACACACAAAATTAGGGTCTTCGGAGTAAACCGATTGGCTGGTTTACCCAGGAAAACCTTTGAATGGTAAGGCTTACCATAAGCTGCCAGGAGTCAAGTCCTGCACTCACCTGCGAATAAAACAAGAAAAAGAAAGGGAGGAACGAAGTAAAAAAATAATAGTCGACATTGACTA
This sequence comes from Procambarus clarkii, assembly GCF_040958095.1. Lineage (NCBI taxonomy): Eukaryota > Metazoa > Arthropoda > Malacostraca > Decapoda > Cambaridae > Procambarus > Procambarus clarkii. The sequence goes on from NC_091235.1 coordinate 18,850,611, forward strand.
CAACTCTGGAACCAGTTGAGACACGTCTCATGCTTGTATGAAGGACTACGACCATGTTCATGCACAAAATATTGCTGTCTTAGTCGGACATGAATCTGAGGAAAGGCATTTTGAACTTTTCTTAAATTATTTGTGTATGAAAGTATGACTCAAAATGTAATTTGTTCCTTTCCAACACACTCTGGGAATGCACTTAAATTCATGTTGCCAAACTACTTGACCTAACCAATCAGACATCTAGGTCATCTTTGGTTAGGTCAAGTGGACATCTAGATAACCAAATAACCTAACCTAGACCTGTGTTAGAAATATTAATTGTTCAATCCCCGGAAATAAGTATATATCTCACTTTTTTGTACACATTCTTCTAATTTGAATTTATATATACACTTGTAAGATAAAGCACATAATTTGTACACGCCGGAAAAATTTATTTAGTTCATTGAACAAGCATCCCATACCCAACGTCTGTGTTGTAATAGATTCCATACCTATCATATGAGTGTTAGTGGATGTCATACCTATCCTGTGAGTGGTACGGAACCCCATATTCATCTTGTGATTGATAGTGGACCCCATACCAGTCCTCTGAGTGATAGTGGACCCTATTCTCATCCTGTGAGTGGTAGTGGAACGGTTACAGAGGCACATACGGTAATGGGCTTAGAAACTGAACCACAAATAATCAACTAACTAAGCAAGTTACAGACTTCGTTAACATACATAAACATTAAGAACGGTCGTGAACAACCATTTATAAGATTAGTTATTGATATATTTATTGTGTGCTGATCTTTTCACAGCCGCACCTTCCTCGCCATTTCCCCACCCATTTCTTTTTTTATGATTAGGCAATTATGAATGGCCAACTGCAGCTTCTCCAGTGCCTCTCAATGTCTCCATTATGAAGATCGTAGTACCTCTTTATCAAGGCCTATAACCCCCTTGAACGACACGGAGACCAGGAACTTTAGCTATTTGATGCTTTTAATGTCCAAAGTGTTAGCTATTTTCCTTGCAAAACAGCATTAAACTTTTCTGCTTTTTGTTTTTAAGAGAGATAGGTTATGCTTGCGGTATTATCGTTTTGAAGAAGTTTTCGTCAGCAGTTCCGCGTCTCAAGCATCGCTGAGGTGTCTTCCTTTTAAAGAAATCGGAAAGTGGTCGACACTGTCCAGAAAAATAAAAGGGCAAAAACAGGCTTCATTGTAGCCTAAGACTTGGGGGTAAAAGGAGTTAAATTTAAAGGAAACAAGAAGTTTTTTTAATAAGAAAAAACTGAAAGACACTTTGGTGGGAAACGTTGAATGCATGAGGACACGTTAGGGAGTGATCCCGGTGAAGTAAACAAAATGCAAATAGGTAGGATGGGGCAACCGCGGGAAAGGTAGAGAGGGTAGGTAAGATAGAGTAACGGGATAAGGAAGGGTGGATAGGTAAAACTGGGCAAGCAGGTAAATAAGGGTAGGTAAAGATTGACAATAATTGGTATAGGTTAGATCGATATATATATATATATATATATATATATATATATATATATATATATATATATATATATATATATATATATATACATATCGTACCTAGTAGCCAGAATGCACTTCTCAGCCTACTATGCAAGGCCCGATTTGCCTAATAAGCCAAGTTTTCCTGAATTAATATATTTTCTCTACATTTTTTCTTATGAAATAATAAAGCTACCCATTTCATTATGTATGAGGTCAATTTTTTTTTATTGGAGTTAAAATTAACGTAGATATATGACCGAACCTAACCAACCCTACCTAACCTAACCTAACCTATCTCTATAGGTTAGGTTAGGTAGCCGAAAAAGTTAGGTTAGGTTAGGTTAGGTAGGTTAGGTAGTCGAAAAACAATTAATTCATGAAAACTTGGCTTATTAGGCAAATCGGGCCTTGCATAGTAGGCTGAGAAGTGCGTTCTGGCTACTAGGTACGACATATATATATATATATATATATATATATATATATATATATATATATATATATATATATATATATATATATATATATATATATAATATAATATATTCACGCAAAAAGAAAATAGCCAGTAGGGCAAAAAGTCGGCGTCCGAGCGTGAAAATAAAAAAAGAGGGTAGCCCCAGCAGACAAGAAAATATTGGTGCAATTGAGACTGCACGCACGTGTGTGTGAAAGAGGAATAGTGTGTGTGTGTGTGTGTGTGTGTGTGTGTGTGAGAGAGAGAGAGAGAGAGAGAGGAATGAGTATGTTCCTTCTCTCTCCAGTTTCTGTGATTATGAACATTTTTCTTTTCATCCTAAAAGTTCCTTTCGTCGTATTTCAGCGGTACTGGTAACATGTTGCACCATTTCCCACCCCTGAGGGAATTATTATCCCATTCCTGAGGAATAGCATCACACACACACACACACGACAAACATATATATATATATATATATATATATATATATATATATATATATATATATATATATATATATATATATATATATATATATATATATATATATATAACTAGAAAGTCCACACCCCAGAAGGATTCGAACCCAGACAGCCAGCAGCACTATGCACGTGGCGTACCTGGTTCCTTAAACACTCGACCACCGTGACTGTTCAAAAGACATTGGCACCCGAGGCTATTTTCCCAACATCCCGACAGCACTTGGTGGTAAGCTTGGGCATAGATATTTCATCGAATTACCTCACTTTGCCGATGTCTCTGCTACTAATGTCTTTTGAACAGTCACGGTGGTCGAGTGGTTAAGAAACCAGGTGTAACGGGGGACCAGCCTTTAACCTCACATACTGGTTAAATGCTGGTCGTTATTAAGTAATTCTACAGACCAGAGTTCTGCTCTGTAACCTTCAGTACCTCTCCTCGAGATCTAAAACGTTCGATCGTTTAGATATCACGACCCGAGGACACCGTACCTTTCTATGCTACACTGCAAACCTCTGAGACGCCGCCACCACCTGCTATTACTACCCACTGGGTAATTCCCCCTATTGACAGTGACGCAGGATACCGTCAATTAGGCATAAAACCCGAAAATAGATCCCCTGCTATCCGAAAAGGAGGGATAAGGTTTACGTTAAGTGTGGAATTAAATCAAAATACAAAGTTATTATATGTGATATTAAATAAATGCTTGCCAGCTTGCAGAGGGAGCACCCCGAGATGATTTGATGAAATAGCTATGCCCAAAATTACCATCAAAGTGCCGTCGGGGTGGTGGTTCAAATAGCTTCGGCTGTCACCACTTTTTGTACGGTCACTGATGGTCGAGTGGTTTAATGGTTTAAGGCACCTTGTACTCCAGTTGCAATGTGCTTCTGGCGGTCCGGGTTCGAGTCACTTCTGGGATATGAAGTTTTCAGTCATATGTGTGTGTGTGTGTGTGTGTGTATATATATATATATATATATATATATATATATATATATATATATATATATATATATAATACTTATATTATGGAATAAATAACAACTACGTGTTTTATTCACATACTTTACGCTGGCTATTTTGAATGTGTTAAATGGTTTTTGTTGATGGAGCAATCAACCCTGTAAATGCAGGATGTGTTGTGCACTTTTTAATACTATTTTACAATATGCTGTTATATACCCTGGGACTATTGTGTTATGCGGGCATTCAAATTCTCTGATCACCATAGGGTATTTTTTACGAACAATATTGCATCAAAGGATCGGGTGGATTGCTCGCATCATTGAACCTAATGGCAATATTGTTTATTCCATAATAATTTTTCTATCTCTAGAGCTCATTTATAGCAAGTGTGACTGATGCATTAATGCCAAACGTGCTCCGTTCCTTATCGGTCTATTACATTCTTACACTTTACAATAATACTACACTATTAAGCTTAGATGATAGGGTCCCATTAGTATAGTCTGGTATCGTCGAGACGATAGACAGTCCACTACGGGATCACCATAGCCCGTGCTACCTGGGAACATTTTGTTCCAGGTAGCGAATCTTAAACAACAACAACGTCTCGACGATAAGGTTAATTAGGGCACTTAGTGGCAGTGGTGACCTAGTTAGAGGGACCACTGGGGTAGATCTCTGCCGATGTGAGGCACAGTGGATCACAAGCAGTGCTGTACAGTGGACTACAAGCAGTGCTGCACAGTGGACTACAAGCAGTGCTGCACAGTGGACTACAAGCAGTGCTGCACAGTGGACTACAAGCAGTGCTGCACAGTGGACTACAAGCAGTGCTGCACAGTGGATCACAAGCAGTGCTGCACAGTGGACTACAAGCAGTGCTGCACAGTGGATCACAAGCAGTGCTGCACAGTGGACTACAAGCAGTGCTGTACAGTGGACTACAAGCAGTGCTGCACAGTGGACTACAAGCAGTGCTGCACAGTGGATCACAAGCAGTGCTGCACAGTGGACTACAAGCAGTGCTGCACAGTGGATCACAAGCAGTGCTGCACAGTGGACTACAAGCAGTGCTGCACAGTGGATCACAAGCAGTGCTGCACAGTGGACTACAAGCAGTGCTGCACAGTGGACTACAAGCAGTGCTGCACAGTGGACTACAAGCAGTGCTGCACAGTGGACTACAAGCAGTGCTGCACAGTGGACTACAAGCAGTGCTGCACAGTGGATCACAAGCAGTGCTGCACAGTGGATCACAAGCAGTGCTGCACAGTGGATCACAAGCAGTGCTGCACAGTGGACTACAAGCAGTGCTGCACAGTGGACTACAAGCAGTGCTGCACAGTGGACTACAAGCAGTGCTGCACAGTGGACTACAAGCAGTGCTGCACAGTGGATCACAAGCAGTGCTGCACAGTGGACTACAAGCAGTGCTGCACAGTGGATCACAAGCAGTGCTGCACAGTGGACTACAAGCAGTGCTGCACAGTGGACTACAAGCAGTGCTGCACAGTGGACTACAAGCAGTGCTGCACAGTGGACTACAAGCAGTGCTGCACAGTGGATCACAAGCAGTGCTGCACAGTGGACTACAAGCAGTGCTGCACAGTGGATCACAAGCAGTGCTGCACAGTGGACTACAAGCAGTGCTGCACAGTGGACTACAAGCAGTGCTGCACAGTGGACTACAAGCAGTGCTGCACAGTGGACTACAAACAGTGCTGTACAGTGGACTACAAGCAGTGCTGCACAGTGGACTACAAGCAGTGCTGCACAGTGGACTACAAGCAGTGCTGCACAGTGGACTACAAGCAGTGCTGCACAGTGGACTACAAGCAGTGCTGCACAGTGGACTACAAGCAGTGCTGCACAGTCAGGTGGCAGCAACAGGGCTGTGTAGGACATTCAGGATTGGATTCGTTATGTGGCAGCAGCTCTTACTATTTCCCCCCTTTGGTGGCGGATGGCTGATCAAGAGGGGGGACGGCAAAGGGGGGCGTTGCCGGACAGTAATCAGGCTTGACGCACCCCTTTTGCCGACGGCTGCCACCTAACAGGAGGATGGCACTCTGGCCCGTCCCATCCCCTCCCCCAGGGTCCCTTCCCCCCATTCCCTTCTAGCCTCAAAACCCCATCTCTCCCTTTCTCCCTTCCTCTAATTCCCGTCTACCATACTTTCCCCCTCACACTCTTACGTCACCCTTCCCCATCCCCCCCCCCGTCTGGTAACGGTATCCACTCTCTGGGGTGTACTACACTCCCAGTGTTGTACTGTTGGTGTACTATACTCCCAGTGTTGTACTACTGGTTGACTTGTACAGCGAAAAAATGCATTTTTACAAGCCATTGGAAAATTTCGTGACTTAAATTTTCTTTCGTCAGTCAAGTTATATAAGGCTTTTTATGTTGAAAGTTTCCTGGGTAAGCTTATGCCTGAGAACTTGCACAAGGCTCAGTATGCAAGAACGGCTTCGTTCCTCTCACGGTGTGCTGGTGAAGGGCAGCTGTTGAAGGGCAGCTGGTGAAGGGCAGCTGGTGAAGGGCAGCTGGTGAAGGGCAGCTTAATGTGTCGCTGCCTTCTCTCTCCCATGGTTTCCCCAGCTGGTGTAATAACCGAAGTTCTCTCACCTGGCGTAGTCTCCCATGTTCTCTCACCTGGCGTAGTCTCCCATGTTCTTCCACCTGGCGTAGTATCCAATATAATATACAATTAATATATAATTGTATATTATATATCTTTTAATATTAAGAATCCGACAAGAAGTGGCGTTTTCCTGAAGGCAAAAACTCCTCAAAGTTTAATTCACTGGGAATAAGACAAAAATCCTTCAGGACGAGAGTTAAGACCACGTGACAGTTCCTGGGTCAGGAAATTGCTTCCGCCGTCATGAGTTGTGAGGTGTTCACTACGTTCGTATTTTCTTTTTGTTTTCAGATACTTGACAAGTGAGGCGCGTGCCACAAGCACGTGGATAACTCACATTTCTGCACCATTATGTATGATGCTTCATCAGTAGAAGAAGCTTTCCGTGTGTGATGTGTATGATATTTATGTGTATATATTGATTACTAAAGCTGCTTTCCCAAGAATTTGGCTAACTTCTTAACAGTGATACAGTTAGAAGCATAGAAAACATACGCTATAAGATCAGCAACGCCACTAATGCGGTCATATTTAACCAAATATGTTTAAAGGAACGCCTGCTGCCCAGGTATACAACGTTCCATACACCTTCGCATATCTAGTACCTTACCCACTACACCACACTGACTGACTGTTAACAGTCAGTGTTTTTACATAACTAACATAATTATGACAGAAACACTGGTATAGGATCACATGTATGGACCTAGCCGATTGTTTAAAACACAATAGCTCGGCAAGACAGCAACACATGAAAGGGTTATGTGAGGCGAACATGAAAGAGCTTCCTTGTTGTGTGAAGTCAATCACAGCGCAAATTTGGCGACAGCATGACGTTCTTGTCGACGTCACAGTTGTAAGGTATTGACAGAATCATCACTGAAATACAATTTAATCAACGGGTGCCAACATTGTGTCTGTGTACAGTTGGTTGCACACTTCTCCAGGTGTGATGATATTGGTTGATGTATGGATACATGGATCTTAATCCCAATAGATCTTGTTTTCCATTTTAACTGTAGTTAATCTTACACAAACAAACGGACTGAGCTATGAAGAAAAACTGAGGGAACTGGACCTCACTACACTGCAGGAAAGGACTAGGATAGACATGATTTTGGGAGCAGGTTTTCTCTAATACACATGTCATTAAACACAACAGCAGCATTGTGACTATTATTAATTTTCTGTTGTATATTTTCCATTCTACGCAATTATCTTCTACCGTCTGGAGGGTGAAGAAACACTAGATTACTTAATGTATTGTTCGACGTTTCGTCAACAGTGTCAGCAATTTTCGGCAGATTAAGTGATCTATTGTTTATTCACCCTCCAGATGGTAGAAGATACACCGATATTAATTAGGGAGCGGATCTATTAATGGCAGTAATTAGGAGCTCTTCAGGAAGACTACATTGTTCGTCCTGATGTAATTTTTATGAGCTTAAGGTTCTGCTGAGAGCCTCGCCAAGACCTTGTAGATTATACTCCTTATTTACCCCTCAAGGTATTGACCAAATCATTTCTTCACCATATTGATCTTAATGTGGTTTTGACCTTCCTTGACTTGAGGGGCTCACCTAAGAGTGCTTATCGACGTGTCAGCTGTTTTACACAGCCAATTGCGAAATTTTAATTTTTCTTGTATTTAATTATGGAGAGAGTTGAGTTTAGTAATTTGTTATGGACCACATACCCATCCCGTGGGCGATAATGGAAAAGGTTACAGAGGCACATAATGGGTTCAGGAACTCTAAATAAATAAATAAATATAAATATATAATAAATATAAGCAGAGAGAGAGAGAGAGAGAGAGAGAGAGAGAGAGAGAGAGAGAGAGAGAGAGAGAGAGAGAGAGAGAGAGAGAGAGAGAGAGAGAGAGAGAGAGAGAATGAATGAATTACCTTAAGGTTTCAGCGCAAGGTCTAGAGCCTAAATCCAACCAACCCACAAGCATGATCTACATTTTACTAATTTTCAGAAAATTTGTTTCTGTAAAGAAGGGGACGAAAGCAGCAAAGAATCGTAGTGGAGCGCGAGGAGGTGGTGGAGGCGCCCCGCCCTGCTGACAGCCCAGAGCCAACAGGCCGCCTCACTCTAGATTGCGTCGCGAGTCCCAAACATCTATATCACTGGACAAGCTATATTTCACGGTAATGTGATTTAGCACCGGCAGCTGCGCACGCGTCTCCCGATACCCTCGATGTGTTTTATTGATTGATGGCTTTGGAGGGCCTCTTGCGCTTATCTCCTGCTTGCTTGTGTTTGAACTGTTTTTTTTTTTTTTTTGGGGGGGGGGGCACGGTACTTCCTCAAAACAGGTGTTTATACACGTGCCTATTACGATTTTTTTCTTTGTTCCTTTCCCCTTGCCATATATTCCACTTGACTCCATGAAAATGGCGTGGGGGGATGTTTATAATTACTAATATTTCTTAAAGCAGTTAACTTAGCCCTAACCCGACTAGCCTATGTACGCCCTGTACCCCAGACCATTTCTACTGCAAATTTGGGTTAGACTGACCTCAAGCATCTGGCATCCAACTTTAGTCAGACATTCTCTCTCTGTTTAGTTTAGATCTTCGTCGCAATCTGCAATCCAGCCTGACATTTGTAGTGCAGTTGTGATAGCTACTTTATTGTGTTCCTTAAAAGTAAGGTCTTCCGACATGATTACACCCAAATGTTTTGTATCGCCTTTGTCTATATTGTGATTTGGCTCCGTATCAAATGTGGTTTACGTTTTGATAATTTAGTTTTTACTGTAGCGCAGAAAGAGATGGAATTATCAGGGGAAAGCGCCTAGCCATTACGACTATATAGCACTTGGAAGGGGTCAGGACAAGGATTTGGGATGGGATAGGGGAAAGGAATGGTGCCCAACCACTTGGACGGTCGAGGATTGAACGCTGACCTGCATGACGCGTGACCGTCGCTCTACCGTTCAGCCCAAGTGTTGGCAGGAGTTGGACCTAGTATTTATTAAAAAGATTATGATATTTTCTGTTGAAAGATCTCTTTAGAGATTTGTTGTTCTCTATATTGTGTCTATAGAGGCCAAGGTGACGTGTATGTACAAAACGCGTAAATACCTGTACTAAAAATTCAGAGTTTCAGATCCTTGCATCTTATATTATCAATAAATCTGGTCGCGCGGAGCCCCCTGGAGGAAATTCACCCGACTTTGCTGACAATCTAATATTGAGGAGAAAAAAGCTTGTCAACTACCACGAGCAGTGAGCGGACGATATGACGACCCTGGGAAATATTTCACCTGACCCAGGCTCTACTGTCGTCGCCTCAAGGTTGGCATTCCTACTTCCACCACTTGGATATGGGACCTTCAGTGTAGACGAGGGATATGTCAGTTTAGCAGTAAAACTTCCTCTGGTCAAAACACGGCTGGAAAATGGCCTTCCAAGACTGGAATTCGCGTTTCCCAAAGTTGGAGAAACGATTCAAGTTACAGAAGTCACACAGGAAATGGTGAGCTGTGTATAGTGCCAGAGGATTGTATGGTGTTGTGTACCTGGCAGTTTATGGTGTCTTGTGTTTGTGATAGTTTATGGTGTCTTGTGTTTGTGATAGTTTATGGTGTCTTGTGCCTATGTCAACTATGGTGTTTTGTGCCTATGTCAACTATGGTGTCTTGTGCCTATGTCATCTATGGTGTCTTGTGCCTATGTCAACTATGGTATCTTGTGCCTATGCAAGATATTATGTCTTATGTCTAGACCAGCTATAGTGTCTAGTCCATACTCCTGTCCACCTTCCCGCTCTTGTCTTTCATCTTCCTGTCAGTCACTCTTAATAATTTTTCATCCGCGACTCATCCCGCCCTTCGACAAATGTAAACTATTTAGTTTAAAGAATATTGGGACTCAATACATAACCAATTACGTAACAATCTACCTTTTCTGTCACCCCCACACTATGAGGATTAACTACATTTTAAATTTTTACTGTCCCCCCCCCCCCAACCTTTCTGTCATTCTAAGAATCATTCTCCACATTTTTTTTTTACACATTTAGGAACTTGTGCATTTATGCAAATAACCTAGACTATGTGAAGAGGAGTATAGTGTCAGGAACTAGCTGGGTGATACCCAAAAAATCCCTTCATTCTCAAGACTTTCACTTTCTCCTCAATTACTCAATTGTTCCCATCATTTACCTATCTTCATCTTCCCTGTGTTTCTACTTTCATGTCTCCCTGCCTCATCTTATATTTTTTTACTCTGAAGGAAGGGAAGGGACCTATCAAGGGAAAGCGCCAAGCCATTATGACTATATAGCACTTGGAAGGGGTTAGGATAAGGATCTGGGATGGGACAGGGGGAAAGGAATGGTGCCCAACCACATGGACGGTCAGGGATTTAAAGCCGGCCTGCATGAAGCGAAACCGTCGCTCTATCGTCCACCCCAAGTGGTTGGGCGTTATACTCTGAGGGAAAGAATCTGTAATAGCAAAAATTCGTCTTAGATACAAATAACAATGGAGCTTCGGGATGGAAACGACAGCTGAAAATCGTAGCTGCAAGATTTACAGTGAGAAAGACTGTGCCCACGTAAGAGTCATTCGAAATAAGAGTGGTGCAATAAAGCCCTCATCGAGTTAGGAACACTATTTGTTACCTATCGGCACTGTTAAAAGATTCCTCCACTTTGCACTCGCAAGATAACGTAATTTTAAGGGGTCATTAATGTTAATCGCCTTGTTTAATGGGTTATTTCTTTGAGCAAGTCCCAGCTGTGTCTAGGTACAAGTGACAGTGAATACCCAAGCGGGGTTTCTTCCTGATGAGAGATTTTGTGCGTGATTTAATTTTATTTTATAATTTTGCCCGGAGGGGTGAGTTTATTGGGCAGCGCCACTCATCCTGTGAGTGGACACGCCGCCATAGTGACAGTATTGGGCAGCGCCACTCATCCTGTGAGTGGACACACCGCCATAGTGACAGTATTGGGCAGCGCCACTCATCCTGTGAGTGGACACGCCGCCATAGTGACAGTATTGGGCAGCGCCACTCATCCTGTGAGTGGACACACCGCCATAGTGACAGTATTGGGCAGCGCCACTCATCCTGTGAGTGGACACGCCGCCATAGTGACAGTATTGGGCAGCGCCACTCATCCTGTGAGTGGACACGCCGCCATAGTGACAGTATTGGGCAGCGCCACTCATCCTGTGAGTGGACACGCCGCCATAGTGACAGTATTGGGCAGCGCCACTCATCCTGTGAGTGGACACGCCGCCATAGTGACAGTATTGGGCAGCGTCACTCATCCTGTGAGTGGACACGCCGCCATAGTGACAGTATTGGGCAGCGCCACTCATCCTGTGAGTGGACACGCCGCCATAGTGACAGTATTGGGCAGCGCCACTCATCCTGTGAGTGGACACGCCGCCATAGTGACAGTATTGGGCAGCGCCACTCATCCTGTGAGTGGACACGCCGCCATAGTGACAGTATTGGGCAGCGCCACTCATCCTGTGAGTGGACACGCCGCCATAGTGACAGTATTGCGCAGCGCCACTCATCCTGTGAGTGGACACGCCGCCATAGTGACAGTATTGGGCAGCGCCACTCATCCTGTGAGTGGACACGCCGCCATAGTGACAGTATTGGGCAGCGCCACTCATCCTGTGAGTGGACACGCCGCCATAGTGACAGTATTGGGCAGCGCCACTCATCCTGTGAGTGGACACGCCGCCATAGTGACAGTATTGGGCAGCGCCACTCATCCTGTGAGTGGACACGCCGCCATAGTGACAGTATTGGGCAGCGCCACTCATCCTGTGAGTGGACACGCCGCCATAGTGACAGTATTGGGCAGCGCCACTCATCCTGTGAGTGGACACACCGCCATAGTGACAGTATTGGGCAGCGTCACTCATCCTGTGAGTGGACACGCCGCCATAGTGACAGTATTGGGCAGCGCCACTCATCCTGTGAGTGGACACGCCGCCATAGCAGCATGCACAACACTCCCCAATAGGAAGAAGACCCGCTGGGTTGTTCATCCTGTCACTTGTACCCAGACACAGCTGGGACTTGCTTAACTGTCTCAAGTGAACAGCTTATATTATGGCGATATGGTCACTCACAGGAGTAGTGACGCTGCCCAATAAACTCGGCCCTTTAGGCTAAATTAAAAAGTTAAAAAAAAAAAATACCCTGCTTCCACAGCCTACAATCCTCAACTTTTGTTAACTACTCTCCTACCCACCAACGACGTCCATCATACCCCTCCCCTTCCCCTCCCCACACCACTTCCGATTCTCTCTCCCCCCGCCCACTTCCCCACCACATCCCTCCCCCTCCCACATGTGAAGGGTTGTAAACCTCGCCACCTCTAACTCCAGCTCACGTTTCGGAAATAAGGTATTAACCCTCGTCGACCCTGGCTGCGAGGGGAGACATGGCAGCCCCTCGCCCGCCGGGTTCCCCTTTGATTACCATTATGGGTTTATCATTAATAAACCTTGTGAGACGCGCGTTTGTGTGTTAATGCTAAGCTGTCCTAAAGTAGCCGTGTTTGTAGGTGTTCTTACTGAGCTGAGTAAGGGAGAGGGGGAAGGCAGGGAGAATAGGACGGATGACAAAGAAAGGGATGAAAGGAAGAGAGAACGGAGATGATGAGCTCCATCTTGCGGAAGGCAGCAAGGAGAGAAGGACGGAAGGTAGGGTGAGAGAGGCTTGGAAGGCAGGGAGAGGAGCTGAAGGCAGGGGAAGGGAGACAGGAAAACTGTAAGTTTAGGAAGAGGTCAGAGGATGGGGAGGCAGGTAAAGATGAGTTGCCCGTCCGCTATGGATTTGTTGTTGCAGTGTTGTATGCGTCTCTCAGAGCCATGCGTCCATCCGTGCACTCGCCTCCTACCATTTTTTTCTTATTTTGCCCCGAAACGCGAGTCTATTTGGCAGCGTCACTCATCCCGTGAGTGAACGTACCGCTATAGAGCTCGTATTGAGCAGCAACACATTATTTTAGTGAATAAATGGCAGTATTTTTGTAGTACATGAAAATACTTAAATACCTGTACGATTATATGTCGTGATCATGTCCCTATTAAGCTATAGTTTAGTGTGTTAAATCTTAGAATATGTTTTACAAGCGACAAATACTCCATATTAAATCTTTGAGAGTTTTGCCTTCCCACCTCTGATAAGCCGCCATATTGGGTTATCATGTGTTTTACCAACTCTTCCCTTTCTACCTCCTTTTTTTTTTTTACTTCATCCCTCCCTCCATTCACGCCTTCTCTATCTCCCTTAATCCTTCTCTTCAGTCCTTACTACATCGCTTTCACTATTACTCCCTTCCTGCATCTTTCACTGAATTAATCTCTCCTTTCCATACTCCACCCCTCCTTTCCATATTCCGTCACTTGATCACTCTCTTCTTCCTTATTGCATCCTTCAGTCCCTTCACCATTCCCTCTTTCTAACACTATATCGCTCCTTAGTTCCATCTCTCTCTCTTACTCTATCCATATATCCTTCATTGTGTTCCTCACTTCCACTCTCCCTCCCTAACTTTATTTTCCTCCTCCCCCTTCACCTTTACTCTTTAATTAAGCAGCGTCCCAGGTGGATAAAGAAGACATTTTCATGTAATTTCTCTCTCTCTCTCTCTCTCTCTCTCTCTCTCTCTCTCTCTCTCTCTCTCTCTCTCTCTCTCTCTCTCTCTCTCTCTCTCTCTCTCTCTCTCTCTCTCTTTCTCTTTCTCTCTTTCTCTCTTTCTCTCACTCTTTCTCTCACTCTCTCTCACTCTCTCTCACTCTCTCTCTCTCTCTCTCTCTCTCTCTCTCTCTCTCTCTCTCTCTCTCTCTCTCTCTCTCTCTCTCTCTCTCTCTCTCTCTCTCTCTCTCTCTCTCTAACATCACTACATTCATTTATTATATTGTATGTAATGAATCTTCCCACCCCCTCTGTCATCCCCCATCACCAGTTGATTGACAGTTGGGAGGCGGGACCAAAGAGCCAGAACTCACCCCCGCAAGCACAAATAGGTGAGTACATGCACCCTCTCGCCTTCCTCTCACTCTACCCCCCCCACCCACACCCAAACACACACACACTCCCCCCCCCCACACCCAAACACACACACACTCCCCCCCCCCCACACCCACACACACACACATCCTTGCCTTCTATTTCCACAAAAGTATTGCCTGATCATATGTAAACAAACTAAATTATTTTAATCAAATAATTTACTTCGTTGTTTCGTATATCAGAATAATGAGTGAACAACAAACGTCGCCCTCGTTTGAAGTTATGGATTTGTGATCTGGCATGTTTCCTCCCTCTCTTCCTAATCCATCCTTTTCCACCATTCTATCCATCATCTTTCAGCTCCTTTCCTCCTGTCTCCAGGTTCTCTCCGCATCTCCTTTTCCAGCCTCTTCCCCTTCACCAGATCCCCTCTTCCACTCTGCACACATTGTGAGGTTGTATGTCTCTGACCGCTTAACCCCAACTTCTCTCTCCCCTTATACTGCAGTATCCCCTCTGTCTCCACTCCCCTCAGGAAGCACCTTAATTCTCCCCTTATACTGCAGGTTCCCCCTCTGTCTCCACTCCCTCAGGAAGCACCTTCCCATATACTGCAGTGTGTATTAGTGCAGTCTACTAGTGTCTACTTGTGTATTGGTTCCCTAGCCTTACCCTTGAGGTCTTTGTGTGCAGCAGGCCGGGCTTCCCTTGGCTATCTGTATTTGCCCACATACTTGCCTTGATGATGTTCCTCTTCTAATGGAGTTAGTCAAGTCTTGTGTCTCGCTCTTTAATCCTCCATTCCCTGGCTACTTGGCACACAGTTTTAAACAGCTCTGAGTTTCTTTCAGTGGGATGTCTCCGATGTTCTCTATTCATATATGCAGGAATTGTACTGAGCATCTTTATATAACCAGTTTCATAACATTTGGGTTTTATCATTTGAGGGTTGTCTTGGCCATGCTGATAGGTAAATACTGTCTTCTAACACTGGAAAATAATACACTGCAAATGACGTTCTGATTGACACACTGCCTCTGTGACACTGCATTTGACACTTTCTCTATGACACTGTGTTTCTCTGACATTGTGTATGTCACACTGTCTCTCTTTCACTGAGGAAAGACGGTGTCGAATATTATGTATGAAACATTTTATAGCACAGGTAATGACATCAGCGGTAATGGTATCAGAGCCTCTCTGATGCCGTGTGTGACATACTGCATCTCTGGCACTTGGTATGACACAGTACCTCTCTGACACTTGGCATGACACAGTGCTTCTGTGACACTTGACATGACACAGTGCCTCTCAGATACTTGGCAAGATACAGTGCCTCTCTGACACTTGGGGTGACACAGTACCTCTCTGACACTTGGCATGACACAGTGCCTCTCTGACACTTGGCATGACACAGTGCCTCTCTGACACTTGGCATGACACAGTGCCTCTCTGACACTTGGCATGACACAGTGCCTCTGACACAGGAGCTACCCAATATGTCATATTCATATTGAGATGATTGCTGCTGCGACACTTGTGTATCGAACTCCACCCTTCCGTGAAGAGGCTCGCCCCTCTTCCTCTCTCACCTTTGTTACTCCCTCTGCTTTCACCTTTATATCTTTTTTTTTTTTATCTTGCCTTTTTCCTGTCCCTTTCCACTTACCTCACTTTCATATTATCCTTCCTTCTTATACTCTCCTATCTACTCTTCCTTTTCCCCCTCCCTCCTCTTCCAGCTCTTTATTTTTCATCTTCTTTAGCTTCCAAATTCTTGCTTTACTCTGTTTTTATTTTCATTCCCCCTTTCTCTTCTTTATATTCATCCTCTTCTTCCCTTCAAAATTTTTCCTCTTCCTACCTTTGCTTATATTAATCCTCCTTCTTTTAACTTTTTCCTCTTCATCTCTTACCTCCTCCTCCTGCTTCTCCCTTCCGTCCAATTTCCTCCCATTTCCTGCTTTATTCATTTTCCTTTCACCAGTTAATCCTTTCCCACATCCTGTTTATTATCCCTATTTCCTCACTTTCCATATTTTAACTGCTTTCTCATTTTCTCATCTGTCTTCCCTTTCCATTTTCCCAGTTTGTCCCCATTTCCTCATTTTTCCTCTTTCCAACTTTTCCTTCTTTCATCTCCTGTCATTTCCTCGTCTCCCTTTCCTCCTGTGGGCTGTAAGACCACTTATTAAATACGTGGTCTCTGTGGCAATGAAGGTTGCCCGCTCGAGGGAGTTAGGCAGACCTGCCATTCATTCCATGTGTGTGTGTGTGTGTGTGTGTGTGTGTGTGTGTGTGTGTTGGGGGTCCCCTTTGAGGTATCCATTACTTTTTCTAATGGGATTTCGTCGTGAGAATTTCAGTTACTGCAGGCGTTAGGGTTAATGTTTCAGGTCTGGAGGATGAATGAAAGGTGGAGGGGGGGGGAGGGAGATTGTGGAGTTGAAGATGATAGTTGGAGGAGGAAGATTAAGAGATAAAGGAGTTAGTTGAGTTGGAGAATGTTGTGGAGACGAAGGAGAGAGTTAAGTTATAGTAGGAAGATGAAGAGTTAAAGGAGGAGGCAGAGAAGTTGAAGGAGGAGGAGGTAGAGGAGTTGAAGGAGGTTGGGGAGTTGAGTAGAAGTTTGATGTAGTCTTCCAACAGTCACCTGAAATCTTCCAGCAGACACCTGGAAAGCATTCCTAAAACCAGAAGACAATATGAGGTGACAAATGATTCCGACAAATTGTTTGGACATTCTCCAAACATTTTGGAGGATATCCAAACTCCAAAAATTCCAAACTCATTTTATTGGTTATACCAGTCAACTGTAGTCTGCTGGCTCCAGTTGACTGGTGAAGCTTGACTACTTCTGTGTTCATCAATATCCAGGATCATCCTGCCGGCTTCCTTCAGTAACCAGGAGTACCCTGCTTGCTTCCTTAATTATCCACGATCATCGTACTCCCTCCCTTCAGTATCCAGGATCATTTTCCGTCCCGTCATCAATATTTCTAGTAAAGTTTGTGAAGACTGACAACCTTTCTCGCTTTCAGACCGTGTCTGACAAAAATTAAATAAACAAAAATAACGCAGAATCTCCTTGATTAAAATTTCCTCTTGTCTCCGCGATGTTTTGAGAATTAGAAATGGGCGTAATTTTTACCCGGTTGTGGAATGGGGGGGGGAGGACAACACGGATATGTACTCACCTAATTGTACTCATCTAGTTGTGCTTGCTGGGGTTGAGCTCGGTTCTTTGGTCCAGCCTTTGGTAAGATCAGTTTCACACCCATAGTTACAGTGCCGACAGCACACACACACACACACACACACACACACACACACACACACACACACACACACACACACACACACACACACACACACACACAAACACACACACACACACACACACATAAACACACCTGGCGACTGTGAGGACGGTATCTACACACCTGGCGACCATGAGGACGGTATCTATACACCTGGCGACCATGAGGACGGTATCTACACACCTGGCGACCATGAGAACGGTATCTACACACCTGGCGACCATGAGGAAGGTATCTACACACATGACGACCATGAGGAGGGTATCTACACACCTGGCAACCACACACCCACAGAGAAGGGTCGAACTCGTATCTTCCGGGAAGACTTATGAATAAAAATCTACGATGTTTTTATATTTTCAAAGTTTAGATTAAAAAAGAACAGAGTCTCTGCTCTCTCTCTCTCACACATTTCTATAAATAGTGGATGTGGTTCCCGCCTCTTGCCCTTCCTGGAGCGATAATCAGAGCTATAAAGTTTATATTGCATTATCATAACGGCAGCTTACGGTAAGCTATGGCTGTAGTAAGGCGTGGGTGTATAGTGTGTGTGTGTGTGTACTCACCTAATTGTGCTTGCGGGGGATGAGCTCTGGCTCTTTGGTCCCGCCTCTCAACCGTCAATCAACAGGTGTACAGGTTCCTGAGCCTACTGGGCTCTTATCATATCTACACTTGAAACTGTGTATGGAGTCAGCCTCCACCACATCACTATATAATGCATTCCATTTGTCTGTGTGTGTGTGTGTGTGTGTGTGTATGTGTATGTGTGAGTGGGTGGGTGTGTAGGAGTGGGGAAAGTCGGGGGGGCTCTTCCCTACCCCACTCTTCATTAAAAGAAAAAGTTATAGCGTAAGTTTGGTAAGCTATGCGCAGAGTTCCTGGCCACGTGTGGAGTTAGATTGGTGGCCAGATAGCTTATGGTGGAGGGGAGACGTGCATTAATGGATTACTGCACTGACACCGGACGAACTGAGGGGAATGTTGGTGGTGGGTGTAGTGGAAGTGTTGTAGGTGGTTGTGGCTGTAGTGGTGGTGGTGGTGGTGGTGATAATTGTGGTGGCGGCGATCACACGATCGTATATAGAACTGATACAGACATTAAAATCAGTTTAATAGATCTAAAAACAAAAACAGAGGAATGTGTGATCAATAGAAGCCGAAGGGGTGTAGGTTAATAGACCTACTGAAGGTTTCTTTATTCTTCAGTTAATGTGATTGTGTCCGAGACGGCTGTGGTGTCGGTGGCCATAAGTTATCAGTCCGCAGTCATCAGTTAGCAGTTAGCAATCAACAGTCATGGGTTACCAGTCAGCATTCATCACTCAGCAGTAATTAGTAATCGGGCTTATCAGATCGGCAGTCATCTGTTATCAGTGAACAGTTATCAATCATCGGTCAGAGTCATCCAGAAGTCATCTGTTATCAGTGAACAGTTATCAGTCATCGGTCAGCTGTTATCAGTCCGGCAGTTAGCAGTCTCAGTCATCGGTCATCGGTCATCAGATCAGTACTCATCAGTCACGTTTCTGCCCCATAACAACAATGCAGAAGGAAGGAGACCAACAGGAGCCAGGACCTGTTTAAAACCTGTTTAAACAAGGCCTGTTTAGGCGGGACCAAAGAGCTAGAGCTCGACTCCCGCAAGCACAAGTTGATGAGTACAGGAATGACCCAAAGCACACCAGGGCTCCTATTTATTAATAACATCTTATTGATAAAATTAATTACAATTTGCCTAATCTGCGGATTTCAATTGTCTTATTAAAGTGAGGATAATGCTGGTATTCACTGTCACACAGTACAGAGGATACACAAGACAATAGGTCTATCAATAAAGATAAAGAAAGATAACCTCAAGGTCTAAACTGTAGGCGGAATTACATATATATCACGGTTACAATCAATGTATAATGTATGAATATGTAAAAACAACTTTCTATTGTGCACTGCCACACAAGGGCAGGGATGGGTTCGTAAGTGATGCAGCTTAGAAGTAATATAAATATAAATTGTTCTTCATTCTTTAAAATGGACAAAAAAATTTTGGATAAATTGTTAGGATGTCGTCCAGAACACCTGAGTCAATGAAATAGTTACACAGTTGGTGGTACAAGAGGCCAGGAGGTCTAAAGTCTTTTACGGTTTCACATTCATCAATATAGTGTTTTAGTGAATGCATTAAAGGTTTATCACAGAGTTTACAATCTGAGTATTCTGGTAGTGGCTTAGCCTCACTAACCTGCCAGATGGGTCTAAAGCCAAGGCGAATTCGCGCAATGACTATTATCACATGGCCTGGTCCGGTTACTGTGCTGACCATAAAAATACCAATTATTATAAAAGTTGTCATAGCTTTTAATACTGCAGCTTTCAGGTCTCTAAGCATTTCTTAGTTCTTTTAAATCTGAATTAATTCCAGGCTCAGCGAACCTTTTCTCTCCTCCCAACGTAAGACTGTTCCCGTTATTCATTCACATTTTAAAATATAAATTATATTATAAAATATTCCAATTGGTATTCATCAACAGAAATGTTAATAAAAAGTTTATAATTGAAGGGAATAATATAATTAGTACTAATTGTCTGCCCGACAATTAAGAAAATAATAATGCATAAATTAAGAAAGTTTGAGCAAATTCGCCGTAGAAATTTGCTCATATGAATCAAAATTAAAATTTAAAGTATCAATATCAACTGACAACATCTGAGCGAAAATGGGGGTGGAAATCCCCTCTTAAGAATCCAGGAGAATCCAGGAGAATCCGAAGTGGAATCACCTCCCCGGAGGGCAGTTGAGCAGAAGGTCGTTCTTGAGCCTGAAAGTGACCTCTTACATAGAACGAGACAGTTGACCTAACTCGCTAAAGTAAAGGCCAGGGATGGGGGACGTTGAACCATATGGTCTCTATCTGAAACTTTTCCTCCACACAGATTTACAGATTGAACTTTGGTAGAAATACTCTGTGAGGATCAGTGAGAAGTTTGTCCAGTAAGGGTTCACGGCTATTATGTTATATATTAGTTTGTTATAGCGTGTTGTGTCGCTATGTTGTATATTGTATTTTGCTCTTTTATGGGTTGTTGTTATTTATCATAACGTATTGTATTTTGATTATATATCTTAATTTCATAGGGCATGACTTTATCTAGATGAGTAATTATTGTCCTAGTTGGTTATGTCACTGAAGTCATAGTTAAGTAAAAATAAAATAATAATAATAATATCAATATCTATCTAAAAGAGAGTGTTTGTCAATTGAAGGTTGAAAGACAGACGATTGGAACTAGCCAAACAGAACATAACATGATGATTTGTGATTGTAAGGGAAGTATCATAACCGAGTCAGGCGGTCCACCCCATGCCCCCCTTTAAGAAGGACCAACTCCTATTCCGAAACCCAGCCACGCCTATAAAATCTGAAATGAGGGTTTAGTTTCCAGAAAGGTTTTAAACACTAACCAATGACTATTTCTCAAAACATTTTCAGCTGTTCATAATATCCCAAATCACGCAGAACTTTGTATCAAATTAATAATGGAAAAAATGAGTGTACTGTACTTGCATTATGTGTTTGTTGGAACTGTGTGTTCTGCGAGATGGAGGGTGGAGGAACGGAAAGGGGAACAGGGAGGAAGAAAGTGGAGAGGGAGAGGTAGGGAGAAGGGAGGGGTGGGAAGAGGGGGAAGGGGAGTTGGGGAAGAGTTAGGGGAAGAGTGTGAGCTAGTTTGAGAGAGGAGGGGAAGGGAGAAATAGAGAAGGGGAGAAATTGGGTGAAGAGGGTTAGTTCGTGTGAAATGGGTGGTGGGAGGGGAAGGGAGAGGAGGGAAGGGAAAGGGGGAGGGAAGGGAATGGGGGAGAGAAGGGAGAGGGGGAGGGAAGAGAGAAGGGGGAAAAAAGTAAGGGAGTAAAAAGCAGGAAGGGAAGACACAGACAAACAGACCCAGGTACCGCTGGGTATCATCCAAAATAAACATATACATGTGTATTAATATAATATTTTAAACATAAGTGATAATTACCTTCTATCTTCTGATAAATAACACGCACATTAAGTGTTGACCAGAAAAGATGGTTATACTGAGGTTAAGAAGACATTTTCAGCTTTTCACCCTTACCATCACCATCACAATACCCCTCACAACAACAGCCCTCACCATCACTACAGCCCTCTCTATCACAACAGCCCTCACTATCACAACAGCCCTCACCATCACTACAGCCCTCTCTATCCCATGCCAGATTTTATATATATATATATTTTTGTTTTTACACAGGTGAGTACAGGAGACGACTGCTCTTAGCAGGCTGAGAGCTTTCCCTTCCCACAGCTCATGGTAAGTCTCACCCGCTGGAGCAGCTTTGGTACATGAGCAGCGACTGTAAGTACTTTATCAAAGCTTTATTCCCCCCAGGCTTTATTCCTTCCATAAATTCAAATTAAATTCCCTCCTTTATTCAATCCCGATTTTATCTCTCGGCCTTATCCCCTTCTGACTTTATCCCACCCCGGCTTTATCCTCCATTGGCTTTACCCTCCCCCCTCCAAGCTTTATTATTCCCTCCTGGCTTTATTCCCGCCATCACAGGAGATGAAGTCCCACGCAAGGCTCGAGTGATTGCTGCTTCTGTGATTTGTAATACGCCTCGCAGGCGCCCCGCGTCGTCTGGCGGGGAGGTTTATACTCCAGTTGACGAGTCCTGACGTTTGTCTGTAGAACTGTCAGCTGTAGGTGCAGTCCGTCCATCTAAGGTTTCCCAACGTCAAGAAACTGTCGTACTAAAGTGCCCCTTATCCTAACCTACCAGAGGACCCAAAACAGAAAAACGGGACAATACGTCACTTTCGCGAGCCGCTTTCATTTTCTAGTACGGCAGTTTTTTGGCCTTAGGGAGAGTATACGTCAAAATGCGACGTTCTATTAGGAGGACGCGTTGGTTGGTGATATCGAAGTAAATATGGAAGTAAGGGAAACTGCATAAGGCTTGTTAGCCTTGAGTTGTTAGTCGTTGATTTGCAATTGCAAGTAACCCCAGGAAGCAGCCCGTGACTAACTCCCAGGTACCTATTTACTGCTAGGTAACAGGAGCATTCAGGGTGAAAGAAACTTTGCCCATTTGTTTCTGCCTCGTGCGGGAATCGAACCCGCGCCACAGAATTACGAGTCCTGCGCGCTATCCACCAGGCTACGAGGCCCCACCTGTGTGTGTGTGTGTGTTTGTATGGTGTTAGGAACGAGTAGATCAGTGTCACCAGATCTACTCGTTAGTGTCACCTGATCTACTCATCACTATTACCTGATCTACTCGACATTGTCACCTGAGTTTGTGGTAATCACTGACACAAACTGCTTGTGACCAAATAACAAACTATCCTACAACTCACAAATGCATAGCGACAAGCCAATTTAATTTTCGTCCAGCTTAGCGGATTCAATGGCTGTATTTATTCTTATACCCATAAACCCTTTTTTATTTCTTTGTTATCCAATAGTTTCACAAAATTATGACGGTGCTAAAACTTTTTCCTTATGTTATCAGAGGTAGACATTACGCTTGTTTGCTGAAGGGTTACGCAAATGAGGTGATGAGTGGGTGACCAGCGGAGGCTGAGACAGTCTCAAGGTGTCTTAAAGATCGCCGATGTATCTGAGATGTCACAGGAAGTCAGGTTGATAAAAGGCAAGCGAACATCCATATACGAACATCCAGTTCGTGTAGAGGGAGGTCACAGAGAGGTGCCAGCTTTGCTCCTCGCTCTATACACTATCTAATAAAACATATATATTATTTAGGAACTTGAATCTATAATGTAATCTCTTACAGCTCATGATTAATGTAATTATGTGTATATACTCAGAATAATACACTCCTTTGGCTTATAATTTATTCCATGTATAAATAAGGGCATAAGTATATACGTGAACATTAAGTAAACATATTTAGTGTGTGAACATTAATAATAATTAAATAATAGAAAGAAAAGGTTTCCCAATGGGTTAGGGAAGTGAGAGAAGGAGAAAAAATGTGGAAAGGAATTGGTTTAGTCTGAGAGGTGATAAGAGAGAGAGAGGGAGAGAGAGAGATGGTGACCCAAGTGCTATAGTCCCTTGGCCACTGTTCCGGAGGCAAAATAGTGTTAAGAGCTTTTACCTTTTGTTGCATTACCAACAAAGCTTGCCAAGCCTTTTGTTGCATTTCACATCAGAGCTGTTTGCAAGTACATTGGAACGGTTGTCATTAGGTCCCCACGCGCAGAGAGGACGTGTTAAGCTGGTTGTGAGCGTGCTGGTTGTGTGAGGTAAAGGATAGACATTATATGTAAAACGAGGTTGTTGGGTTGTAGAGGTTTGTTTGGCGTTCATAACTGTCATTATTTCCGGTCTGCATTTAGGGTATTTAGGTGACACTGCGATGTGAGTTTCCTCCCTCATGTTGGACACATTTTGTGTTGTCTCGATGGCCGTCATTGTAATGCTCGATGCCTGAGCACATTCTGCAGTTTCTGACCTCTTCAGGCAGGTCGCAGTTGCATTAGAAATACTTGAAACATTATTATAGTTTGAAGCGCCTCTCATTAGGTATTTATAGCTCTGAGCAGATGTAATACCGAAGTATTTGAAACCCTTTTCTTCTTCTTGATTGGCTTGTTCTAGTGTGTCAAATGTAATTTCACGTGTTGGGCCCTGGCTGTCTGGTTTTTCGATCGTGTGTACAGAAACCGCAGTAATGCAGAGTTTGATTCATTGATATATAATAGCTTCGAGACAGTTACCAGCTATCCAGCAACTGAAGTCATGAAACGACAACTGTCCTGTCAGCTAGGACTTGATTTGGTAAAATTAGCGAGATGTTAACCTCGTTCAATGTGGCCAGATGCTCAGAGTTTAGTACTTTTAGAAAATCCTCTTCAGTTGGGAGTACATATTCCATACAACAGCTCCGCCGTTGTATGGAATGTGTCCAATGGAGAGATTTCATTCACTTTGGCCAGTATTTATACGTGAGCTTTTCTTACCATTTTTCGACTTCGTCCCGTCTGTAGTAAGATATACTGTATTTTACTGTATGTCTTACTGTATCATGCTTTCTTCACAATCCGGCTCCTCCTTGCCTCTGATTGTTACTGGGATTACATTTGTTTCGTTAACACGAGGATAAGTTAACAAATGAAGTATCGCTTAACAATTTATTTGGTTCGTTTTCCAAAATGTGTGTGTGTGTGTGTGTGTGTGTGTGTGTGTGTGTGTGTGTGTGTGTGTGTGTGTGTGTGTGTGTGTGTGTGTGTGTGTACGTATTCACCTAGTTGTGCTTGCAGGGGTTGTGATCTGCTCTTTCGGTCCGCCTCTCAACTGTCAATCAATCAACGATCATTTTTTCACACACACACACACACACACACACACACACACACACACACACACACACACACACACACACACACACACACACACACACACACACACACACATTAGGAAGTGATGTGGTGGAGGCTGACTCCATACACAGTTTCAAGTGTAGATATGACAGAGCCCGATAGGCTCAGGAATCTGTACACCTGTTGATTGACGGTTGAGAGGCGGGACCAAAGAGCCAGAGCTCAACCCCCGCAAACACAACTAGGTGAGTACAACTAGGTGAGTACACACACACACACACAGACTCTCCCCCCCCCCCCCAAGGAAGCAGCCCATAACAGCTGAAATTTGAAATTGCTGAAACTTTTAAATTAGAAATTGCCGAAACTTTGAAAGGCCCTGCTAGGTAACAGGGCCATCAGAGTGAAAGAAACTCTGCCTATTTGTGTTTACGTCATCGCCGGGGAACGAACCCCGGTCCACAGGATTACGTATCCAGCTTGCTGTCCACATAAACATCCCCGCCCCAGCCATCGGCGTCCCGTGTGTGTGTGTGTGTGTTTGTGTGCATGCTTGCGCGCGGGCGTGCGTGCTAGCGTGCCTGTGAAGATGAGAGAGATTGAGATGCAGAAAGAGACAAACACAAAGTTTCTCGAGCCAACCTCCTTCCTCTCCCTCGCAACATACAAACCAGCAACCACATGAGGATTTCAGTTGACTGAGGGTTTGTTCAACGGAAGTCTTTCAAACCTCAAACCTGCTTTCCAAACAGGCCAATATTTGCCCTGGGAACAGCTTTCTTAAGAAGTTGACGAGACGGCTTATAAAAGACTTGTCAAAGCAAATACCGCTACTAATTCAGGGTCCGAACACAGTCGTCACCAATGTATGTTCGTATTTCTCTGGCTTCATATGTACCTGCAGCCACAGACTACTGTTATGGGGGTCTCTCGTTGATTAAATGCGTCCCATTGCTTGTGTGAAACATTATTGCTAAAATATATATATATATATATATATATATATATATATATATATATATATATATATATATATATATATATATATATATATATATATATACATATATATACCACTGTATGGCTATGGGTCCCTACACTTGCACCAGAGGTGGTACCCCCTCTAGGTATAATAATAAAAAAAAAAATATATATATATTTTTTTTTTATTTATTTACCTGCTTTTATGCTCTCGACATAATGTTTTTTTTATTGGGAGGAGAGCAGGTAAATAATGTTATCACTTATCAATAACTTATTTCGGTATCCGTCTTTTGAATACGCATTAGTCTACGTATACTCTGGTCAGTACAGTGGTATACCCACTTAGGTGCGTCCGGCGTTCTGTGGGTCCGCTTGTGCTTGCCTCAAGTCTTTGTAATTAAGTAGAAGTTGTCTCACAATGGCCAATATGCTCTCCGCTGTCGTCTGGTGAATTATTATATTCGTTTGTTATAGGAATATAACGCTGAAAGTGTCAATCCCGAGTTGGAATACGACCAATGGGTCGGAAATAGGGTTGCAGTAATTTTTGTAAACAAGTTAACAATTGTCATCATGGAAACAAACTCGCAGGGAAAGTTTCAAGCATCAGATAGGCAAATTACACGAGTGAAACTATATTGGATATCTATACCTCAGATCAGTAAACCTTTTAAAATCTCTGTTTTGGTTATCTTGATGTTCTAACGTTCATAAGAATGGCACATGTGTCAAACAGTACCTTGCGTAGGAATTGCAATTTCAAGTCAAATTTCCAGCAGAGTAAGAGGGTTTCCTATGTCTTATTACACAGGATTTCCAGGCATCACAGTGATGGTCTCTGGTGCAGTACACCCAAGTGGTCTTGCTATTGACACATTGCAGGAGTTTCCTATATTCTTGCACGTCGCAGACATCATTTATAATTACCACAGATCTTACAGATTTTCAATATTCGAATGAGCGTTGTGTGTGTGGTACAGAGGGTGGGCCAAGGTGGGTCTGACTACAGTGTGTGGGTACAGAGGGTGGGTCTGACTACAGTGTGTGGGTACAGAGGGTGGGTCTGACTACAGTGTGTGGGTACAGAGGGTGGGTCTGACTACAGTGTGTGGGTACAGAGGGTGAGCCAAGGTGGGTCTGACTACAGTGTGTGGGTACAGAGGGTGGGTCTGACTACAGTGTGTGGGTACAGAGGGTGAGCCAAGGTGGGTCTGACTACAGTGTGTGGGTACAGAGGGTGGGCCAAGGTGGGTCTGACTACAGTGTGTGGGTACAGAGGGTGGGTCTGACTACAGTGTGTGGGTACAGAGGGTGAGCCAAGGTGGGTCTGACTACAGTGTGTTGGTACAGAGGGTGAGCCAAGGTGGGTCTGACTACAGTGTGTGGGTACAGAGGGTGGGCCAAGGTGGGTCTGACTACAGTGTGTGGGTACAGAGGGTGGGTCTGACTACAGTGTGTGGGTACAGAGGGTGGGCCAAGGTGGGTCTGACTACAGTGTGTGGGTACAGAGGGTGGGCCAAGGTGGGTCTGACTACAGTGTGTGGGTACAGAGGGTGGGCCAAGGTGGGTCTGACTACAGTGTGTGGGTACAGAGGGTGGGCCAAGGTGGGTCTGACTACAGTGTGTGGGTACAGAGGGTGGGCCAAGGTGGGTCTGACTACAGTGTGTGGGTACAGAGGGTGGGCCAAGGTGGGTCTGACTACAGTGTGTGGGTACAGAGGGTGGGCCAAGGTGGGTCTGACTACAGTGTGTGGGTACAGAGGGTGGGCCAAGGTGGGTCTGACTACAGTGTGTGGGTACAGAGGGTGAGCCAAGGTGGGTCTGACTACAGTGTGTGGGTACAGAGGGTGAGCCAAGGTGGGTCTGACTACAGTGTGTGGGTACAGAGGGTGGGCCAAGGTGGGTGTACATGGCGCCAGTGTTTAAACAAAGGTAATGACAATCATTACCAATTTATATACCACAAATAAGTACCTTAAATACAAAACAAGAACAGTAGTGTTAATGAAAACAATAATATACTAACAAATGTAATAATCATACTATGATGAATAAATGTATATTATACTGTCACAACAACACTAATAATAATACACGAGAGAAATCACAGTAACATAATATATCAATGACAAAAATCCACAGGAACCGAATGCGTCTGGGAATAATACCCCGCGCATAGGTTCGAATCCTCACAACAGCTCCAATAAATTTTCTCACTAATAATACTATTTGAAAACTTATATATATGATTAAAATAGAAGAGAATACCACCTCTGACTAGAAGAATATGATTAATATATATATATATATATATATATATATATATATATATATATATATATATATATATATATATATATATATATATTAATCATTACAAATAACATTTATTTCAACCACATTAATAAAAAAAAATCATTCATGAAGATATAAATGAAGATATTACATAAGTGGTTCATAGTCGTGCCACGCCTTGGGAAGACCACTTCAGATGCAAATTGGCCATTATCACCGTAATTAACTAGAGCAGCGAGGCCTATTACTGGAGAGAGTTACCTCGATGTTGACATAAATTTAAATTGTTTAGCCAGACGCAATGTTGACACGGCCGCCGGGCGTACCTGTGTGGGCCAGCGATTATCACTCAGACTGGAGGTAGGAATGTCTGAAGTGTATGTTGACGGTCGACAAATTAGTGAATGAGTGAAAAGTGCGTGTATATGCGTGTGTGTGTGAGTGGGTGAATGGTTGAGTGAGTGAGTGGTTTTGTGAGTGAATGGTTGTGCGTGTGGGAATGAATGGTTGCGTGTGCGAGAATGATTGAATGGTTGCGTGAGTGAATGAATAGTTGCGTGAGTGAATGGTTGCGTGTGCGTGTGTGAGTGAATAGGTGCGTGTGCGAGAATGATTGAATGGTTGCGTGAGTGAGTGAATGGTTGCGTGTGCGTGAGTGAATGAGTTCCTGTGCATAAGTAAATGAATTCGTGTGGCAGAGTGACTGGGCGTGTGTACGAGAGTGAATGGGTGTGCACGTGCGTGTGAGAGTGCACGTTGCCTGTGCGTTTGAGAGTGAACGATACGTGTACATAAAAGAGTGAATACGGTATACTACGTCTTCCGCTGAGAACAAACGTCCGTATACGTCTGGAGCCCAATGTCTTGAGCCCAGTGTCTTGGAGCTCAGTGTGTAGAGCCCCGTGTTGTGATCTTCGAGCACCGGGGAGCTCTGTTACCGCACTTCTCTGCCGAATAAATTTCCACCCTTGCCTGAGGCTACCTACCTTGAGGCTACCTTGAGGTGCTTCCGGGGCTTAGTGTCCCCGCGGCCCGGTCGTCGACCAGGCCTCCTGGTTGCTGGACTGATCAACCAGGCTGTTAGGTTATGCCTGAGGCATAAATCTCCGCACGTGGTTCCCACCTCGTTAAAATGTATGAACACTGGTGTTGTAGTTGACACATAACGCATAACACATAACGCATAACGCATAACACTGCACTTGCATCTCGTCCCGTCCTCGTTATTCGCGTATCAAAATTACACGTTTGGAATTACATTAAATTTGAGCATGTGAATCTTTGTCAAGTAGGATAGCAATATATAGGACAGTGTTATTAAAAGTGTACTCATCTATAGTTGTACTCACCTACTTGTGCTTGCGGGGATTGAGCTCTTGGTTTTTGGTCCCGCCTCTCAACTGTCAATCAACTGGTGTACAGATTCCTGAGCCTACTGGGCTCTATCATATCTTCATTTGAAGCTGTGTATGGAGTCTGCCTCCACCACATCACTGCCTAATGGATTTCATTTGTTAACTACTCTGACACTGAAAAAGTTCTTTCTAACGTCCCCGTGGCTCAATTGGGTACTCAGTTTCCACCTGTGTCCCTTTGTTCGCGTACCAACTGTGTTAAACAGTTTATCTTTATCTACCCTGTCGATTCCTCTGAGAATTTTGTAGATAGTGATCATGTCTCCCCAAACTCTTCTGTCTTCTAATGTCGTGAGGTTCAGTTCCAGTAATCTTTCCTCATAGCTCATACCTCTCAGCTCGGGGACTAACCTGGTGGCATACCTCTGAACCTATTCTAACTTCGTTTTGTGTTTGACTAGATGTGGACTCCAGGCTGGAGTCGCATATTCCCGTATTGGTCTGACAAATGAGGTATACGAGGTTCTGAATGATTCCTTATCCAAGTTTCTGAAGGCATTTCTTATGTTCGCCAGCCTTGCATAGTGTGTGTGTGTGTGTGTGTGTGTGTGTGTGTGTGTGTGTGTGTGTGTGTGTGTGTGTGTTCTCCACCAGAGCATGTACCATTAAACTTCCAAGCAAGCCTACCACTGAGCGAAAAAATCTAAATAGGCTCGTTCAATCGTATACCAAAGTCTTAAGAATATGCTCGCTAGATATTTGGCATGCAAATGTCTAATCAAAACTAATTGCAACAGCAGCAAGAAAGCATTTTTCTCGACTCCTACAATATAGAGTTTGTTGCTGATTTGCATTTTAAGAGCAAGAGACAATTGGAAGGGGCCTCTACATGTGTTTTTACATAATTGGCAACGGATATTGAGATGCATGTGCTGCAGTGTGAAGCAAATTAACAAAAAAAAAAATCACATGTTCGTAACGAAATCGAAATGCTTTACCAATAATGTTTTAAAAGCTTCAGAATGGAGAATATATATATATTTTAAATATTCCTCAGTACATATCGATTGATTTACCTGAACTGAAGAAATTAAACTAAAGCAGAACTGGTTCACTGAGCATGAAAACCATATTTGTTAACTGCTTAGGAAATGTTTAGATAAGATGACTGGGAGAACTAAGATGTGAAAAAGAAGGGAAATTAGTCAAAGTTAAAAATAAAATTCCGGAAGCTATTCCAATATTATTATAACAATAACCCAGAGAAAACTTGAGGTGATTATCACTGTCACATGTGACAGGCACAGCTGCATTTAGTTCTTGGAATAACTATATACTCAATACTGGTAAAAAGCAGCAGAGGTGTGATAAACATAAGAACTAAGAAAACTGCAGAAGTATTGATCGATACGATTCACCTTCTATTCAGATCCACCCAATCTCTTTCATCTATTTGTTTAACCTTCGCTTGAAACAACGCTGTGATCCCAAGTCTTATGTTACCTGGTAATTTGTTTAGTAATTAAACAACCTTGTTTCCAAACCGGTATTTGCCCAGGTCTTTTCTAAATCTACAGCTCTTTCCATTGTTTTGAGTTTGTTTCTGATACATTCATGACCTTATCTTCACTTTGTTATTCACTTACATTCATATCATTCACCTTGGTCACTAGGAGGCTGTGTCAGTCTTTCTTAATATGAAAGGTTTCTATTTTGCGGGATTAACTTTGTCATCCAACGCTAAACGCGTTGTAGGTAATTTATATATATTCTATATTATATTATATTTATATATATTATATATAAATTCTATTTATATATATTCTATAATATTATATTATATTTATATATATTCTATAACGACCAGAACTGAACTGCATAATCCAAGTAGAGCCCAACGAGAGCTGAAGAATAACACTAGGCATTTTATTAGTAATGCTTCGATAAATAAATTCCAGTTCCCTATTTCATTAATAGAACATAAGAATTAATATGATCGAACACCCGAACACCTGACCCCCCGGCATTGGGAACAGTCGCTCTATCAACTGCTCTACTGGGCATGACGGTGGTCGGGTGTTCGAGGATTCAAGTGCCCAAGGTGAATGAAATATTACAGCTAGGGTAGTGTGGTATACAGTTTATAGTTTGATCCATTTATATACTCACCATGTCAATTTTTCGTCGTTTTTATAGAGAATGTAAATGCTCTAGGCTTTAACGAGGCTGGACTGAGACGGGTTGCAAACTTGCAACATAAGGGGTTTGACGGCTGGATTAACAAACATTTGGATTGTGTTGATGAGGACGGGCTGGGGTGTTTAGTGAAGTGCAGTTTGCACACTAGAAGTAAGCGAAGCAATCTTCGGGAAAATGTGGAACTTGTTAAGTTGTGAGTCATTTGTAAAGTGTTTTTCACTAAGAAATAGCCTAATTCTCTGAAAATTATACAGCTCGCACCACAGATATGTACATTGTAATGAAGAGATGTAGCAAGGGTGTATAATGTATACCAGTATATATATAATGTATATAACACTGAAGATGTATACATATTGTTCACCTGGTGAGCACAGATTATAAGAACAGTGGGATTTTACCTTTTCAATTTAATAACAAAAGCCACTAGAGAACACTTGCACGGAGCAATGTTTACCTCAGGGTAATAATAATAATGGAGAGGGAGAGAATTTTCAGGGGAAAGCACCAAGCCATTACGACTATATAGCCCTTGGAAGGGGTCAGAATAATGATTTGGGATGGGACGGGGGGAAGGAATGGTGCCCAACCACTTGGACGGTCGGGGATTGAACACCGACTTGCATGAAGCGAGACCGTCGCTCTACCGTCCAGCCCAAGTGGTTGGGTTAATAATGGAGAGATAGGGAAGCATTGGGGCTTGTGTGTGATATGCTAATCATAATAAATACTTTTCGAGATGGTTTCCAAGTGGATTAAATATGGAAATGTTCAGTAAGTAGCCGGTTAATGGTATTTGCGTAATTCTCGGGAGACTCGCTGCTGGATTGGATGAGAAAACATAAAACAACACCATAAAACATTTCTAGAGTACACCACACTAGAGAGAGAACCACGCCATTACACAGAACACCACTTACACCACATATCCCAGAAGAACAACACATATATGCGCCACTTATCCTCACAGGATAAGTGGCGCTGCCCAATAAACTTGCCCCTCGAGGCAAAATTTACACAAAAGATTGAACCCAGAGAAACACCACATGAAACATTAAAGAAAGCACATCACAACACAAGAAAACACCATAGAGCACATGGAAACACTTCTCAGCACAATATAAATAAATATTATTTGGATAATACAAGTTCACATTCTTCCTGTATTGATTTTCGAAGATGTGGTAGTTAAGCAATTATGGACCTATTATTGGTGTCTGTTCGCTTCAGCGAACGAGTGCACCACTATTACCTGGAGCCTACCTGGAGAGAGTTTCGAGAGATCTTCAACTACCTGTCCGCTCAGCCGCCGGCTCCGGCGGCTGAGCGGACAGAACACTGGACGCGTGATCCTGTGGTCCCGGGTTCGATTCCGGGCGCCGGCGAGAAACAATAGGCAGAGTTTCTTTCGCCCCCTGTTATCTAGCAGTAAATAGGTACCTGAGAGTTAGTCAGCTGTCACGGGCTGCTTCCTGGGGGTGGAGGCCTGGTCGAGGACCGGGCCGCGGGGACAGTAAGCCCTGAAATCATCTCAAGATAACCTCTAGATAACCTTAGCCCGGCCTGGGGTCAGGCTCGACTCCCATTGTAGATGAAAAAGAAAAGAGAAAATTAATAAACAAACAAAATGCTTTAGAACACCACTTTGCACATTGTAACGCCCCATAAAACCTAAATACACAAACCCCCTTAAAATACTTCCCAACTAATGGCCGTAAAATGGGATTTTAGGTTTTTACTCTTATAAACCAGGTCAGAAAGAGCAAGCTGTTAAAACAACATTGAAAAGTTGATAAGCTGAAAAGCAATAACAGATATGCAGGTACAGGGGGCCTTACAGCTGAGTGGACAGCACTCGGGATTCGTAGTTCTGAGGTTGCGGCTTCGATCCCCGGTGGAAGCGGAAACAAATGGGCAGTGTTTCTTTCACCCCTGATGCCTCTGTTCACCTAGCAGTAAATAGGTACCTGGGAGTTAGACAGCTGCTTCAGGCTGCTTTCTGGCGATGTGTAACAAAAAGTAGGCCTGGTCGAGGACTGGGCCGCGGGGACGCTAAGCCCCGAAATCATCTCAAGATAACCCGTCAAAATTCGTAGGCTGCATGGTAGCTCTTATATGCCATCTATTTCTTGTATAAAAGCAAATAGTTATTCCTTTTAATTTGTCGTATTTCCATTATTATTTGATGTGTCGATGTATACACGTAGTCGTGCTTTTATATGCGTTAACCCCCCCCCCCCCCCCCGTCCCTCAGTGGTGCTGTTTTTTGAACGCTATTGTGGTAAAAAAGCAAACATTCTGAGCGCCATCTGGTGAGTGTATCTATTATGAGCGCCATCTATTATAAATGTATTCTGTGTTGCCAAATCGTCAGGTAAGGACTGGCGCGTCTCTCTTACTAACCCTCTTGTCTTACCTGTCCATGGGGGGGGGGCGGTAGAAATAGCCTAAGCTACTCTATCCCTTTGAGATAGAGTAGAGATATTTCTTTCTTTAGATAGAGATATTTCTTTCTTGTCTCAATAAACATACTTGAACTTGAACTTACCTGTCCGGCTTGGTTTGATGGCTTGACATTGTTTGTAAACATTCCACGGGGAGTGGCAGTGAGTGCGGGGGCGCGAAGTGAAGATTTTACTCGGTGATAAAAACGAAATTGAAAAGATCCAATGGATGTTGTCTTGTTTAATAAGTGGATGGAGACGTATAATGGTCCTTGTGTGTTTGAAGAAAGTCTTTGGACTTGTCCACTCGTGTTAAGCTTGGACAAGAGTCTCCAAACGGTGTATTATATACGTACTTAATACACTATGGGAGAGGCTTGGAAGACTCCGAGCTCTGAAGTACTTAGTCCTCTCTTCGCTCTCCAAAGGCAAGTTGAGTAATTACAGTGTTTACGAGAACTTGTATAAAGGTTAGCGTTGACAGTCTCCCGGCAATATATTATAGAGCTGACAGTTCTCTTAACATCCACGAGTTTGGTTGTGCGCGTAGAAAATTAATTCGGGATTCACAAATGATTGACAATGGCGTAGAACCAAAACAACAGAAAAACGTGTAACGTAAGTGACCGACCTAACCTCCCAGGCCTGATTGGAGACCGGGCTGCGGGGACAGTGAGCCCCTAAGTTATCGCAAGGTAAATCGTAGAGGTCCAACGGCTTCCACCAAGCAACCTCAACTACCAATCAGAGGGTGTCGTTAGTGATAATAACATTAGGTTTGGACTCGGGTGATTGGTGAAGATAATGTGCAGATTATTAACCTTGATCAGTCGTTAAACAACTGGACGTCTTAACTACTGGAGTTTCGAAGTGTTAACATCAGTTTATGGTGTAGAAAATGGTTTGTAACTATGTGGAAGGGAAGGGATATAAAGGGTAAAGCGCCAAGTCATTATATAGGGAAATATATTCCCCACTTGGAAGGGATCAGGATAAGGATTTGGGATGGGACGCTATGGAATGGTGTTCAACCACTTGGACGGTCGGGAATTGAACGCCGACCTGCATGAAGGAAGCCCGTCGCTCTACCCTCCAGTACAAATAGTTGCGGAACACCGTACATAAATTGTCATAATGGACAATTAGAGAAACATTTTGAGAAACTTATTACACTGCCTTAGTGCTTGAGTGAAGGTGAAGGAGAGACCAAATATATGCGCAGCCTGTAAACACACACAACGTAACAGTCACTGTTGTTACATGTTACAAAGTTGTTACGTCTTGTTATAAAGTTTTTATGACGTTTTAGATACTTGTTACGACTTGTTAGATAGTTGTTACAACTTGTTGAATGTTGTAGCAACGTTGTAGTTTTGTTGCGTGTTTATGTAAACACAGTGGTGGTGTGTGTTTATATAATCACATTGATGGTGGTGTGTTCATATCAAAACCAGATTTTGAGATGCAACCTACATCCTCTCTCAAGGTGCTATAAACAATGATCTGGACAAGATTCTAAGAGGTTGCACTTACGTCTGGCGGAGCGCCCCACGTGGCTTCCATTATTAGACATTGTTATGATTATGCTCACCGCAGGAACTCTCCAAGGGATGCCGAAGCTTCAGATGAATGCCCAATTGTCCCGGCTCCTGGGCACTGTGGGCACGGCACCAAGGAAGAATTACCTCCAATCTGTACGCCACAAGGTCTGTGCTTGTATGAATTAATAATATTAGTTAATTTAGCAGCATTAAGATTAATTTTACGGTTAATCGGATCGACTTTACAACAAGATTTATTGCCACTGTGTCATCCACACCAGCTCTATTGTGTGCTAATCACATATTATATGCTATGTGTCTCGTTATATTATGTGCTGCTCACAAGCGAGAGGCCCTGTCTACATATCTGAGAAGCCCACACAACTAAGATTTTCCCATTGCTTGTTGAGTCGAATCGTGTCCCTGCCTGTTGGGAATTACCAATCGTGTTTCAAACGTGTTTGAAATCATTTTTCCCTCCACTGTCGTCCTGATTACTACATATCTCGAACAATTCATATGTAGATAATGCGTTGTAGAGGTCGTTACAACGGGTAACCAATCAATTTGGTATTTTCATATGGATGTCGTAAGCCTTAACGATTGCTTGTTATCATAGGATTCCCTCATCTGCTTAACTACCATCAACTGGTAGTTTATCGAGCAGTTTACCTGATAAACGGCTTTCCCCATGGTTTACTGGCCAATATCTTTTGATAAGACGACTTAACCTTTCCTTGGTCGTTGTTTTTAAAATGTGCAACATTGATACATTGGCCTAAGTGGGTGACATTCTGATATAGTCAGTATTGAGCTCCACGTAACGTGCGCCCCCCCCCCCCCCACAGCATGTAATTTGATACATAACGGCGGGGAGCAAAAACAAATAAACGCAGCTATGTGGGGGAGAAATTACAGGGAGGAAGGGAGAAAATGGACACCATATATTATAGGGGAGAATTGATAGGAGAAGACGGATGAGGTGCTGGGGAGATTTATGGGAGGTGGGGGAGGATAGGACGATGGGGGAGGAGTCCCCAGTGTTGGGGTGTGGTTGGTGGGGGAGGAGTCCCCAGTGTTGGGGTGGAATTCTAAATAAACTCACAACAGACATACCAATTATAGCTTATATTCAAGCATAGTTGCAAAAATCAGAGTTAATAATAAGTTTGTTTAGAAAGGCTGTAACAATATCTGTGTTAAAGGAATTGCAGAACCAGTGGTTGCAACATAGTATAGTTCACCTTGGCATGGTAACAATCAGTTGATCAAGGTATTGTTGCTTTTCGCACTGTTGCAACCAATAGACTAAGATAGATAGTTTATAGTGTAGTCACTATAGTCATGGTAGCAACCATGACTATAGTGACCAAGGTACGGTAACTGCAGCATGGTAGCGATCAGTGGATCGTAGAATATTTTCCGCGGGCATGAGCTGTGGGATTTTCTAAATGTTACTTGAATTGGCAGGTGCAAATTGTGTTTTGTTTCCTCTTAATAGTCTGAGCAACAGGTTAAACCAGCGTGCCAGACCCTCTGACAGCTGCTGACCTCAGCTGATGATGACCTGAAGTGATATTCTGAAGCTTGGGGCCGAGGCTGCACGAGGTGGGGGGCTTCATGCCTATGTAAGCTGGGAAGATTTATGTGTTTCAAGCGGCAGCAAATCTTAGACGAGCCCTTTTTCGACCGATATTGACCGTTCCAGTGGAAAGGTTTCCTGTCAGGGTTTTTATCTCGATGTATCAACCCGCTTGATGGTTTGAAATTGCGTTCAGGAGCGTATTCGTTATCAGGACACTGTGGTGGTCAGTCAGTGGACGCGGCGTGGTGGGTGGAGGCGTAAAACCGGCCCGCATTTCCTTCCCCGTCACATATATTCCAGGGGAGAGACGGATTGCACAGGCCGTGAAAATATAGCGAGAAGCGAAATTTACGGCATCGTCGGGATAGGACGAGGTGTCGTGTTTGTCTGAGGGGGTAGTTCGTCTTGGGGGTGAAGTGCCGCTTGCTGCTGCTGGTGGTGGTTAATGTCGACGGTGCTTACCTAACAGGGGAGGAGAGCTCTTTATACCAACCCGTTCTCGCAAATTCGTAAAGTCAATATTGACTTATTAACTACGTGTATAGGTGATATACTAAACATAATAGATACCCTTAAAAAGATTCATAGAAAACACCGACCTTACCTAACCTTGTTATTATCTTAAGATAAGCATCTTATTGCTTCGTAATTATAATTATTACTTAACCTATACCTATTATAGGTTAGGTAATAATTGTAATTACGAAGCAATAAGATGCTTATCTTAACATACTAAGTAGGTTAGGTAAGGTCGGTGTTTTCTATGAAGCTTTTCAAGGGAAACTGTTATGTTAAGTATGTCACCTATGCACATATTTAATAAGTCAATATTGACTTATTAAATTTGCGAGAACGGGTTGCTGTATACTCTCCCTTCCCTTGCGCGGCTATTTTATAAATTTCCTCCCGGTTGAGCTTCTTGTTTCATCTGGCCTTCAAGTTGTGGATTGGGATGGCTTCCTCGGCTTTGTCTTCTAGTGTATTCCACTTGTTGACCGGCCGGACAGGATTCAAGTTTTCCCCTCTTCTGCAGAACCTGTTGGGGAGAAGGTTGGTGGCCCAGGGGGCCCTGTTTCTTTGGCCCACAGGTCCTGCTGTGGGAAGGGGAGGCGGCCGACAACGGACCCTTTATAAACTCTAAACCAGTTCATTATTCTTACATCTGAAGTTTGGTCCGTATTTGTGAGGTTGTTAACTAACTTGACCATCACGACGCACGATAATGACAATGAATATGATAATTCATAACAAAGTTAAATTTCTGGGAGTGTCAGCTGTCAGGCTGACGACAGGGCAGTCTTAAATGGTCAGCTGTCCGCTGGCTTTACACAAGACCAGTGATTTACTCCCCCTGTCAGCCAGTTCGACTCTCCAAAATACGCTCCCAGCGCTGTATATTTTTGGCCGTGATCACTGGTATCGCTTTGTTGGTGCGGCGAGGCGATGGTCATCAATCATTAAGGGAGGTCGCAGGAGGATCCAGATTTTGTGAAACCGAGCTATCACTTTCTTGGGTGATAGTGATAGTGTGACTTGCCTTCGTTGCTGGAACGATAGGGGGTCAGGTGTGTGAGTGGGCAGGTGTGTGGGTGGGCAGGTGTGTGGGTGGGCAGGTGTGTGGGTGCGTGGGTGGTAGATGATTGAGCCGTTTATAATTCTACCATAGTTACATATTCTACTCTTATTGAAGTTTGACTTTCTCGCTACTGTCAAGGGTAAGTTACTTCCCTAACTGCCCCCCCCCCAGTCCCATCCCAAAGCCTTATCCTGACCCCTTCCAAGAGCTATATAGTCGTAATGACTTTTCGCCTTCCCCTGATAGTTCCCATCCCCGCCCCCCCACTCCATGGCAAATCACCTCCCTCCCCCGATGAAAATACCTAAACTCTGGCGAAATATATTGATCCTTTTGATGTCTCCCAGATCAATAGTAATCCATCTCTGAGAACTGGAGTGACCACCAGCCCGAGGGCTGAGAGCCCGACACAGACAGGCTGCCAAAACTGGAAGCCCAGAATTACCGGCGACATAACTCAAGTTCTTTTGGAATATACTTCTGCTTCTCCATCAGTCGGTAGATTCTGTATGTCTGCCGAGCGGCACTCACGCCACTGTGAATGTTATAATATATATGTACACAGTATATTCACATATCAATAATCCAGGCGGTAGTACGGAAAGTGTGGAAGGCTGAAGAGATATTGACCAGAGAACCTTCAGTCAATACTCCTACCAGTCCCAGCCTCTCAACAATGAATATAGAATTTCGATATCCGCCTCGCATGGTGAGAAAACCATCTCATTTCAATGGAGGCGGAAACGCACCCGTGTAATAACAGAAAACAATACCAATATCGTAATTCTCATAATAAGATTCGAGAGCTTGGGTTAAAAAAAATCCTCTATCGAATTTCTGAAATTTTATGTAGTCAAGTAGTTGGTGGTATACAGTGAAATACACACAGACACACACACACACACACACACACACACACACACACACACACACACACACACACACACACACACACACACACACACACACACACACACACACACTTTCCATTTTATTTCTTCGACGTTTCATCAGCCATGTGACACCTTCAGTAATATACACAAATGACACAGGTATACTAAATTTGTATCCCAAAAAACTGACATTTTTAAGTGTGGGTTTACCTCACTCTGGGAGGTAAACCTAACCTAACCTCACTGTGTGTGAGGTTAACACATGTGAATTAACGAAATAAAAGATTTAAATGAAATATGAATCAAAGCTAAAACAATTACCTCCTTACAAGACCTTGCGTAAAATGAAAAAGTTTGAACTTCGTTTTTTTCGAATCAAAGTATCTAACGACTTTGAATCCTAACTTATCAAAACACGGAATTATGTAACACGAGAATGAATACCTTCACACGGCATTCAATATGAAAGTCCAAGTAAGGTAATATTGAAGAGAAAGCATTAAGCCAAAATGACTAAATATAACAAATCTAATCTCTACTAAATTACAATGAATTCCTGGCAACGACAACAATGAATCTCATTGACTCACTGAATATTAAGCCCATCCCATTTCGTTTCCCTGATAATGAGTATTTACTGCAAATCTCCTTAATCTGGATTACTTAAACTTTACTCCATACAAGCTGGAATGAAATATTATCTCTTACATTAATCGCTGCTCCTAATGCTTAACCCTAATTTGCTGTTTCGGTAACGATTTCACGAATTGTGCACCTCATACCCATACGTAGTTTATTTACTACTGTGAGTGGTAGTTTATTGTGCACCCCATACTTATCCTGTGAGCGATAGTTTATTGTGCACCCCATACTTGTCCTGTGAGCGATAGTTTATTGTGCACCCCATACTTGTCCTGTGAGCGATAGTTTATTGTGCACCCCATACTCCTCCTGTGAGTGGTAGCACCAGAAAATGATTACAGAGGGCACAAAGAGTCATAATCAGATGACAAAGGAATTTTTTACATTGAAAATTACATTTATCCAGCACACCTTATAATGTCGAGAGGGGGAACCAATTCCCTGGAGCACACTTGACTTACAAATGACAATATATGAAAAACTAATTGAACAAATAGAGGAATTTCGGGGAATATAATAATTATTTGTAGGCAAGATAATGAACATGTGAAATGAGACAATATATTTCTCACCTAACATTGAACAGAATATGTGGCACTACAAAGTTATTTTTCACACAAGAATACATCAACTGCTTTGTTCAAAATCGACCGGCTGTCTGCCAGTGCGTTCCGAACAGCTCTCAATCTTAATTCTCTTCTGATTGCTCGTGATCATTGGTGTTTATGTGGCTAACCAAGAAGCTTCCTTCTTCTTCCTTCATGTAGTTTTATCTCGTAGTTTATTTACGTAGTATTTCAGGTCTCGATGGCTCAGTGGTAAAACACTCACCTGGCGGTTCGCGAGTGCACTGGCTTGGGTTCGTATCCTGTCCGGGGGAGGATTGACTGGATGCCAGTTCTTAACTGTAGCCTCTGTTCACCTAGCAGTGAATGGGTACTTAGTTGTTAAATGATTTCGCGGATCGTATTCCGGGGAAAATTAGGATTAAGGACCTGTCCGAAACGCTATTTATGCTAGTGGCTGTACAAGAATATAAGACATTTTGTGTGTCTATATATACATTTCACTTTTGTGTGTAATATATACATTTTATTCATTTAGATTTGGTTTTATTCTTGCGCCTCGATGCTCCTTTGCCCTAAATTCTGTTCCTCCATGTCCCTTTTCTGTCCAATTTCCTCTCCCTTCATTTCCCTTCCCGTGTTCCTGTCCTTGCCACTGGCCCACATTTCCCACAATTAGAGGGGTGCGGGGAAGGCCTAAGCCATAAATAAGAGGGGTGTTACCAGACCCAGCTGGCCGCCAGCCGTCCGTTCATGACTCAGTATGATGCAGCTGTATTCACTGCTGCAGTGAGTGTATTAGCTGAGTAATACACAGCTGTGTATTACGTAGTGTGTATTCTAGTATGTATTCTTCTCGTAAGTTTTGCCCCGAGTTTAGGCGAGTTTATTAGGCAGCGGCACCCGTCCAGTGAGTGGACACACCGTCATATAGCAGCATGTACAACACTCCCCAATAGGAAGAAAACCCGCTGGGTTGTTCATCCGGCCCCATTCCTCTTATGTTTACTCAGGGTTGGAGAACCATCACCACACAGTAGACTTTTGTGGAGATGGTTCGACTCTTTTAAGTCCTTTCATGTCAAGTGTCATCAATAGCAAAGTCCTCTCAGGGTAACCCCTTCACATATGTTATTGTTAGCATTTATTACGTCGTTCAACCGAGTTGTTGTGTGTTCAATTATGATATTTGTCATTTCAGACATGAGAAACGATTTATCTTCATCGATTTAAGGTGTTTCATCAAATCAATTTATCATACTGGGCCCACATTAGTTACATTTGTGCGTCAAGCTTGAAGTTAAAAGTCAGACGACTTTTGAGGCATTCAAGGGGTGTGCTAGGAGACTGAGAGTGAACAAGATCGTGAATGCGATCAGTCGTGAGCTTAGGCTTTCCTATAACAAAGATTTTATATTATAATTTATGCCCATATAACAGAGATTTCGGACCCATCTTCCAGCGTTTCAGACCTAGCTCACCCGAAGGTAGCAATTTCGTTAAATTTAACGTACTGAAAATTTAATGGATAGACTGTAGGCTATAATGTTCAATTTAAGCATCAACCCTAAAGAGTGTGACTCCACTTTGATAGAAATTGATCTCTTCGTCGTCAGTATACACAATTTGAGGCAAAATTAAGCAACCGGAAAGGAAAACAAAATATTGGTGATATCTGCTTTGTCGAAGTGGCCAAATAGACCCAAATTAACAGCAAGGTTTCTGGTTATTTCCCCTTTGGACTGTGGCAACGTGCGTAGCAGCGGCCCTCGAGGGGACTTACGACTCAAGTTATGACCCGAGGGGAGGTACAACTCTCTTTTTTAGGGCATAACGCGGATTTGACTCCCCTTCTTGCGTCTCCGACAATGCGGCCGACGCACTAACTGAAATTCCGCTTGCCAGGAGAAGGGATTTGTAGAGAAGAGAAGAGGAGAGGAGCTCTACCGTGACGTCATGTCGAAGGGGACGAGTCGTAAGGCTACTGACATGGGGGAGGCAAGAAGATGCTACACTAGCCGGTTAGTAAGGGCAGCAAACTTCTGTTGTGCGATCGTCGCGTCACCTGTGGAGCTCATGTCGGTTGAGGTTCGTGGTAAAGGAGATGGTTTCCCAGGCCTCTTGAAGGGTATTTTTAGTCGGCATTAAAAATAACAGGGAGAAAAGGCAGGCAGGTTT
This sequence comes from Procambarus clarkii, assembly GCF_040958095.1. NCBI lineage: Eukaryota > Metazoa > Arthropoda > Malacostraca > Decapoda > Cambaridae > Procambarus > Procambarus clarkii. The sequence continues at coordinate 18,893,635 of NC_091235.1, forward strand.
GAGGCGAGAAGTGTGTGTTGAGAGTTGGCGGCGACCTCGCCCCTTACCTTGCCATGATTTCGGGGCTCAGCGTCCCCGCGGCCCGGTCCTTGACCAGGCCTACTGGTTGTCATTATGCAACAGTATTCCATTCTAGAGATCACTAGCTTCCGAGCGGCATCAGTTAAGTCACATGAAAAGTATATTACGTTAATGGAGAATGAACTGCGGTTGTATGGGATAGAGTTTTGAGCACATAATTTCGCTACGGGTGCGGCTTTAAATATGTTACGCCATAATAATATTGTTTGAGTGCTGCATGTTTGGTTTTGCTCGACGGTGGACTCAGAAAATGCGAATGGTATTGTCGATGATTAGTGAAAGACACTATAGAAGGTTGACATGCAAGGCAATTCCATACCTACTACTTATGGAATTGTAATCCAAACACGTAACTGGATTTAAAGTTCCCATTCGGACACAGACCGAAAGAAACACCTCACTACACTGGCTCACCAGGCCTTTGACGGTGGCTCAGACCTGGGTATAACATGGTTTAGCCCGACCTCATAAACAAAGGCCAAAGTCCAGTCCATGCACCCGCCAACCCCCCTGTTTATCAATGAAAATCGCATTACACACGACTCCCAACTGATGACGTCCGAACACTTCCGGAACAAGTGCTTCGCTGATGAATTTGTTCTAACCACAACGCTGTAAATGCTTCACCCACGTACTACAAATACATATAATCGCCAACAGAACCTAAACACCTAACCTAACCTATGCCTATATATGCACGATATGCTAATATATTATAATATTAATTGATATTTGAGAAAATTCCTATTTTAATGAACAGCATGTTAAAATTGATGAATGCGTCTTTGGGGTCGACCGCTGGATGGAATGGACTTGATCTGAGGACAGGTTGTTCAACAGCTCATAGGCGGGGAGAAACAGATGCCTCAACGTACATAGAGCACTGAAGGCTGTGAGTAGAAGAGAAGGTTCCTCCTGCTGGGAGAGAAGCTGAGGTTGGCTGCGTCTAACCAGTTTTTATAGGGTAATTGACTCGTTATGAGCAGTTGTTCCCATAGTTATGACTACGCGTTGTGACGTGGCTCATAACACAACGAAGGACATGGTTTTACCGTGTTTCGGAACAGTCAACGTCCCGGAACGGTCTCGTTAATAGTACATTTAATACAAATGTTACACAAAAGAGAACAACGAAATACGGCTAAGGATGCGGTATTTGGACTTGACAACCCGACATGTGTGAACACCTCTGACTATACCACCGACACATTCCACTTAGCGACCCTTCCTAAAGCACACTAATAGTTTAAAGTTTATATTAATGTGCAGCGTGTTAGAACACGCTCATGGCAAGTCCTTGAAACATTCGAGCTATAGTCACGGAAATATAATTCTGTCTTGAACACTAAACAAGAAGATGATAAGGAGACAACGACGTTTCTGTCCGTCCTGGACCATTATCAAGTCGAAGAAACGTCTTCGTCTCCTCATCTTCTGGTGTGTGGTTTAGTGTTCATATCTTCAGCCACATTGTTACTCATCGTCTGCATTATTCTATGATTAATTGCCTTTATAAATTTGGTGTCTTCGAAACTATCGCTTTTCATTTCGCTGTTCTGATTGAAAATTATGAACGTAGGGAGTCTAATGTTTGTATACACAATAACATGGGTTCCGGTAGGACAGTCGGGTTCGTGCTCGACGCACAATCCAGAATTCTGGGTCCGAATCCCGTGCGGGACAGAAATGGGTGGGCACAGTTCCTTTCACCTAATGCCTTTGTTCACCTAGCAGTAAGTAGGTACTCAGGAGTTAGTCAGCTTGTTGTGGGGTTGCCTCCTGGGCGGAGTCAGTAATTCGACCTTGACGCTGTGTGGGGCGGGGGGGGGGGGACCTCGATAAAAGCCTAATGTGCATGAATACACTCTGGCTGCCTGTCCCTAGACACAGTGAATTATTATTAGTAGTATTTTAAGCTTATCACCTGCCAAGTTCATAACATTGAAGCTTTAGATGTGTGTTTGTCTCCCGGAATTAACGCTTAGTGCTTCCCTCTCCTGCTTGATCTGCCCTTCCAAGAGAGACCAAACTCTCACAAGTCAAGCTGGGGGGGGGGGGGCGGGGTAGAAGATTGTACCTGGACTGTACCACACAGGTACAATGCACTATACTGGAAGACTCGGCCACTGAGTGACGTCGTGTCTCTTGTATACAACAGAAAGGTCTGAATAAGCTTACATGTCTAATCTTACATGTCTGGTCTATGTCTGAACCTTCCTCTCAAATTACCGAGGATTGATATACGTGTGATGATTATTTGTTTTTGTTTTTTAAGTTCAAGTACTATTTTTATGTTATGATTCATGTTCATTCTCTGTCATTTTCGTTCTGATGTGTTTATGACAACATTTAGATTTTTTTTCGGGGGGGGGGGGGGGGGTTGTTATGTAATTTTCTTGAGCTCTTACAAACTCATGCCTCTTATTGTTAAGTGTGTGGCTGTTTCGCATTCATTCTCTCTCTTCTTTTCATGTTCTCTTGTTCTCTTTTGCTTTTAGGCATCGCCTGTTGGAATTGTCTCGTTTTACACTTTTCTCTTCAAAAGATTTAGAGAAAGATTAACGTAGTCTCAACGTTTGTGTATTTTCCTGATATGCAATCCAGCATTTTCCTTGAGCAGTCTTTCCTCCTGTGTCTTTTACGAGGTCTCTAATTATTTCTTGTAATCACTTTTTTGCAGTTTGCGTCTTCCTTTTTCACCCGCCTTTCCATGCCCGTAATTCAGTAAATTAGTCGAGTATTTTTAACTATTTTCATCTTCATCTTCCTGCATTTATTGTTAACCAATGCATTCTCTATGTAACGGTCTGTTGTACAACACCTAGCATCTCTCCTTCCCCCCTTCCCCTCTCCCCCCATCCCCCTTCCCCCATCCCCCCTTCTCCCTTCCCACTTTTCCCCCTCTGTTCATCCCTCCCCTTCACTTGACTTCACTTGATTATGCGTGATTCGGTTATGCGTTTGTATCCACAGAGGAAGAATGAAAACGAAAATTCCGAACATTCTCGTCTTTCACCACATTGTTCACATTGTTCACTGATATAAACCAAAATGTGGTGAAACAAGAGGAGAACACTGATCTCAAAAGGGGGCTTTTCAGCTATAGGTGAACGGAAAGGACTTATAAGACTTTCTTAAGACTTAAGACTTTCTGGAACTGCTGTACGCCCATCGTAAAGAGACAGCGATGAAAGAGTAACATAAATGAGGGTTTTATCTCGAGTAGACCAATTCTCTTCACTGTTATTGTTTCATTATTCTGTCATTGTCTCTGACGATGGGCGCATAGAAGGTGCTCAGATCTTGGCCCCGGCCGTTCACCCGTGGTTTGAGAAGTGTGTGTATATATATATATATATATATATATATATATATATATATATATATATATAATATATATATATCCAAGAATAAGGGAACCTCTTAGTGCACCTGAGGGTGTCACCTAGTCACACCTCCGGCCTCTTAACCCTCATTATAGTCAGTGCTCAAGGGCACTATAGCGGCAGCAATCTCAAATCCTTATCCTTCCTGTTCTAAGTGCTATATAGTCGTAATGGCTTGGCGCTTTATCCCGATAGTTCCCTTCCGTCCCTGATTTAAAGCTACGCTAACACCTAAAATATAACCCCAAAAAAAAAGAGCATTCAGAAACCAGTCTCTCTTTCCCCCACTCACATTATCAGAGACTGCGTTAGGAAAGGATTTTTTCCCCTGTTCTCCCACTCCCGGTAATTGCCCACTTTGTAGTTAGGGGCCGGGGAACTGCTTGACCCACTGGGGAGCCGCAGACAGCCCTTGTTCCTTGCTGCGGCGTCCCGCTGATGTAGTGATAATGGCGCTATGGAGCTTTTATTTCGTCAAGAGTCTTCAAGGTCCTTATCGACGCTGCTCCTCCGCCGGCGTCGTCATCTAAGAGCCACTCCTGGCCTTGTTATCTCATCCCGTGCTGCAAATTCCTCGCAACGTGATATCATGATGATAATGAATCATTTTGTCCTGCTCAGCTCTGCAACATGTTGTTTGTTGGTTAATAACTAATGACTGGGGGAGTGGCACAATCCCTTTTTGCATTTAATCTATGGAAAAGAGCTTTTTATTTATATTTCCGAGCACAATAGACACGCCCCCTCCGGCGTGAAGGCGTTTATGATGCGAGTGCTCGGTACTAAACCCCATCATGTAGTGGAGTTATAATGTTACGGGCGGCTGGGCAGTGTAGAGGGCGTGTCGGGCTGGTGTTGGTGGGGCCCTGTCATGTGGTGGTGTGGTGGGGGCCCTGTCATGTGGTGGTGTGGTGGGGCCCTGTCATGTGGTGGTGTGGTGG
>NC_091235.1:18898542-18973542 GCF_040958095.1 Procambarus clarkii
TTCGCTTTAGAACCGAGTTCCTTTAGAGGAGAAGAAGAATTCATCTGGCGAAGGAGGTCGGTAATGCACTGCTGCTACTGACTCCATTAGCGCGTTCAGTGTTTTGGTAAATAATTCTTGAAGGTGGGAGGGGGTTAGGGTAGCTTTCAATTAATTTTTGCAATGTTTTCTTCCCTCTGTGTTGAGTGGATTAGCATGTTAAAGTGAGCTGTTCCTGGTAATCTCACTTTTTATAATCCTCTTCCATGACAGGGAGATTAGCATGGCTATTTTTCAAGCACAGTCTCTCAACAATTTCCATGGGCTAGAATGCATCGCCTACCCCTTTATTGTTTGGCTGGCGTGAGAATTATTTTAGGGAACTATAATTTTCTGCGATGCTGTCCTGTCATATTGGCCAACTTTCATGTTTTGTGTCTTACTTGCACAACCAATTTTAATATCCTGTTGTTCTATTGAGAGTTTCTAGCCATGTTGTAACTTTACTAGGCTTGTTTGGACCGCCTCTTTAACAATGTTCAGTGGGTTGCAATTTACATTACGTCAGTTTGTTAGTGGTTGTGTGAGGCACTAATTGAAACACGTTGTTAAATGATAAATGAGTTACTATTTTATTGGGAGCTTTATTATTTACGTAAATAGCTAGACAAGTGTGTTAATTTACTTGAGAATACATGTTGCTCATTTGGAAAGTTTTGTTTTTTAAGAAGCAATGATGAATTTTCTTGTCTGATGAATAATTTGTTGAGTCAGTGTTAGTTGTGTAGTCCGTGACTCATATTAATTAGTTCTGTGAGTTGTGGAGTCCGTGACTCATATTGATCAGTCCTGTGAGTTGTGGAATCAGTGACTCATATTGATCAGTCCTGTGAGCTGTGGAGTCCGTGACTCATATTGATCAGTCCTGTGAGTTGTGAAGTCAGTGACTCATATTGATCAGTCCTGTGAGCTGTGGAGTCCGTGACTCATATTGATCAGTCCTGTGAGCTGTGGAGTCCGTGACTCATATTGATCAGTCCTGTGAGTTGTGGAGTCCGTGACTCATATTGATCAGTCCTGTGAGCTGTGGAGTCCGTGACTCATATTGATCAGTCCTGTGAGCTGTGGAGTCCGTGACTCATATTGATCAGTCCTGTGAGCTGTGGAGTCCGTGACTCATATTGATCAGTCCTGTGAGCTGTGGAGTCCGTGACTCATATTGATCAGTCCTGTGAGCTGTGGAGTCCGTGACTCATATTGATTAGCTACTGACCTGTTTACCCTGGTGACGGGCAAAATAATTAAAGCGAGCGCTGGAAGATTTATTAAAGCGAAAAAGTAAACACAAAATGAGGCAATTTTGCATGGATTTTGTTGCAATTTTTTTAATACAATTTTCTGCTGATGTTTTCTCTCCCGTGACAAACGGTTGGAAGGAAGAAAAGTGTGGAAGTTAGCCCGGATTACGATCGCTAAGTGCGTTTACGCGTTTGTTTTTCTGCTGATGGCGTAAGTTAAGGGCAGGAAGCCGAAGACATTTGGGAAGAAACTTAGTTCACGTCTTATGATTTGTTGCTTGATGGTGTAAGGCTTTCTAAAAGTGAGCAGGTACAGTATTTGTGTACCTGTTTATCACACCTACTCTATTTGTTTATTTACTACACCCATTGTATTTCTGTATCAGGACTACAGCCATTGTATTTCTGTATCAGGACTACAGTCATTGTATTTCTGTGTCTGTTTACTTCAGCCAGTGTATTTCTGTATCTGTTTACTAGTACGGTAATAGTAGGCATCCAACAGTCTCAGGAGACTTTGGAGTTGCACTCTGGTTGTCGGTTTGGAGTAGCCTCTCCAGGCGTAAAGCCAGAGTAGGTTGATATGGGGGAAAAGCTGTCACCCATGCAGCAGGTCCCCTCTCTCCACGGCGCCGAAAGTCTCCAATGGAAAGGCAAACGCCAATACGATTGGTTACAGCGCCGTCGCAGGAACTGTCAGAACGAGGTTGAAGGCAACAACGAACTGCCCTAGAGGCTCCAGCTTCGAAACCCGTAAATGGTTGTATTAATTATATTCAATTTGCTTCAGTATTTTAGAATGGTAGTTAACCCTCGGCCAATTGCCATTACTGAGAGTACGTGGCGTGGTTAAAGCAGAGTGAAGCACCAGAAATCAAGGGAGAGAGAAACACAAATTCGAATGTTTACTATTGGAAGATAAACACAAATTAGAATGGAATGTTTACAGTTTCTTCAAGTTTTGTCTTGTCAAGAATATCGCGTGCATAACTGTAAATTAATATAATGATTGTATTGCTTCATGGCCATATCTTGCTTTTTGAAAATGCCGACTATTAACAATTATGAAATAAAGGTTACTGGCCCTGGGTGTTTAAAGGTGAGCAACGCAAGAGCGCGCGCGCGCACTCTCTGGGCCTGGATTTGAGTAAATAAGAGTTGAAGTTGGTATGGTACTCGCTCCAGACACTTTAGATCTTCGATCTAAAGTCTAAACCGAATCCCAGATTTTTATTTCTCCAGGTAAATAATTGAAACCATAAAACGCACGTGAGAACGACTCGTGTGGACTTTTATCATAGCTGTGTTATGTATAACTTAACATTATATATTTGTGCAAGAACATAAATGTTGAGAGCCAAGGGGATGCGACCCGCAGAAAAGGCTAAGAGCCACAGGACTAGACTTTCTCGAGACGGTTGGAAGCTCATTCAGGTCATGCAAGTGTGCGCCCAGGAGAGAAATACACTTAAGGGGTGAAAATACACGCTTAAGGGGTGAAAATACATTCCACAGTTAATTTTATGGGGAAGGGAGGGTTCCTGCAGCCTTTCAAAAATCACCTACTGCTCCTGGAGCCGGCATGTTAGCCAGTATAGAAACTCCTATCCCCGAGCCCATCAACGTCCAACCTTCCACTACTGAAAAATTACAACCGAAATAAATATGATAACCCCCTCCTCTTACCCCCATTCGGCGAGGCGGCGAAGTGGCCCAGTTATGGAGCCAGAAACGACTCGCAACGCGAGAGAGTAATCTTGCTGGAGTGGGAAATTTTCCGAGAATTGATGGGAACATGGATATAAAAGAAGAATAAACTCGAAAAACGGAGTCATCTCTCTTACTCGCAACGTGAAATTTGAGAATACGATCCTTTTCTCTGGAGCCCCGTAGGGACCAGAGTTGTTCTCTCCGTGGGTCGTCTCTCTACGACCTTAGGTCACCGCTTGCCGGGTATAAAGATGGGCGATGATTTCATGACATATAATGCTGAGAATATCATGGGTTTAGCGCGCGATCCAGAGGTGGGAATTTTGAGGGCACTTGAGGTGGTAATATTTGGGTTTTACCTGCACTGACTTTTCGATTTCATGTTTATAGATTTTGTTGATATTATGTATTATATTGTGTGATCAGAAGCAGAGGGATACAGAATAATGGCAGTGTAAATCAATGTAAATCATGTAAATGTATCATGTAAATCAGATACGTTTAGAGGTAGGAAATACCTGGGTAAATATCGGTTTGGAAATAGGGTTGATTAAATGGAATAAATTACAGGACAATGGATGTATCACTGTATTGCTTCAACAAATGTAAGTTAGAAATGTATTGGAATGAGTTAAGGTGGATATAGATAGAACCTGCCTCGTATGGCCAGCTTCTTGACTTCAAATTTTCTCCTAACATCGTCGTCTTCTTCCGTTTCTTCGGCTGTTATTTGCCAATTAAATGTTTCATTCCATTTAGTTATTTTTACTTCAGTAGCGTAAAGCTAGTAGTGGTATTGTCTGTGTTGCGAGTGTTTATTTTGTTCAAGAGGTGTGGCCTCATTGTCAGCCTGTGTAATGGCGTTGTAATCTTACATTTTATTTAGGTCATTGTTAGGCTCATACGTCACATACCATTCTTGTAAGTGTTTTGAAATAACATTTATTTTTTATTTGTCTTTCCACCATGGTATTGTTAGGGGCATTAAAAGTTTTTGCTGTGTCAGCCTATGTCAGGATAGCATAGTAGTAGTAGGCCTCCAACAGTCTCAGGAGACCATGGAGTTGCGCTCTGGTTGTCGGTCAGGAGTGGCCTCTCCAGGGCGCAAAGCCAGGGTAGGTTGATACGGAGAAGCTGTTACCCATGCAGCAGGTCCCCCCGTCTCCACGGCACTGAAAGTCTCCAATGGCAAGGCAAACGCCAATACAATTGGTTCGAGCGCCGTCCCAGGAACTGTGAGCTCCAGAGTCGACTTCGAAGTTTGTAAAAGAAGGCACAGGGACCCCAAACCCGGAGCGGAGACACAAGTGACTGCGGTTTGTACAACTGATTATTAGAGGGCTCGGATTAAGCCCTCGAGCAGACTATTCACACTTCACAGACGCGCTGTTTTAATCTAGCTGTTAACACTATTTTAAGTGGATTTCATACATATTGTACTCTTGTTATATTTAACTTAATATTCTTCGGTAAGCATTAAAAACATTAATGAAACTGAGTACTCCTGAAAACGCAGCAGTATGGCTCGGGTCGCTGCAAACTATTCCTTAACAAAGTTAAACTTTAAACACTAATTCTGATTGTTTTTGAGCAAAAGACGACTGACAAGGCCAGGCTGGCTCTTTGAAAGTCTGAATTACTACCAAGGAAGTAATTCAGCCTTTATGAAATTCCTTTCGAAGGATGTCGAAGCTTAGTTAAGTCTGAGCGAAAGGACCAGCAGTTAGAAAATGTTGAGCTTAATTCGAGCGTGCATTTGCCGCTTAAAGCTGTGATCATAAGGTTTATAAAGTTGTGATCATAGTGTTTATAAAGTTGTGATCATAGTTTATAAAGTTGTGATCATAGTGTTTATAAAGTTGTGATCATAGTGTTTATAAAGCTGTGACCTCAGGCGTTAAAAACGGTCCTCGCCCAGACCGTCTCCACAACGTGACACGACTCTTTCTTAAGTATCCGAGGCCTGGATCATAACGATAATTATTTATTAACTGAATTGTCGTATATTCTCCCTTTTTTACTGCAGTAAAGCATCTCTGATAATAAGTAATTATTCCTGACCTTTAAATGGGCTGACATTTTCACCCATCGGAGCGGAACAAGGCGGGAGAGAGCTGGGGGGAAAACTGTTCAAGCATAACTTATGTTTCAACCTTTTTAATCTAATACTTTCCCCTCGCTAACCGTAGAACGTTGCTGGGTAAATGAACAATGCATAATTGTGATTACAGTTAAGCCATAAACCAGGAACACAACAAGTTAGTCGCTCAAATTGAACCAAAAATACGGCTTCCCAACAAGAGTTGAGGAAAAAGGTTTTGAGATGAGTGGTGTGTTGTCGGGCACTGCGCTAGTTTACAAACTTCGTTATTTGTCTTTAGAACAAGTTAAGCGGTCGGGTCCGAACGGGCGGCCCTCGCCGATTGTAAGGTAAATAACGCACAAGGAATTAAGACTTTGGAGACTGGCCTTGTGCAGCTTAACACGGGATTATCTTGATTACCGTAGTAGTGGTGGTGGTGGCTTGTTGTAGGTGATGTGGTGGTGGGGGCTTGTTGTAGTGGTGGTGGTGGTGGCTTGTTGTAGGTGATGTGGTGGTGGGGGCTTGTTGTAGTGGTGGTGGTGGTGGCTTGTTGTAGGTGATGTGGTGGTGGGGGGGCTTGTTGTAGGTGATGTGGTGGTGGTGGCTTGTTGTAGTGGTGGTGGTGGTGGCTTGTTGTAGGTGATGTGGTGGTGGGGGCTTGTTGTAGTGGTGGTGGTGGTGGCTTGTTGTAGGTGATGTGGTGGTGGTGGGGGTTTGTTGTAGGTGATGTGGTGGTGGGGGCTTGTTGTAGTGGTGGTGGTGGTGGCTTGTTGTAGGTGATGTGGTGGTGGGGGGGGCTTGTTGTAGGTGATGTAGTGGTGGTGGTGGTGGCTTGTTGTAGGTGATGTGGTGGTGGGGGCTTGTTGCAGGTGATGTGGAGGTGGGGGCTTGTTGTAGGTGATGTGGTGGTGGGGGCTTGTTGTAGGTGATGTAGTGGCGGGGGGGGGGGCTTGTTGTAGGTGATGTGGTGGTGGGGGGGGGGCTTGTTGTAGGTGATGTGGTGGTGGGGGCTTGTTGTAGGTGATGTGGTGGTGGGGGCTTGTTGTAGGTGATGTAGTGGTGGGGGGGGGCTTGTTGTAGGTGATGTGGTGGTGGGGGGGGCTTGTTGTAGATGATGTGGTGATGGTGGGGGCTTGTTGTAGGTGATGTGGTGGTGGTGGGGACTTGTTGTAGGTGATGTGCTGGTGGTGGGGGCTTGTTGTAGGTGACGTGGTGGTGGTGGGGACTTGTTGTAGGTGATGTGGTGGTGGTGGGGACTTGTTGTAGATGATGTGGTGGTGGTGGGGACTTGTTGTAGGTGATGTGGTGGTGGTGGTGGGGGCCTGGATTAGACACAGTAGCGATACTGTTGGTGCGTGAGGATTAGTTAGCCACAACACACACACACACAGGTGCAACCCTGGATAATTATACCTCCCGGCTGCTTCCTCGGTAAACCGCCGCTCAGGTGAACTATACTCTCCTAGTTGTGCTTGGAGGGGTTGAGCTTTGGCTCTTTGGTCCCGCCTCTCGACTGTCAATCAACTGGTGCACAATGACAACATACACCAACCGACACCTCTTAAGGGCCTCGATCCCACGTATCTCAAACACCAATAATCGCCAACAGGACATAAGCACCTAAGCTGACATATACACCTAACTATACACTTAACTTTATTATATAATAATATTAATTTATATGCATGAAAACAAACCTATTTTTGAATATAGAGTAGCGTTTAAAATGACGAATGAGTCGTTGGTTCGGCCGCCGCCTGGAGGAGCCTAGCCTTGATGACAAGTAGAAAATGCTTCACCCCGCGTACTACAAATACAAATAATTACCATCAGAGTACTTGACCTAACCTAAGCGCAGAATACGCAACATGCCAATTCTGTATACAATCATATTTATTTACATTTGTAATAGTTCCTATTTTGAATGAACATCATGTTAAAATTTACGAATACGCCTTTTGAGGTCGGCCGCTGGATGGAATGGACATTGCCTGAGGACGGGTTGAACTACAAATAAAAGCCAACAGGACCTAATCACCCAACCTAAACTACGACTAATTTTACACAACACTGAAATATGTAATCATATTAATATATTTTTGAGAAAAGGTAAATTTAAATACATTACATTGAACTCCATGACTACATCTTTAGGGTCCGGCTGCCGCTTGCACGAACCCCTCCTGAGAACAAGTTACATTTCAACAGTTGCAACAAAAGCACAAGTTCGACACCCGACAGTTTGTGTGCTCAATCATCAACACCAAAATGAACACTGTTGAGCTTCGAGTGCAGAGAACGGGGCTCTGTTGGGTTGTATTAATACAACTGAATGACTTCGCGAATTTTGGATTGACCTCTCGACTTGTCGAGCAAATAATTACCATTATTATTACCAAATAATAATAACTCCTAAAGAGCATATATCTGCACAGCAAGTAGAGTTTGCATCTTAAATATAATAAAGATGCATTCAGCATGTGAGGCGCTCTATAACAAGGTTAATACAACCGCTTAGTCGACGTAATACACGGGCTTTGATAATGCCGGATTTTGCGGTTGTTGCATATCTGTTAGAGTGCGGCTGTTGGCCCTGCAGAAGGTGCTTGGTGACCGTATGGTGTTGGACTGAAGGCCCGTCACACCGTGAGAGGGCTTATTAAGGTCACCATAAAATCATCTGGATCAACCAACAGTCCTGAACGTGTTCGGGACTGAGGTAAATACTGTGTGTAAATACACACACGAAGCACGGTACACCAATCAGTGTATGTGTACTGTCTGCACACCAGAGGTCTGTATACAGTATACATGCCTCTTTGAGTATTTGTTGCTGATTATGCATGACAGTTATTCACCTTTAACTGCGGACTAAAGCGACGGGAATGTATGCCGATAGAGGAATCAGTTGGCAGAGTTAATTAGGCATGAGGAATCCTCCTCATTAACGACTTGACTGAATATATAGTGACAGGATGCCATTTTTTTCTTATTCCCTTTCCTGCGAGTGACGTGTACTATTGGACTCACGGATCTTCGTGTGTTATTGTTGTGTTGACGGGAAAGTTCAGAACAGGAGAGACAGAAAATAAACCAAGGCCAGTGTACTATGGGCCCAGGACGACCTGTTGGGTAGTGGTGTCACTGAGATTAAAAGCAGTTTGTTGTTAATTATAATGAGAATTGATAGGTCGTCTCTCTCTAATCTATTTGCTAGTGTCTCTATAGCAAATAGCAGAGCTGTTCTAGGCAGCATAACGGCGATGTTGAAACAGAAAGTACCAAAAGTATATTACGGCTTGACGTGAGTTTCAGTATTTCTAATAATTTCTTATATACGAAAGGTTATACAAAATTTGCCACAGGTAATATTATAACCGGCCCGCTCTTGTGCTACAAGGTATTTATAAAAGTCTAGTTTTAATGGAGGAGTATTTGAAAGCGATCTGCGTCCTGTAGTCTGGACTGAAATGGATGGCACTGATCACCGGAACTGGTTTAAAAAATACATTTTAATTAAGTGTGGTTTATTGTTATGTAAAGTTAGTAAATGAAGTTAATTTGTCTGGGGAATTTGTGCCTAAATAATGCATTTCTATTTTATTTTAATGCTCTTACATTTGAGGTAATTGTATTTAGAAGGAATCGTTGTGGTTATTTTACATAGACTGGTCAACGTCCAATTAGTTAGGGAAGGCTGAGAGAATATAGAAATAAAAAGTCTCCTATAGTTTTTCCTCGTTTTGAATCCAGAAAAAATGGGAATAAAATTAGTAATACGTTTTCTTCCAAGAGTTCATGACTTTTTGTCCTCTTCTCAAACACGTTTCAAAATATATTTTTGTGAACGTGAATACTTTCCGCAATTTTTTCTTTATCGTTTCATCTTTTTTTTCCGTCGATAAATACCTGCTGCATGGCTCGTTACGCTTGAAAATCATAATGTAATAAAGGTTTCAAGCCAGAAGTTGTAATGCAGGAGAAAATTTCCCCAAGACGGTCAAGTTCTTTGTAAAGGAGATCGGATTTAGCTGCGCGCGCATATGGGTGATGTGAGAGAGAATCCCAGCCTGATGCACAACAGTTTTAACTCTTTTGAGCATAGCGTCAAAATCCCGGGGGTTCTAATGAATGTTAACAACATGATAATATTGCAACCCGTCCTCTTACCAGAACGTCGCATTTTGACGTATACTCTAAGGCCAAAATTCGTCGTGCTAGAAAATGGCAGCGGCTCGCGAAATTGACGTACTGTCCCGTTTTCTGTTTTGGGTCCTCTGGTGGCTTAGGATAAGGGGCATTTTAGTACGACAGTTTCTTAACGTTAGGAGGATGGGCTGAATATTGACGCTTCCTAAGGACTTCCTACGTGGGTTAAGTGGGCTGTCTAGGTTCCGAAAGCGCTGGGTTAGGGCTAGATGGCCAGTGTGTGTAACACTTTTTCTTGCAACGCCTCCAGAACACCCTTCTAATGATAATGCTGGTTGAGTGGCCCCTCTGATGATAATGCTGGTTGAGTGGCCCCTCTGATGATAATGCTGGTTGAGTGGCCCTTCTAATGATAATGCTGGTTGAGTGGCCCCTCTGATGATAATGCTGGTTGAGTGGCCCCTCTGATGATAATGCTGGTTGAGTGGCCCCACTAATGATAATGCTGGTTGAGTGGCCCCTCTGATGATAATGCTGGTTGAGTGGCCCCTTTAATGATAATGCTGGTTGAGTGGCCCCATCTAATGATAATGCTGATTGAGTGGCCCAACTAATGATAATGCTGGTTGAGTGGCTCCCTCTAATAATAATGCTGATTGAGTGGCCCCTTTAATTATCAACATCAGTATTGTGGGGCGGGAAAACCGATGTTTTAATACTATGGTTCCAGAGATTAGTCTAATTGTTGTTTTGTTAGGATTCCATTAATCCACAAATAAAATTCAATTAGCCAATTAATTGTCTACAGGGAATAGCAGTCAACGTGAAACTGGCGGCGTCAATGTATCGGCGTTCGTCCCAATGAGCCAATTTTTTTATTTTTTTTCGGTGTTCGTTAATTTGCTGTGAATTTGTTGGTTTGTTTGTGCACGACGAGCCTCAAAATCTGCCCGGGCATGTGGATGGGCCAAAGTTAATTATGCGTTGATTATCTGAAATGAGCAACGCGTGCCGAATGCTCAATGGTTGCAGAGCACAAATTTGGCGTTTAATTTTGTATTTTTTGTCTATTTTGTTTAATACAGATTTAGACATCCTGTTTTGGTTTTGTAAGATATTAGAATTAAGTAGGTTAAAATTTAGTTTGTGTATTGTTATCACTTGGGAGCTTGATGTGTAATTTGGTGATCATATCTTTAGCCTCGTTATCGTGACTCATCATCTATATTTGGAAGCTTTTCCTTGGGATGAAACTATCGTCTTTACCATTCAATTGATGAATGGTTGACATTTTCGGGATCAAACGAGAAGGTTTAATGACAGGAAGGTGCAGGTAGCGAGTCGTCTTGGCGGACTTCCTTGTAAGGGAGCGGAAGCCCAGGGAGCTTCGTCTGAATGATGTAAACACAGTCGCAGGCTTTATCGTTCTCTAAGGGGGTCGTCCTCTAGGACTCTGTTAACCGATTCCTTCATACACCACTCCTGCCACCTCCCTCTCTTTTTCCATCATTCCCCGTTCTTCCTTCCCTCTGTCTCTTACCTTCCCCGTTTCTCCTTCCCCTGTCGTCTTCCTCCTCTTTCTTCCTGCTTCCACTGTTCCTCATCCCTTCCTCCTTCCACAGTTCTTCATGCCTCCCTCTCACGTTCCTTCTTTCCCTTTCTGTTCCTCATCCTTTGTCCGGTCCTCTCTCTCCTCACTTTCTTTTCCACTCCCTCTCATCCACCAACATTCTTCCTCTCTCGTTCACCCTCCCCTTCTATCCCCGTTCCTCCTTTGTCTCTTTCTCCGCCGTTCCGATTTCCACTCTTCCCTCCCTTTCTTCGTAAGTACAAGTCAGTGTATGAGTGAGAACACACACACACACACACACACACACACACACACACACACACACACACACACACACACACACACACACACACAACACACACACACACACACACACACACACACACACACACACACACACACACACACATTTGATGTCTTTGAGGAATAGAATGTCTTATGTTAAGTTTTTGTAGCCCTTTTTAGGTTCAAATTTGACATTTTGTTTAATAAAATGTGACGAGGTCCTTAGTTATAAAGTGGTAAGTTATCAGCACTACTTCTGAGATGTGTTGGCCGTATTCTTGATCGATAACTGTGGCAAGCAGCGTCTTATTCCTTATTCTCTCTGGTGTCTGCCTTGTTGCTATTTATATATATAAAAATCATTCTGATTTGGCTTAGTGTTGGGCTTAAGGACTATCGACCTCTGGCGGGTTATCAAGGGCACTCCAGTGCCATGTTGATGAACCAGGAAGTACACTTTAGTTCTGAAAATAGTCCAGGAATATAGTATAAACTCTCAGTGTATATTACACAGAGATGTGGGTATACCTCTCGGAGTATATATATATCCCTTCCTGTTCCTCCCCTTAGTTAAATACTTTGTTGATCACTAATTTGAAAACCAAAAAATAAGTCTCTTTCTTATATTAACTTCTGGATGTGTTTCCTGCGCCAGTGAGGCGAGCGACCACGGGTACTGACCTCGACTGTGCCTGGAAAACAGTTTTCTCGATTTCGATATATTTTTGTCCGGCCAGGAGCCATGGCTTTATCTTGCACCGTGTTTCCTTATTGGCTTCCGCACCTCGCACTTAATAAGTGTTCTGTCTCACGCCATCTCTGGTGATTTTGTCAGTGGAACTTTGTGTGGAACAGCAATGAAATTATTTTTATCGATGGTTAAACATGTATTTAAGCTCATAAGCTCATCTGGATCATCTAGAAGTCTGTTGATTTTATTAGATGATCCATGGATATGTGGCTCTTCTTGCATGATACTATGAGAAATGTAATATCTAGTGTAGCTTTCACTTTGTCTGAGATCTTAAAAATTTCGAACAAGTTTTTGGTGTGTTGTCAGGTTTCTTATAGGTAATCCAAGGTTATAGCCAACTCCGCTTTTGAAGGTATATCCATTTATTAACTCGCCAGTTCTATTATGCTTTTGGAGGCTAACTTGTGATGGAGTTCACATGGAATGGAGTCTCTCACATCATAATGTCGTCTCTCTATCTCTAGCACAGATAACGACGAAAAATAATCACTTAAAATTATTTAGCTAGTGTTAAAGGCATTGATACATTTTAATGCAATAAGTATGGCAAATAGTTCAGTCTGAAGAGTTGAATCACTGTGCCACATCACTTTCATGGTAAATATAGTTCTCGTCGAAATTTTGCTTAAACGGGAAGTGGTAAATGCCTTGAACAATCCGCGTATTCCTCCCTGGCATTAACCACTATTCACATTAATCCTTGTTACATATAAATGGGTCCGTTTATCCTCATTGAGCCAAGCAGGTTGAGATAGCGTACGGTTTTCTCCCTGTCTGTGTCTATCATCTCCAAATCCCACCTTCGCCAAGGGCGATGGTACCACGGCCCCGTTGACTACACTCTGACAACATTTGCCCCGCTATGAAAGAGACGGCAGGGAGTGCGGACATACTGCCATCCAGAATGATGAATTTTCCTGACGTATTCTTCCTCTTGTCTGACGCGCTGTTCCTCACCTCCAGCGGGCTCCTCACTTCAGCTCCTCACTTCATGCATGGCAAGCGTGCGGGGAACATTTACGGGATAATAATGTGTTTCCAGGGACACTCTGGGGGTGAGTCCCCCCAGGGATGGGTGACAGTGACAAGTGGTTCGCGCATCACCACGCAGCCAACCTTTCTTGTTGGTCTCTCTCTCTCGGCCGGTTTTCCTGAACATTGCGTGGAAATGATACACAAGGAAAAGTTACAGGAGTCACCAAATTTTGTATTCATTTATTTTTTACGTGATCTGATATAAAAGTTAGTCATAAGTTGGGTTGATGAAGGAATATTTTTTCTTTGTATACATATACGTAGTGCTTAAGTTTGGTTAGAAAGAGGGAAGGTTAGGTTAAGTTAGGTTAGAAAGAGGGAAGGTTAGGTTAAGTTAGGTTAGAAAGAGGGAAAACTTAATTTTTGCATTTCTGGGTATTGCTCCGGTCATTGAATCGTTTGTTGATTGATTAAGTGTGGGTGAACCAATTGAGTGGGTGAGCCAGTTGAGTGAATGGTTGGATGAGTGTGGGTGAGTCAGCTTCGGGCTGACTGCAACATAATCAGCCATCTCTTTAAACGGTAAAACCAAGACAAAACTCTTTAAAACGTAATTACTTACGAAGTATCCAGCCGACCGTTAGAAATGCAATTATATTTCAACATTAGTGAATAATTAACAATTTTAGACATTCTAGGCCAAGAGATAGTCGATAAAGAACGTGGATACGGTCGGTTCCATCAACTATTGCACTGCTCCCTGATTAGTTACTTATTTATTCACACAGACGGAAGCATGCACTGTCCTGTACGTATGTTAAATCTTTGGATATATCTAAAAGAAAATATTGGGGTTCTATTCACCTGGGCTGTAGGAGACTCGAACCGTTGACCCCCACGCGTGGGAGGCCGACGCTCTATCGACTGGGCTATGAGCAGTCTTATAATACTGGGGCCCTTTTTCTCTTACTCCTTCTTCCTCCTTTATCCCTTCTCTTGCCTCTTCCTACCCCCCACCCTTCTTCCTCCTCTTGGTCCTACTTCCTCTTCATCCGCCATCATCTGCTTCCTCTGCTTCCTCCTGAGAATAACAACAGTGATTTGTCTAAACATGTACAGTACCTGATTAATTGATTACATCATAACAGACATAATTAGCTGACAGCCCAACAACAGGGACGATTTTTGAAGAATTTCTCAGTGACAATTGTGTAAAACGTGAGGAGACGAGGCTCGTTGATGTCTAATGTGCTCGAGAGGCCGTCTCAGGATAGTTATGGTGGCAGTGGTGGTGGCAGTGATGGTGGCAATGGTGTTGACAGTACTGCCAGTGCCGTTCCAGTGCCTTTCCAGTGGGGGTTGGCGATGATATAAAACTTTCCAGCAAAAAATACACAAAATCCAGCAATCATCTGACAATAGAATCCTCAACTAAACAACCTCTACAACACCTGCCAACAACATGAGGTTGTTGGCAGGTGTTGCCAACTCTAAAAGGAGCCTCACTGTTACTTACAACCAAAATAGCCGTTACTGACAGCAACATTTCAAGTTGATGGCCGACTTCTAAAAAAAACATTTATTATTAACATTTTTGTTTTGGAAAAGCGGCCCCAAAGTCTGACATTGTCCACTGCGGGGGGTGAGAGGGGGGGGGAGGATGTGTTCGGTGAATATTCGGACATAACAGGAGTTAAAACTCCTGTGTAGTGTGTTATTGCTCCTGTGTTGTGTGTTATTGCAAGGAGGTGCCGCCCACGCTGTTGAGCATCTAGTGTAGGCCTATTGTTATTAATTCGTCTGGACTGCTATAGGCTCTGGAAGACTTTTCCTACCTTTGTTTAATTAACGTAAGAGGCAATTGGTAGTTCAAGGTTCTCCTCTACACTTCTTAGCTTCTCCCTTGGCGAACCTTTTGAGGGGATATAATTTAATTCAAGTTATTCATTTAATCTGCTTGTCGCTAATGACACAAAACGACTTACTATTGATGTTAGCAGAGGCTTTTGTTCGACACGAGTCAGGCCAGGTTCAAATCAGTCTTTGAGGAAGATGTCTTTGATCACACAATTTGTGTTTATATTACGTGTAACAAGTGGTAATGCAATAATGCCTCTATGACATTGACGAGCCGAAATACGATCTTTCCGAAACTAGTATTAAAACGATATTTCGGGCAAGTGATAGTTACGAAATTCATACTTTTTTTTTACTGTTTCCTAGGAAAATTCTGAATACTCAGAGTTCTTCTTTAAACACAGTATTTTATTGCTGGGATTGATATAGGCCCTTAATTGCAAATAGTATTTCTATTATGTTGCAATTGTTAGCGTATCAAGAACTTATAAATGGAACGGTTTTTATTGTGTAAATATGGAAGAAACAATCACGCTATGCAGGATCTGTATAGAATCCATATGTAGATAAAGTTCTGTTAAGTTTGCGGGAATGGTTACTTCTAACGAGTTTGTGTTAAAAGTTAATTTCAACCTTGAAGCGTTTTAATTTTTCATGAAACGTTGCTTGCGATCTGAAGGTGGTAAGTGAAGGTAAGCTAAAACGAAAGACTACTTAGTTTACACCTAAAATAGATTTTAGGCCAACTAAAATTGGCCAAGAAATGTCTGATTTTACAGTGTTTGTATATATCGTGTCCTGCCACTCTACAGGTGTTCCCTCTTAACCTGTATCCATTTTTTTTATTTTTTATATATACAAGAGTTTTTAAATTCTTGTAAAGCCACTACACGATTAGCGTTTCAGGCAGGTCCTTAATCTTAATTTTTCCCCTGGAATACGACCCGCAAAATCGTTTAACAACCAGATACCCATTCAATGCTGGGTGAACAGAGGCTACAGTTAAAGATTAGCGCCCAATCAATCCTCCCTGGCCAGGATACGAACCCAAGCCAAAGCGTTCGCGAAGCGCCGGACGGGTGTTTTACCACTGCGCCACGGAACTACTTAATTTGGTTCCTGATGGTGTTTTAAACACAGACTCCAGCGAGAATTTGGTCTAAATAGAGCGACTGAATATGTACGGTGGTTAGTTTGAGATTAACAATTCAGCCACTAATTGGCTGTTAACGTGGAGATTTGTAGATTGAAACGTGTGTGGAACAAAAGGGTCAATTGGCAATACCGTAACGAGCCCCGATTGGTCAGCAGGAGTTGTTCCAGGGTTTGTAAACATGGACAATGTTGTATACGCACTTGTATACAGGTTGCAGACTTATGTATGAACTTACATAAATACACTCAGGCTCATGCGCATGTAAGTATAACGTTGTGTATATAAACACAGGTTTTTATAATGCTCTTCCACTCTATACTTCTCATCTTTAGCTGTGACATTATGTATTTGTTTCATGTTATTTTAGTCTAGTTTGGCATAATTATATTCGTCTCGTTCGTATGTTGAGAGCAAACCCGCGGCCTTACTTGCTTATGGTTATATGGAATGGTGAGATTTCTTCATCACAATCCCTTGATCACCATCCTAATAGCTCTGAAAATGATCCAAACCTCACCACTGAATGCATTCAAACCAATAGGGGGTTCCGTTCACCTGGGCTCTAGGAGACTCGAACTCTGGACCCCATTGATATAATTGGTCAATGTGAAAGGCACGCACCTTAGACAACTAGGCCACGACACGGTCAAAAACATTGCACTCTGGGTAACCTTCCCAGGTTGCAATATTTTTTACCATGTCGTGGCCTAGTGGTCTTAAGACGTGTGCATGCGTTGTACCCAGATCATAGGTTCGAATCCACATCACAGCTCCAACTGATTTTCTCATTAATACATCACGATAATGTGATTTTTCTCTGCATTGGTCAGTGTGTTAATGGCGACCATGAAAACACGCGACATTGGTTGAAGTAGAACACACAACCGGTGACGTTGGTTGTGCTGGAACACAAAACCAAAGTATTCGATATATTTCCTGAAGCCGAGATGGTAAATCGCTCAATACGGGTCCCTGCTCAACACCGGTGTTTCCTGCACATGTTCATTGGATAGTGAGACTGCTCCCCTCCCTATTTGGGGCCGCAGCATTGCTGTTCATTAATGTTCAATAATGATAGAGTTGTCTTGGAAAATGTTACTGGAGAGGTTACAGCATTACTAACAAAACTTGTAAGTAATTAGACAGATGTGTTTGGTCGTTTACTTACCAATTTCCTCTAAATAGATTAAGCGATCATGGTACAGATTACACCTTGATTTTATTTAGAATGTAATACAATAATTATAAAAATAATGCAATGAGTTGATAATTGAATGTGTGTGCCTTGTATAATTACAAATTGAATTGTACTTTCATTTAGACGGTTAGTTTCATAAGCTCCAAGACTCTAATACCAGATACGTAATTAAAACTTCCTATTACTTTTTTGTAACCAAAACATAATTACGTAGTTAATATTTTTAATAGCTATATTAAGTATACAAAAGTATAAAATATAATAAGTATTTATATATATATATATATATATATATGACAATGTCAGACCACGGAGGAAAAATGAAACAGGAAATTTCCTTAAGTACTTTCGTATATTAAATACATCTTCAGAAGGTGACCTTCTGAAGATGTATTTAATATACGAAAGTACTTAAGGAAATTTCCTGTTTCATTTTTCCTCCGTGGTCTGACATTGTCACATTCTTAATCACGTGTTTATTTTCGTGATATACACACACACACATATATATATATATATATATATATATATATATATATATATATATATATATATATATATATATATATATATATATATATATATA
The DNA here is from genome assembly GCF_040958095.1 of Procambarus clarkii. NCBI lineage: Eukaryota > Metazoa > Arthropoda > Malacostraca > Decapoda > Cambaridae > Procambarus > Procambarus clarkii. The sequence continues at coordinate 18,916,143 of NC_091235.1, forward strand.
TAAAGTATAAAAGTGTAAATAGATATAAAAGATAAATTATGTTATATATAAGTTTCAGGTCCAAATATAATAGTTAATATTTCTGCCAATTATAAGTATATATTTTTATTTCAGGTAAGTGACAAGAAGACCAGAGTGAAGGAACTTCATGAAAGAAACGGGCTTTAAGGTAAGTGTCACTTTAACTGTTAATTAATTCCTCATTCCAATCTTTAAACGATGTTCATCGGAACATCGATGTTCCGATGAACATCATTTAAAGGCTGAACTTTTAGGCTGAACAGAACATATAACTGCTGTTTTGACCGTCTTGACCGCGCTGCACTTCCGAGTCGGCAGCAATTCTGGTGCTGTGGTCTTACAGTAACCCGTTATCGCCAGCGTTCCCAACGTCTACAAACTGTCGTACTAAACTGCCCTTATCCTAACCTATCAGCTTACCCACGAACAGAAAATGGGACATTATGGCAATTTCGCGAGACGCTGCTATTTTCTTCAACGACAGTTTTTGCCCTTAGGTAGAGTATACGTCAAAATGCGACGTGCTATTAGGAGGAGGGCTTGCTCACAGTTACCACCTGAGACTCTCCTTAACAGTTAGCACCTGAGACTCTCCTGGGTCACAGTTATCACCTGAGACTTGGTCGCACCTATGTGGAACTCTAATTGTGTTGCTTCTTCAAGAGGAAGGAAGTAAGCAGCCATTACTGTTGTGGAGCCTGCTGGACGACGCCATGTACTCTAGTCATGACTAGAAGAATCCTTGTGAAGCAGTCTAGCGATTTTTGTGGACAGCCTACGTGAGCGCCAGGGCCTGAGGGCCCCTACGTCATAGATCCCTACGGTAAACCTGTTTAATCGTTTGTTAGATTAGCTTCCAGTGTTTGATCATGTGCCCAGCGATCATAGTGAACATATGTATATATAGGGTAGAAATTTATTGAGCTAGTTAGCAAGTATAAAGAATTAAGAGTTGAGTGGACCTAAAGCAGTAAAGGATGCAGTAGGTTGTGAGCTGAGGAGTGAGTAACAACCTAGTTCGGTTATAGGATGAAGACTTAGGGGAAATGTTGGAGTGATATATATATATATATATATATATATATATATATATATATATATATATATATATATATATAATATATATATATAATATATATATATAATACATATATATATATATATATATATATATATATATATATATATATATATATATATAATATATATATATATATATGTCGTACCTAGTAGCCAGAACGCACTTCTCGGCCTACTATGCAAGGCCCGATTTGCCTAATAAGCCAAGTTTTCCTGAAATAATATATTTTCTCTAATTTTTTTCTTATGAAATGATAAAGCTACCCATTTCATTATGTATGAGGTCAATTTTTTTTATTGGAGTTAAAATTAACGTAGATATATGACCGAACCTAACCAACCCTACCTAACCTAACCTAACCTATCTTTAAAGGTTAGGTTAGGTTAGGTAGCCGAAAAAGTTAGGTTAGGTTAGGTTAGGTAGGTTAGGTAGTCGAAAAAACATTAATTCATGAAAACTTGGCTTATTAGGCAAATCGGGCCTTGCATAGTAGGCTGAGAAGTGCGTTCTGGCTACTAGGTACGACATATATATATATATATATATATATATATATATATATATATATATATATATATATATATATATATATATATATATATATATTGTATATGGCAGGTCAGTCTTCCCGAAAGGTTTACTGTGGTCATACGAGTGGACTGAAGATGACATCCTTCACCTTCATGTAAACTGGTATACCACGCTTGCTTTCTGGAGAGGGTTGTATTGTTTATTGAGGCTGTTCTGAAGTGTTAAATCACCAGTCCTTTTATAAGAAATGTATATGTTTATCTCTCAGAATGTTTGATAATATGTTTATGGGTTGTGATGTGTCTATATATGTATGAACACGATGTACTGAACGGGGTGAGAATAGCTTGAGCTACCTCACCCCTTTGTGGGTATTTTACCTCAATAAAATTATTCCAATTTCAGTTCAGTTCTTTTTGTGTTGTTGGAAATAATGAATTATAAATTTTTGATTTGGGTTTTGTCTGTTTCACTCCATTTGAAATTATATTTTTCATTATTCATTCTTCTGCTTTATACTATGAGCTCATAGTGGTTTGTAATAGAGCTTTATGGGATGAGTTGCTTGCTCTTCTGGTTACTGTTTTCTGTATCGTTTTCCTAAATATCTTCTGGTGTGGGTGTTGACTTTTCTCTTTATATAGAACAGTAGAGTAGTAAGGCGAGGATGAGGAGCTGATGGTCCCATTAGTTGCGTAAAGAGTTTTAAACTTTAAGGTGTTGTAGGGTGATACATTAGCTTCCTTGGTTGTTTTAGGTTTAGGCGTCTTATATGTGTCCTTTGGTTACAGTTATTAAACAGTTTACAAGCATGAAAACTTCCCAATCAACTGTTGTTAATGTTATAAACAGTCCCCTGGTGCTTCGAAGCTCATTAACTGTTTAATAATTGTAAACAAAGCCGCCAAAGATTGAGAAAAGATGTACAGGATTCGGAAGTGCTTGCTTCACTGATTCACTGCTTCGTGAATCTCGTCCCTCATCTGTATTTATTTGAAACAAAAATTACTATCTTCGGAGCGCTTCGCGGTCGTTCATAACAATAATACATTGATGATGGACTCGTAGTGCTTCAGAGCTCGTAAATTGTTGAAAAATATATATACAAACTAAAACACCATGATCGAGGTATCATGTGTAGAGATCTCGTAAATGGACACATAAGTGGTTGGTGTATCCTGGCTGGGCTGGGATACATCCTGATGTATCCTGGCTCGGCTGGGATACATCCTGATGTATCCTAGCTCGGCTGGGATACATCCTGGTCTTGCTGACACGGTGCATGTTAACCCCGTAGCGGTAAGCCCCCGCCAATGGACGTAGTTAATTGTTCGCAGGTATTTTAATTATACCGTTTTACCTTTGATGACGTGTGTCAGGTGGTAATTAAAGTTCTTATCTTAAACTTTCCAGCATTGACGATGGCCTTCAGTGAACATTGTACATATATATATATATATATATATATATATATATATATATATATATATAAGTTGTACAATATATATATGTAAGTTGCATTTTTTTATATTAATGTGTATTGCACATTTCTCACTCTCGTGTGTGTGTGTGTGTGTGTGGGTGTGGGTGTGTGTGTGTGTGTGTGTGTGTGTTTACTATTTGTACGCTTATGTCATGGTTTTATCAACAACGGAAGATTGTAGTTTTTGAGTTGCGTGGTTTTGAAGATTTTTTTTAGAACAGTTTATACAATAATAATTTTTTTTTTTAACATATCGTCAGTAGAATTACGTCACGGCGTTTTACGTCAGAATAACGTCAGCAGAGTGACGTCAACAGACAAAGTAGTCTCATAATCTCTTGATCAGGAACCAGTTAACGAAGTATTCCATAGTCTGGAGACTGGTTTTCATTTTGCCTATATCATTTTGTCTACCCTTCATTTTAGCTATAAATGCACGTCATTACATTTAAAATTCATTTCGTGTATGTGCTTCATTTCATTTATACTTCATTCATCATTACTTCACTACATAACTCATGGAAATAAATGAGCAGATGAACCGATTCCTCGTATCATGATGATGTGAGAGAAAACGGGAAGTGAAGGAGGAAATGTTTCATTGATACAATAAAAATGTGAACGTATACAAGTTATCAGTTGATTAAACTTCGTAAAAAATGCGTAATGAGGTGATGAAGATCTGTACATCTATCAACATTGTAATTAAATACACAGGAACGTCTAATAGCAGCTTGGGGAAAAAACTGCGGTTCATTTCTTGGCGACTGATGTGTTGCATACTTTCCCTTTCAAATACCCACACCACACTTCCACCCAAACGGAACACCTCTGCCACCACCTCTTACTCGCCCACACTCAAGTCCCACACAACACACACTCAACTCCCAGCCCACACAGCCACCCACAAAAACACCACTGCCGGATTGCCCAATGTAAAATCAAAAGTTTTTGTTTATACATTTATCATTTGGAAAGTCTGCGTTAAGTATAGTACATTATACGGCGCTATATGACAACTAACACCTTATACTCCTCACCCATGGAGTGATGTGGTGGAGGCTGACTCCATACACAGTTTCAAATGTAGGTATGATAGAGCCCAGTAGGCTCAGGAATCTGTACACCAGTTGATTGACAGTTGAGAGGCGGGACCAAAGAGCCAAAGCTCAACCCCCGCAAGCACAATTAGGTGAGTACAATTAGGTGAGTACCCACGTACACTCTACCCCATCACCCACTTACACCCTACCACCCTTACCCACTTACATCTATCTTTCCGTCTTTCTCTCTGTTCCTGTGTCTGTTTCGCTTTCCTGGCACCAGTCTGTAGACCTCGTAGACATGTTCACCACGTGGCACGTGAGGTGTGTGAGCGGAGGACTGACACACTAAATATAGCAGCTGGCAGGTTAAGGGAATGAGAACACATCGAATACATATTACATACTATTACAAGCATGGTATGATAGATATATTTTTTTATTTTGCCGACATCAGTGCATAATGTTTATATTATTGAAAGAAAAAATATATAATAACTAGGAAGAACCACAGCAGAGCCTTGTCTGGCCATGGAAGAACCACAACAAGGCCTTGTCTGGCCATGGAAGAACCACAGCAGAGCCTTGTCTGACCATGGAAGAACCACAGCAGGACCTTGTCTGGCCATGGAAGAACCACAGCAGGGCCTTGTCTGACCATGGAAGAACCACAGCAGAGCCTTGTTTGACCATGGAAGAACCACAGCAGGGCCTTGTCTGACCATGGAAGAACCACAGCAGGGCCTTGCCTGACCTTGGAAGAACCACAGCAGGGCCTTGTCTGGCCATGAAAGAACCACAGCAGGGCCTTGTCTGGCCATGAAAAACCACAGCAGGACCTTGTCTGGCCATGAAAGAACCACAGCAGGACCTTGTCTGGCCATGAAAGAACCACAGCAGGACCTTGTCTGGTCATGGAAGAACCACAGGAGCGCCTTGTCTGACCATGGAAGAACCACAGCAGGACCTCGTCTGGCCATGGAAGAAGCTCATAATATCCTTCGAAGCGTAATGGTTCTCGTATGAACGTTCTTGCCTATTCAACCATTTCTTGATATCTTTCGTTTCACCGTTGCCGAGTCCAGACTCTTGGAGTAGGTTGCAATTGCCTCTTGCAGTGGAGGTAATCTCCTGAGCTCTTTACAAGTGCGAACTTTCTATTTAATGCTTCTGGTACGTGCTTTTCATTTCTAATTTTTTTTACTGAAATACAAAAATAAGACTGGTGGCTCGTTTCCATTTCAGTGATATGGCAGAGAGATTAGTTATATCAACATAAAGGACAAAGGACGATTATTTTTTTCCATTAAATATGTTGTGCCTTCAACATTCTGTTGCACTTTTAAATGCATTAGGTGAATGTGTTTTGTGTGTGTGTTGGTTCCAGATCTAATTTCGTCCAGAGAGGAACCTTGTGGACAAAGAACTTGAGCGGCAAACAGATTTTCTCTGTTCTGGAACTAATGCACTGTGGGCTGCCTAACAGAGGGGTCAGTGTCGTGTATTTTGGTACGATATTGATGTCTTAATTGTTCGTTTTAATTCTGTTCCTTTGATCATTACATATAATATTTAGTTCTAGTAAATTTTAAAATTTAGTGTTTTACTTACCTAGCCCATTGAGAGCAGTGCCTTGCTACCTGGCCTTTTAGGAGCAGTGCCTTGCTGCCTGGCCCTTTGAAAGCAGTGCCACGTCTATCTAACCTTCAGAGAGCAGTGCCACGCTGACCTGACCTTCATGTAGCAGTGCCTCGCCAACCTGGCCCTCTGGGAGCAGTGCCTCGCCAACCTGGCCCTCTGGGAGCAGTGCCTCGCCAACCTGGTCCTTTGGGAGCAGTGCCTCGCCAACCTGGCCCTCTGGGAGCAGTGCCTCGCCAACCTGGCCCTCTGGGAGCAGTGCCTCGCCAACCTGGTCCTCTGGGAGCAGTGCCTCGCCAACCTGGCCCTCTGGGAGCAGTGCCTCGCCTGCGTGGCGCAGCACCACGCAGTCTGACACCTGGAGAGCCCTACCTAACTCTTCCTGGCAACCCGTGACCGACCTCTGCCCCTCCGCTTGGCACTCTCGGAATGCTCGCGGTCATATTTCCGTGGCACTGAGAGACGCGTGACACCGACTGGTGCCCCACACCGCCCTCACATACCCCGACCCTCATGTTTGGCTCAGGTTACTGGTAGATATGAGGTATGGGCGAGGAGTTGGGGAGGGGGATAGGGAGGGGAGTGCCAATCAACGAGGCGGTTGTAGAGAGAGGCATGTATTGCGGTGTGTTGGTGGTCAGGGAGATTGTGGATGATGTGAGGCTGATAGTAAGGTTCCCCCAACTGTAAGTGTTAGATGAAAAGTTACAGGTACATTATTTGCACAGGAACTGAACCCTGTTTTTCATTTAGCTAAGCAAGTTAAAGCATTGCTGAGGTAGTTACAGAGTTTAACATCTGCCTGGGAACGAAACCGATGGATAGAATGGCTGGGTAGTTTCGTGGAAGGAACGTGGCTTGGATGGGTCTTGAATGTAAGCGTAGGTGTGGTGTCTGTATATCAGACATGATATACGATATGAATGCCCTTATAGACTGTGTATTAGTTTACAGATTTTCTGACATATTAAAGCGGAATCTACTGAGTATTCTCTCGTTTCTAACTCAAATCGCCTTCTTTCCTTCCTCCACTACTTCTCCTCACCGCCTCTCCATCTCTTTCCACGCTGATGGATTCTGTAAGCAGTTGACGGGTTGATGACTCTGGTTGAGCGATGGTAGTAGCTTCTGGCTCCCCCGTCGCACAGGCCACGAGGGAGCCAGAGAGAAATTTTAATTAAAGTAGAAAGTTGTAGACTGAGATTCATGGCGTGCTCGCGGCGGGGCACTAAAAGCACCTTCCGCTGAGTGCTCAATATCCCACTACACTATATGTTGTTTAAACAGATCTCTCGCCCTGTCCATGGAGGACAGAACATGTTTATATGCTGGTTACCGTCTTCAACGTATGACCACGTCTGTGGTAGGAAATCAAAATTGACAAGTGTAGATGTAGGGAAGCGCCAGGGTTGAATGAGAGGGGTGGAGGCTTATGGGAGAGTGAGGGAAGAGGGAACCGCAAAGGAAGGATGAGAAGGGTTATTAGGGTACCTCTCACTCTCCTATCCAACCTGTTCTCAGAAAAAAATCAACTCATAGGAATGGATTGAAAACTACATAATTAGTACCATTATCTACTCTCGATGGTTAGGTTAGGTTAAGGTTACTTTAGGTTAAGGTTTGGTTATGTTAGGTTTCATTACGTTTAATTACATTAATAGAGTGAATTTTTCATGATATTGCAAAATATGGAATTCTAAAACTATTTGAGGGTACCCTAGAATTCCATACACAGAAAACCAAATTCTTCAAAGAAAACGTTTTCAGCATATACTTTTATATTTTTAAACCAACTATTTATAATATAGTAAAGTTATAACTTGAGAACGATTTTTGTTCATGACAAGTGTTCACTTGCCAAGTTACATGTAGACTATCACTGGAACCGTAATATGCTTTTAGACCATCACAAATAGATAACTATCCAGGTGGTAGCAGAGGGGGGGGGATTTCTCATGGTAAAGGCTTTCTCTGATGACAACTATCATATAAAGTTTTGGTATGCAAGTCCCAGTGATGTTTCTACATTAATTCATTGGTACTCAGCAATATCATTTTAAACAATTAACTTTTTTTAATACCCAACACAATATGTCACTACAGAATTACTAATTAACTTTTAATTACCAATTAATATTTAACTATGAGTTACCTGTGTTACATATTAATAATTACAAATAAATTCCGTGATTCATAGACCAGAATAAATAATTAACTTTAAATGTTCTGATAACGACAGCAGAGTTCACCAGAGAGATAACCAACACAAACTGATGTTGACTAGACCACACACACTAGAAGGTGAAGGGACGACGACGTTTCGGTCCGTCCTGGACCGAACTAAATGTACGACCAAAAATTTCAGCAGTTTCCATGCGGTCCTCGGCCGGATGGAAGGCACAAGATGAAGACTCATACATAATGCACACTTTAATTAGTCACCTGATCCCTACCAGGAACACAGACGAGGGCTCAACCCTCCCCCCTGCTTGAGTGCCCTGCTTGAGTGCCCTGCTTGAGTGCCCTGCTTGAGGCGAGAAACTGCCTCAGACGACAGTATAGTGACCTGGGCTGACCCCTACGCCACTGACGACCATCTAAACCAAATTTTAACAATTGTTGACTTTTTTTGGTTGCGGAGCATGTTCTTTGTTCTGTGAAGGTCATTAGGCTCGGTTTTGTTGTGTTTAGTTAGTGTTCTATAACACGTCATAATTAGAGGCAATTTAAGCCTTATGACACTATATCCTGACGGCATTATAGCCTCTCGTACTTTTGGTTCCTTGTCTCGTTCCATGATATTCCATGGCAGTGTTATATGATAAGCCTCTTAAAAGGTCCTTCCCACTCTCTTGGACATACATACATCCACATACATACATACAGCCTTATAGGATACATACAGCCTCACAGGATACATACAGCCTCGCTCCTGTTCCAGGTTAGTCCACTTCGGGCTCACCATAGCCCGTGCTACTTCGAAGTTTCTGTTCCGAGTATCTGAATCTAAAACAACAACATCTCCTGGAGTGTGAGGCAGAACGAGGCAAGAAGAGTAATATAAGGCCACGCTATAAAAACATACACGCGGGGAGAATATAACAAGCATCAAATTTAGAGGGATCAGCCAGGAAGTATATCAGGTATGCTCCTGGTATGTCAGGAAGATTAATCTAGTGTAGGGAGATGAAAACGCACAGATTAACAGCTTAGGGAAGACGCAAGAATTACGGTAGAAGAAATATTAACAAGGTCTAGGGATCAGGAAGCAGGCAGCCTCCTACATTTCATGTTCATGAAAGCAGCAGCGCCAGGGAGATTAAAACGGACGAGGGAGATGGCAGCAAACAGGGAAAGTAACAAGACGAGGAAACGCGAAACCAACCAAAGCCAAATCTGAAAAAATATTACAGCTATTGTAAGTAAAGTGGATAAATAAATAAAAAAATTAGTAATGTGGAGACATTTGAGGACATAAATATGAAATATATTTCGTAAGAAAACGACGAAAATTGATGTCCATTGAGAGGGCAGACTGTAGAGAAGGAATTAATCTATGGAGGACTGAGCAAAGGTAGGGAGTGAGAGGAAAGATGGATGGAGGAGAGGGTGAGGAAAGATTGGAGGTCAAAGGTCAATTGAATGAAAAGAGTGGGTAAATAAGTGATAATCAGTGTTACTAGCGAGTGCATGTGTGTGCACTCACCTAGATGTACTCATATTGTAGAGTTAAACTACAGCTTCAAAAGCCTCGCAAAGTAAAATAGGTACCTGGGTGTTAGTCAGCTGTCACGGGCTGCTTCCTAGGGGTGGAGGCCTGGTCGAGGACCGGGCCGCGGGGACACTAAAGCCCCGAAATCATCTCAAGATCTCAAGATAGACGCCTGTTAACAGATGATCTATGCAGCAACTGAACTCCTTCGTGGATCATATCGTGATTAGCTTTTAAAACACGTGCGAAGAGTTTTATTCAACAATACAGTCTTCCTGCCCGTCCCAGCCATCAAATTCGCAATTTTTTTGTTTTTTTCTGAGGACCCGGGCGGCCACTGGCACCTTCATGTGTCCATCCGTGTCCCGTAGGGATACAAGTGTTTATTTTCAACGTGGCCCCTGTATCCACTTTGTCGGTTAACGTTAGTAATTGGCTGTGGTGTTTTACTGCTTCTTATATCCTCCAGTATTACGATGTTTATGGCCTCATTGTGTTGTAGTGTATTTCTCTGGACAGTATAGCCTCTAAAACACATAAACTTACTAAGATTTGCTCTCTCTCTCTCTCTCTCTCTCTCTCTCTCTCTCTCTCTCTCTCTCTCTCTCTCTCTCTCTCTCTCTCTCTCTCTCTCTCTCTCTCTCTTTCTCTTTCTCTCTCTTTCTCTCTCTCTCTCTCTCTCTCTCTCTCTCTCTCTCTCTCTCTCTCTCTCTCTCTCTCTCTCTCTCTCTCTCTCTCTCTCTCTCTCTCTCTCTCTCTTTCTCTTTCGTGTGTGCGTGTGTGTGAGTGTGTAGGTGTGTGTAGGGGAGGGGTTGGATGTGTGTGGGCGTATATATGTGTAGGTAGGAGTGTGTGTGTGTGTGTGTAGGCGAAATTCTCTTCCCCTTCAAATACGTCTTTGTTCTGGAAGCGAGTCTCTCTTGAGGCACACAATGAGTTTATCTCAGTCTCGGCGCCCGTGCCCGTGCGAGTGTGACTTCTTCAAAACTCTCGTGAGGAAGACAGTCATAATTAGTAACTTAATTACATCCTTTGGCATGAATAATGACTGTAACGCACACGCACCATGGGAATCTCGTAAGGGTCAAGACAGCTGTTGCCTTACTGGCGATTATCGTCCGTCTTGCAGGGAATTCTTAATTGGGTGATGTGTAAACACAGAGTGGAAACCTTAGTACTGAATTATCGTGTGTTTGTTCATAATTTTGTCGGTGTTTGAGCGTGTGGCAATGATCTGTTTTTTCAGTCCGTCTATTAACAAACACGCTCTAAATATATCAAACCACTTGGGCTGGACGGGAGAGCGACGGTCTTGCTTCATGCTGGTCGGCGTTCAATCCCCGACCGTCCAAGTGGTTGGGCACCATTCCTCCACCCCGTTCTATCCCAAATCCTTATCCTGATCCCTTCCAGGTGCTATATAGTCGTATGACTTGGCGCGTTCTCCTGATAATTCCCTCCCTTTCTAAATATTTCTTTCAAAGGCTAAACATTCTCTCCTCCGGAATACTATAAGACGTAAAGAAGTTAATTGGATAAATGAAACAATTTTCATTTGGATAAATTGTAAATGTCCCAGACTATATACCCTCAACACATAAATTACACATGACAGTTACAGCCCCGCTCCTGGGCCAAGCAGGTCCACTACGGGCTCACCATAGCCCGTGCTACTTGGAACTTTTTGTTCCCAGAAGCTGAATCTAAAACAACAACAACGATTACACATGATGATACTAACGTAGGGATACTTGCAAATCTATGCAGAATCTCATTGCAAATATACATGCACAGGGGGGATTTTCCCACAGATGCACCATATAATAGGAATGAAGAAGAGAGAGCAATTGGAAAGACCGAAGTCGCACTGATAAAGCACATGGGCTATACACGAACACAAGCAGATAAAGCACGAGTGTTTTTCTTGAGAACGAATGTGAGTTTCGTTTGTGAATATTTCTTGTGGTAGTTGCTGTTGTTTGTGAAGCGGGGCCCCTATAATGTTTTTTTCCAAATATTCCAATTATTTGGGGCCCCTTGTTGAGGGACTACTATTTTTTTACTCTACTTTAGGGGGCCCATAATACCTACCTCAGGAATCCTGTGGATTATTTGCTAGCGTTTCTTGTCTCTCTCCCTCAGGTGAGCTGGTGGTTCGGTATCTAATTCTAATGACTTTTTCTCGAGTCACTGTAGTCGATATCTGATATTGATAATGATTAAGCCACCCAAAAGATGACACGGGCATGAATACCCCATAAGTGGAGGCTCTTTGGGACCATTACCAGTACTAATAGATGATACTGTTGATCTGTGGATGGATATCTGATGGCTTCCGGTGTGGCCGACAAGGGGAAGACTCGTAATTGGGAGCGTTGGGGGAGTAGGTGATGCTTAATTCCTCACTCCCCCGTCCCCTCGTCCTCCCCACCATTCCCTCCCTCCACCGTTCCTTTATCCTCCCAAACATCCCCCACTCTACCGTCCCCTCGTCCTCCTAACCATTCCCCACTCCACCATCAACTGCAGCCAAAGCAATAAGTATAAAAAACTAACTTACTTAAACCTAATTAAGTCAACATCTGACTAATATAGCCGGCAAACAATGGACAAGGTGCATATCTTTCACAAGGTATAATAATATTTTTGACCCAAATATATATTATTATAGGTCTTTAATGCCTTTTTCTTAGGTACATTGACTTATGAAGTGTTTACAGTACAAGCTGAAATTGAACGAAGCATGTTTCGAACATAGTCAAGAAGACTATTAGCTAAATGTTGCCTTCAGTAGATTCTGTTGGTCAGCATTTGACGTACGCTGTCAACCCGACGGTTCTTTGATGATGGGCTGCTTTAGTGATGTTGAGAGTGTAGAGTGTGGAGCTAGAGTGAAGCAGAGTGTGGAGCTAGAGTGAAGCAGAGTGTGGAGCTAGAGTGAAGCAGAGTGTGGAGCTGGAGTGAAGCAGAGTGAGGAGCTAGAGTGAAGCAGAGTGTGGAGCTGGAGTGAAGCAGAGTGTGGAGCTAGAGTGAAGCAGAGTGTGGAGTTAGAGTGAAGCAGGGTGTGGAGCTAGAGTGAAGCAGAGTGTGGAGCTAGAGTGAAGCAGAGTGTGGAGTTAGAGTGAAGCAGAGTGTGGAGCTAGAGTGAAGCAGAGTGTGGAGCTAGAGTGAAGCAGAGTGAGGAGCTGGAGTGAAGCAGGGTGTGGAGCTGGAGTGAAGCAGAGTGTGGAGCTAGAGTGAAGCAGAGTGTGGAGCTGGAGTGAAGCAGAGTGTGGAGCTAGAGTGAAGCAGGGTGTGGAGCTAGAGTGAAGCAGAGTGTGGAGCTAGAGTGAAGCAGGGTGTGGAGCTAGAGTGAAGCAGGGTGTGGAGCTAGAGTGAAGCAGAGTGTGGAGCTAGAGTGAAGCAGAGTGAGGAGCTGGAGTGAAGCGTTTGCACTTAACGCTAGTGCTCAGATGCCGCCTTGACAATGCAACGTCTCTAATTGCCTTTGTTGCCGAGAGAGCGATCCCAGTATGACACAAGTGAAGCTGGTGATAGGTCGTATCTGGAGCAGACTGGTCGTGGCTGGAGCAGACTGGTCGTGGCTGGAGCATACTGGTTCGTGGCTGGAGCAGACTGGTCGTGGCTGGAGCATACTGGTTCGTACCTGGAGCATATTGGGGCGTGATTGAAGAACACTGGGGTTGAGCTATTAATTGTGCCCTTTATTCATTACAAACATGCTTGGAAGGAGGCAGGGAACCATAAATTAGAATTTCGTTACTTTTGTTAGTTTCTACAGAGGGATATAACACCATAGTCAGTGTCCTACCATGACGTGTGGTGGCCATCGCTGCTTAGAGATTCCCGCCAAGATTTTGGACGGGATGATGACACGGGGTTTCCCAGATGTGGGAAAATAAGATGATTGGGCGCTTGCAAGCAGGATTGACCAATGAGAAAGTGACCTAGGGTCACGTGACACAATAGAGGCAGCTGAGTGGTGAAGGCCAGTCGACCCTGTCAGACGGAGAGGATATGCAGGGACGACTCTGAGAAATTTAAGCACGAACCACCTAAGTGTGGGAAGACGAAGAAGAATCGCAAGAGTGACCTACCAGAGCCTCCTGAGGAGGGTTTCGACCATGAATTCTGCAAATTGCAGGAAGCTGCAACTCAGAAGACCGTTGGTGATCTGGAATAGCGTGTCTCAACCTGAATGATTGGGCTGAAGGACCAAGTTGGTGGTTACCTCACAACCTTAACCTCTGCGTAGCCGCGCGAAGTTGTAGTGTAGTCCCGGAGCCAGATTCACGAAGCAGCTACGCAAGTACTTACGATCGTGTACATCTTTCCTCAATCTTTGACGGCTTTGGTTACATTTATTAAACAGTTTACAAGCATGAAAACTTCCCAATCAACTGTTGTTATTGTTATAAACAGCCTCCTGGTGCTTCGGAGCTCATTAACTGTTTAATAGTTAATTAATAGTTGAGAAAAGATGTGCAGGTTTGTAAGTACTTGCGTAACAGCTTCGTGAATCTGTATACAGGTTGCCACAAGTCATCAGCAAGGAGTCAGAGTGTGCAGTGGTAGTTCCAAGTGTCAGTTATTCCACCGAGGAGACTCAGTAACGACAGTGAGGGAGTGTAGTGTCTAGGACACTTGCTTCTCCATGACCAGAGTCGGTCAGTGACTTTGAAGTGATTAGGCGAAGAAAGACATCAGGTGAAAGAAACTAGGATCATTTGATATGCCCTCGTCATCACTAATTCTTCGCCTTTCTAGAGTATGTAAATTAAGCATTTTTAATCTCTTCACATGGAATGTCTCTAACTTGCCGGATTAACTTTGTCATTCTTCTCTGAACGCGTTCTAGTGAATTTATGTTCATTTTGCAGTATGGCGACCAAAACTAAACTTCAAAATCTAAATGGAGGACTAACAGGAACAAGATACAGTTGAATAACATAAGGTGTTTTATTGCTAACTCCTCTTTGAATAAATCCCTGTATCCTATTTGACTTATTTCGAACAGGCAAATAGGGTGGGTGGGCTGTTTTATGGCAAGAATATTGATTCTTGCCACATAAAACATCAACAGACGGTATGACACAAGTAACCGGGTGTCATACCATCTTGTGTCACAAGTAACAGCGTCGATAAGCTGTATGACACAAGTAACCAGTAGCAGCAGCAACATAGCAACATGAGAAGCAGTCACAGGAACAGTATCAGGAGCTACGTACAGTGTCGCATCAAGATGGAACGACGGAGAGGGAGATCCAATCTCCTCCACCCTCTTGATGGAATTTCAGTTGCATTTGAAGGCGAAAGAAAATTGAGTGGCATTCAGATCCGAGTGAACTCTTGCTAGCAATCTCAAGACTATTTTCTTCCGCGATATCCCAAGATATCTTGCACTCCTTCCCCGTCGTCTGCTAGTTGAGCCTGCTCCTTGCTAGCCCCATTGTGGCTAGTGGTGCTGTAGTGAACGAGGCTCTAGAACTCTCTCTTACATCTCGTTCACCGAGCAAGGTCTCTCTCTCTCTCTCTCTCTCTCTCTCTCTCTCTCTCTCTCTCTCTCTCTCTCTCTCTCTCTCTCTCTCTCTCTCTCTCTCTCTCTCTCTCTCTCTCTCCCTCCTCCCTCTCCAACTTTCTCTCTAATATCCTCCTACCTCCCCTCTCCACCCTCACATCTCTCCTTGAGTATGTTAGAGTTAATCTATTTATCAACATTTCTAGACAAGATTTGAAGGATACAAGTGCAATGATAGATTCAAATTGTCATGTAGAGGGTAAAAGAGTTTAGTGCATGTGAACATTGCTATACTTGAACTTGGAATGTATGTGGACATTGATACTCATAATTTTACAATCTATATTTCGATGCGTCATACCACACGCTGCCGCATGGGTTTTCTGAGGTCAAAACGTGAATTTGAGAGGAAAATTAAATTTAAAACTCACTGGATATTGTTTTTACATTTTATTTGTTCGTAGGTACTCATCTTCATGAATGTGTTTATTGATCGCATATTTATTAATTAGACGTCCAGAAATGTTATCCTTCTTTACTAAACATCAAACAATAATTAAAAAGAATTAACATTACTGCCTTAACTTGGTGATCATACAAATTTTAATGATAATTCTTTCCTTGCTGTCAATGTTTTTAGTAATTTATAATTTTATAAATCTAAATTTTTCCAATTTTAACGTTTAGGACCAACATAGCTGACGTGCGACGTCGTATGTACAGGACTGACTATTATATATTGCCTTCGTCCTTTCGTCCAATCATCAAAGCCCGAAAACACCGCCCGCCCAAAAGCCCGCCCACCAGCCGTCAGCCAGTCTTCGAAAGTCCGCCAGTCAATCCCCCTGTCAGCTAACCGTCAGTCCGTCAATCTGCTCGGTCGTCAGTTCAGTCTTTCTCGAAGCGATGAGCTGATGTCTTGCGAAATCTGATATGTATCACTACCGAAAAAGAAAATTTGGCCCTTTTGATAAGTTCTGTTTTTCGTCTTCCTCTTCAACGTAACTCCCACGTCTTCCTCTGGGGCGTGGGTTGAGTTCCGCTGTTTGTTCCCTTATCTCTGTGGCGGTTTCTGCCTCTCCTTCCCTTTCTCTTGCTTTCCATTACCTCCTCGTGATCTCTTGCTGAAAACTTTGTTAGTAGTAACATCCTTCACTAGGCTTGAATTCAAAGGAAGCTCTTATTAGTTAAAAGAAGACTCATTCCATCATCACCGCCTGGACAGGGGAGACTCATTCAATCAGCGCCCCACAGACAGGTGGGACAAGTTGAAGCAAGCATCACCCAAGGCATTAAACAAGGCATCAAACAAACAAGCCCAAGCATCACCCAACGCATCAAACATCTTCCCTCGAGGAGTCCCTTAAATCCCAGACGAGACCTCTCGGGTCGGGAAAGTTGGTTCACGCCCCTCACTAGGAAACTGCGGCCATTGTCATGTGCGTGATGGAAATAGGCATATCACTTGTTTGAGGGTCGAGAGATCTTTTTAAAATTGTCTGGGAATCTCGAGGTGAATGTCTGTGTAGCGGAAATATATTGCTGAATGGGGGAAGGTTGACAAGATGTAGTTGATTTTGTTGACATTTTAAAGTTTGGCCAGATTTTGTGAGAGAGAAGGATGGGGTGAGGGGGGGGGGGTTAATATTTGATGATAAAGTAATGTTTGTGTGTTGGTTGCACCTAGTTGCACTCACCTAGTTGTGCTTGTTCATCTGCTCTTAAGTCCCGCCTTTCTACCATCATAAGTTAAATGCACTGATTCATTTTTACTTATATTTAAATTTAAAACTACGTATCGAATTTTGGGTAGTGTGTGGGAGGCAGGGCAGTGTGTGTGTGGGAGGCAGGGCAGTGTGTGTGTGGGAGGCAGGGCAGTGTGTGTGGGGAAGGCAGGGCAGTGTGTGTGTGGGAGGCAGGGCAGTGTGTGTGTGGGAGGCAGGGCAGTGTGTGTGGGGAAGGCAGGGCAGTGTGTGTGTGGGAGGCAGGGCAGTGTGTGTGTGTGGGAGGCAGGGCAGTGTGTGTGTGTGGGAGGCAGGGCAGTGTGTGTGTGTGGGAGGCAGGGCAGTGTGTGTGTGGGAGGCAGGGCAGTGTGTGTGGGGAAGGCAGGGCAGTGTGTGTGTGTGTGTGTTTGTGGGAGGCAGGGCAGTGTGTGTGTGTGGGAGGCAGGGCAGTGTGTGTGTGTGGGAGGCAGGGCAGTGTGTGTGTGTGGGAGGCAGGGCAGTGTGTGTGTGTGGGAGGCAGGGCAGTGTGTGTGTGTGTGTGTGGGAGGCAGGGCAGTGTATATTTATATACATATAACAGGCAGGCTGGCACACATACCAAAGAATAGGGGGTGGTAGGAGAAGTAAATATCAAAGTGTTCAGTGAGGATCCACAAGGTCTTCTCTGAGTACTCTTTATTTTCTTCTCCGAGGCTATGGGTCCCTACACCTTGCACCAGAGGTGGTACACCACACACCTGTGTGTGTATGAATAAATCAATAAATATTAATAAAATAAATAGCCTTGAACAAAACAATAGATGTGGAAGCATCGGAGTGCGTATATATGAATGCTACACGGTATTCATCTATAGATATCCATATATGGTGAAACACATGTGAAGAACCTCTCACACTCACAGCTCCCTGACAAGAGAGAGCAAGCTTAGCTTAGCTGCCAACACCCACACATCGTGTCAGCTAGGGGGACAGCCCACCTGCTTTCATACCTCTCACTGTATTTCCCACTTCTAAAACTATCCTTCACCTATGCCTCTCCATCCTCTTTTCTCAAAAAAAAAATAAATAAAAACAGCCGCGCGAGGTAAAAATGTGGAGGTGGCGACATAAGCGAGCGAGGGGGACTCGTAAAAGGACTGCGCCGTGTATTCAAAGTTAGTGACATAGTTTACACGATGCAAAATTAGGTTTTGACATTTTTGGAATACGTAACTACAGTTTTGGGGGGATAGCGGGAGAGGAGATGGAAGGGATGGAAAGGAGGGGGAGAGAAGATAGTTGGGGGTGAGAGATGTGATAGGTGGGGGGAGGGGGAGAGAGAGAGGACATGGGACGGGTTGGATTAGAATGATAGAAGAGATAGGACGGATAAAAAGAGGAGTAGAAGGAATGGGTAGGACGAGAGGGAAGGAAGCGGGTCGCATGAGGCAGTTAAGGGAGGGGCAGAGTAAAGGATGGATAAAATGAGTGAGAACAAGAGTGAAAAGGGAGGATAAAGTGCTGACACAGAAGAAATGGTAAAGGGGAGAACGTAATAGGAGAGGGCAGAGGGCGGGTCAGGAGCAGGGAGGTGGGGGAAGAAATAGAATGGAATGGTAGAGTGGATTAGACAGGAAAGGAATGCTATACATGGGAGAGGAAAGAATGGAGTGGTGTTGGGAAACCGAGGAATGATGTGCTTGCCTCTAGGTGGTCCGCCTCTTACATAGTTCCGGAGAGAAAGCAGGATGGGAAGAAAGAGAGAGAGAGGAGTGAGTGAGAGAGAGAGGGGGGAGGGAGGGAGGAGAGACGGAGTTATGAGAGATTAAGTAATTATCAGCATCAATTAATGATAATAATAATAATAACCTTGTAACAGTTGGAAGGAATATGAGAACCACTTATAGCTCTAGGAATCGAACTCCAGCCCTGAAAGAAGCCAGGCCATCTCTCTACCGACCAGTCTTAGTGTATGGAAGTACTAGGAGAGAGAGGGAAATATATGGTCGTGGAGTAAAAATATTCGTTTTATATTTAGTTACTCACTGGAAGGAAGTACTCTCCGAATCAAGAGGCATAGTGTGGGAATTGATTAATAAAGTTTAGGCCTGTAACCAGAAGGTGGAATTTGGATACTACTCAGCGGTCAGCTTCGAAGGCAAGGGCTCAACCAGCCGGCCTGGCACGCCACAGCCAGCCGGCCTGGCACGCCACAGCCAGTCGGCCTGGCACGCCACAGCCAGCCTGCCTGGCAAGCCACAGCCAGCCTGCCTGGCACGCCACAGCCAGCCGGCCTAGCACGCCACAGCCAGCCGGCCTGGCACGCCACAGCCAGCCGGCCTGGCACGCCACAGCCAGCCGGCTTCTCACGCCACAGCCAGCCGGCCTGGCACGCCACAGCCAGCCGGCCTGGCACGCCACAGCCAGCCGGCCTGGCATGCCACAGCCAGCCGGCCTGGCACGCCACAGCCAGCCGGCCTGGAACAGTACTCAGCTGAACATCAACGTCTCCTGCTTCATCTGGTCACCCTGGTGCTGTGTATGTCGTTATAGCTTCTCAGTCTATATTGTTTAAAAAAAATTAATTTGATGCCAAAATCTCTTGCAGCCTTAACTATACTCGAGCCTCCATCGCCTCGTTACGCTTAACAACCAGGAATGTCAGTAACTTGCAGGTTAAAAAACATTCCTATTTGGTACAAAATATATATTTTTATACTTTGACAGTTGTTTCGACACAGTTTACCATACGTTAATCCTTAATGAACACATCTTTAATGAGCTAATATTATAGTTAAGATGGCAACTGTGTGGGCGGCAATGAGGACTAATTACGGTGCTGTTAACGATGATGACAAACAGCTTTGACAATAACAACGAGGACGACGCTTTAATAGCATTAATGTTATTTGGGTGCTGGGAGTCAGGTGTGAATCAAGGTAGGTAATTATAATTAATTACCGTCCTCTAATTACCAGCGTTGGCCTCCTGGCACACACACCTGTGCTGCCGTGAAAGCTGCAAATATTCCCTTTCAATTACCTCACTCCTTTCTCCACAGTTATCTTCTCTTTTCCACTCTTCCCTGTTCTCTTATCTCCTTTCTCGTATTTGTCTTATTTCTTCATTCTCTTCTCATTCCACTTTGTCATTCTCTTCTCCTTATCTCTCAACTTTCTTCATTTGCTTCATCTCATCTCTTTTTCATTCTCCACATTCTTCACACTTTCCTTTCTCCTCTTTCTTCACACTTTACTTTCTCCTCTTCCCCCCTCCCTCTTCTTCCCTCTCTTCTGTTGCCACTCGTCTCCTCAGATTCACTTCTCCCTCTCAACTTGTTAATTACTTCTCCTGCCACAGCATCAAGTGTTCCACTTCCCGAAAGACAATCGATAATAACATTAGTGGAGAGATTTGTTGTTTGCTAGAGACTGGACAGTATAAAGAGTTATTTGATTTGGCTCCCACACAAATTAGTTTAACCTCGGGTTAGTTTAATCTCATTAATTCATTAATATTTTGACCGTCCAGCTTGTTGTTGAGCTTAGGCCAAACCTGGTTGACGACCGGGCCGCGGGGACATTGAGCCCTGATAGTAATTTACACCAAGTCTTTCGCACTCTTCTGAGTGCTTTATCACGGTCTGAGTGTGACTAGAAGTTATTGTAATAAATATTTCCCACAACA
This sequence comes from Procambarus clarkii, assembly GCF_040958095.1. NCBI lineage: Eukaryota > Metazoa > Arthropoda > Malacostraca > Decapoda > Cambaridae > Procambarus > Procambarus clarkii. The sequence continues at coordinate 18,936,560 of NC_091235.1, forward strand.
TTAGTTACCAAAACACGGACCATCTGGACACCAGTCCACAGGTCTGAAGAGGATACTGGTACTATACACTCCATTTATGGATACCCTCCATTTTATGTTTTGGTAGCCTGATCACTTGAGTATTCGCCAGTGTCTTTCTTTAGCTCTACAATATCGTGCATATGTGTGTGTGTGTGTATATTCACCTAGTTGTGCTTGCGGGGGGTTGAGCTCTGGCTCTTTGGTCCCCGCCTCTCGACTGTCAGTCAACTGGTGTACAGATTCCTGATCCTATTGGGCTTTACCATATTTACATTTGAAAGTGTGTATAGAGTCAGCCTCCACCACATCACTGCCTAATGCATTCCATTTGTTAACTACCCTGTGTGTGTGCGTGCGTGCGTGCGTACGCTCGCGTGTAAGCATGCTATGAAAGGGATTTTGGCATAACAGCATAACGCAAAATAATATGTAATTTGTACACACATCCGTATAATCTACATCTATAAAAGGAATGGAGATTTGCATTGAGAGCTGAACCCCTTTTTATGAGGCAAACCTCGCGATCCGCCTATGTTTGTCATGCTTTACCCACCCCTCCTCTCTCCTCGCCAGTTACACTGCAAAGTTGGGCGAGGCTAGCCCTAAACCTCTGGCCTCCAGCTTTGAACAGATACATACATTTCCATTGTTAAGGTAAAGTAATTATGGTATGTATAGTGTGAGCGCGCCTTACTAAATATTCACGTGTGTAAATAGAGAAGAATCTCTCTTATTTCTTCTGTCTCCTATTGTTTATCGTCCTGTGTTTTTAGCGTTTAGATTTTGTTTTGTTTTCTCTCTCTCTCTCTCTCTCTCTCTCTCTCTCTCTCTCTCTCTCTCTCTCTCTCTCTCTCTCTCTCTCTCTCTCTCTCTCTCTCTCTCTCTCTCTCTCTGTAACTTCAATTGCAGATTTGTCCGTCAGTCCTCTCCAGTTTTTCGGGGAGTAATTCGTCTTGTTTCCTCGGCGGATCTGACAGCGCCTCCACAACCGGCAGAGAAACACAATACAATTTGTAATGTCGGTGAGGTCTTTGCTTGTGGTGGTGGGGGGTTGGGGGGTTGGAGGTGCTGTGTTAGTGAGAGTGGTAGGGGGAGTTGTGTTTACTGGAGTGGTCGTCGGAGGCTGTGTTTGTGGGAGCTGTGTTGTTAGTGGTAATAGTAGCAGTGGTTGGGCAGGATAAAGGAAGCTGCTGCAGCTCCTGGGGCTCCTCTTCGTCAATTGGTCGTTGTAGCAATGCCAGCCAAACTTCAGCGGTTGCCTCTACGTGAGAGGTCCTCCTTGCTCCTCCACCTTCCACGCTAGAAATTCTCGGTGGTAAGCTCACCCAGTGGCCAGATCAGGCACTCAAAAAGCAGATTGTAAACAATCTCCAATATTATTTTCTTACGAGGGTATAGCGTCACTTTTTCGAAGTAGTTTTTCAGTCACCAATGTGGTTTATAAATAGTGTCAAGCCGCTAGAAAGTTGAGAGAGGAAGTAAAAGTCGTGCTGGGACGATGTTCTGTGACACAAGCATCACCCATATCCACGATTTGAAGTGCTGAAGGGTGAGTCTTGGTTTTAAAGGGTACGCAGGAGTTGAACGCTGACAAATATGAGCGATGATAGTAACTTGATGTGGGGTGAGAAGCTGGAGAGTAACTTGATTTGGAATGAGAAGCTGGATAGTAACTTGATTTGGAATGAGAAGCTGGATAGTAACTTGATTTGGAATGAGAAGCTGGATAGTAACTTGATTTGGAATGAGAAGCTGGATAGTAACTTGATGTGGGGTTATAAACGGGATAGTAACTTGATGTGGGGTGATAAACTGGATAGTGACTTGATGTGGGGTGATAAACTGGATAGTAACTTGATGTGGAGTGATAAACTGGATAGTAACTTGATGTGTGGTGAGAAGCTGGGTTAGAGAAAGAGGAAGAAGGGGCAAGCTAGGGTAGTCTAGGCAAGGTTGGATCGGTTAGAGGGGACAGTTAGTGGAAAACGGCATGCTTACAGACGAGGCCCTAGAGCTGAAGCACAACCAGCTAACAAATCATATTCCGCAAATACTACTAGGTTCAGAATCAGTTACCCAATGTTGCAATAAATGATTTAATTCAACCCAGGAGAAGAAACACAGTTAAGAACAAAAGCAGTGTCAAAACAAGAATATGCAACATGCCTGTACACCACCGGTGGACGGGACCCCGGGAGCGTATATTGATATTACAAAAAGACTCATTTTGCTTAAACAGAAAAATAACAAAAAGGTAGACAGGCACTGACAAATGAGCAGACAGACAGACTGGAACAAATGACCAGTCACAGGCTTGAGATATACACACACACACCGGGGTTAAAGGTACTCATATAAACACACACACGCACAGGTTCTCGCAGCCTAGTGGACAACGGTCTGGGTTCGTAGTCCTAAGTCCCGGGTTCGGTTCCCGGTCGTGGCAGAAACAATTTGGCAGAGTTTCTTTCACCTAATGCGCCAGTTCACCCAGCATTAAACATCAACCTGGTATTTAGACCGCTGCTGTTAAAAAGACAGGGGTCCAAGAGCTAGGAACTCGATCATGCAGGCACAAATAGTAATACACAGTTCTGATTCTTGTATGTCATTTGTCACTTCTGGTATTCTTACCACTTCCACAAGTTCGTAGGTTAGGTTAGGTTATGTTCGAAGATTAGCTTCGTAGGTTAGGTTAGGTTATGCTCAAATATTAGATTCGTAGGTTAGGTTAGGTTATGTTCGATGATTAGCTTCGTAGGTTAGGTTAGGTTATGTTCGAAGATTAGCTTCGTAGGTTAGGTTAGGTTATGCTCGAATATTAGATTCGTAGGTTAGGTTAGATTATGTTCGAAGATTAGCTTCGTAGGTTAGGTTAGGTTATGTTCGAAGATTAGCTTCGTAGGTTAGGTTAGGTTATGTTCGAAGATTAGCTTCGTAGGTTAGGTTAGGTTATGCTCGAATATTAGATTCGTAGGTTAGGTTAGGTTATGTTCGATGATTAGCTTCGTAGGTTAGGTTAGGTTATGTTCGAAGATTAGCTTCGTAGGTTAGGTTAGGTTATGTTCGGTTCGGTTCGTAGAAGCTGCCCCTAATAACCGAAGCCAAAGGTCATGGTTCGAAGATGTTACATGTTACAGGGCAAAGTTGTTCACCAGATATTGTTGATGGTCAATGTTAGTGTGCACTTCCTGGCCTCTGACTTATGCATGGTGTTATTGCAGAAATGTTGCGCGTGTTTGTCGTTTAGAAGTGGTGGGTTGCGAACGTCCATTTCCCGAGGCATTCAGTATGTATGATTAACCTGCTCTCTCTATTTGACTCTCCGTAAAAAATACAAGTGTTTTGCCTAACGAGAAACATACGAGCCCAAGCAGCCTGTCTGTCCGTATCGAGGTCGATGCATAGAAAACGTCAATATTGCGATGATTTATTTTTATTAAAACGTTGTATTTTTACGGATTGGTCGATCTTGTAAACAAATGCGACGAATTAAGCGAAAGGCCAGGTTGTCTGGTAAACTAAAAAATATAGTTTCCTCAAATTTAAAAAACCTCAAATGAAAAACCTCTAATTAATTAAAAACATCAAATTTACCTCTTGTCAAATCGTGAGACCGGACTGAGTCCTCTTGCAACCCTCTTGCATAGGTTCTCGACTCACAATCTGGGCTCCGGGTTCGATTCCCGGATGGGACAGTAATGGTTGACACGTTTTATTTCGTCTAATGCCTCTGTTCACCTAGCAGTAAACAAGTACCCGGGAGGTAGACAACTGTTGCAGGGTTGCATTCTGGGGGTAAGGGTCAGTAGTTCCACCTTGTGTGGACTTCAGTACGTGCCTAAAGTGTGTATAAATGCACAAGCGTCCTGTCCCTAACAGTGGGAATTAAAACAGAGCTTATCCTAATTAACCAGACCTGACATTAATCAACTAATCAACCAAAACTAACATTAATCAACTAATCAACCAAACCTGTCATTAATCAACCAAACCTGTCATTAATCAACTAATCAACCAAACCTGTCATTAATCAACTAATCAACCAAACCTGTCATTAATCAACCAATCAACCAAACCTGTCATTAATCAACTAATCAACCAAACCTGTCATTAATCAACCAAATCTGATCTTAATCAACTAATCAATCAAATGTGACATTAATCAACTAATCAACCAAACCTGACATAATCGAAAATGTACATGTCTGACATAACCAAGCCTACATCACCTCAATTTAAATCCTCATAATTTTACGCAGTACCTATAGAAAGATTTTTTTTTCCTTCCTGCCACTTTCTGATGAAAGATAAAAAATGTCGAAGAATACCATAGTCAAATGAGCAAATAGATGAGACTAGTAATATTATTCTGCCAGTTATGTGTTAAGGTAAAGATCCAGAGAGGTTCAACCTTCCCTTCAGAGAGAAGGTGAAGAGCCCCAGATATCTTTGTCATGAACACTGCTGGAGACAAGTGAGAGAGAGACCTTTCTCTCAGCCCAGGAGAAAGTGACAGGAAGATGGCCAATGTACTCAGGGGATGAAAAATCTTTATAGGCGCTGGAGATTTATATGTCATCTTCCTGACGCTATCAATAATTATCACTTTCCACACTCTATTCTAAATCAAGACAAAACAACATTAAACATACGAATTTAAGAAAACAAAAGAGGCCTATTGACTCTAGCTTCTATTTATGTCCATCCAAACTGTATATATATATATATATATATATATATATATATATATATATATATATATATATATATATATATATATATATATATATATTGTAAGTAATAGCATTACTTACAACATATAAATATATATAAGAATGCATTACTTAGGCTAGTGTGCAGGGCCGATTTACCGAGAACTAGTCGTTAATAACGGGTTAACGCCCACACTGATGTGATGGAAGCACAGAATTAATGGTCTTACAAATATTGGACAAGATTCTTGTCCAAGTAATGGTTCAGGGCAACGAGGAAGTTTGTAGAGAAGCAAGAATGTTGTTTTTCTCTGCACTGCACTCTGCATCATTCCTTTCTTCTGGTCATATGAGAAAAATATGTACATTAAATGAATGTAAATTTCGAGTACGATGCACCATATCACTAACAAAATTATCATATCTCCTTCATTTTCTAAATCCAATCTCAATCGATTATATGAAAGGACCTTGACAATATTAAGTAATTTGGGATCGAAAGTTATATTTTCATTAAATGGTCGAGTGTCCCTCTGTGAGCCTCTCTGTGAGCCACTCCAGAGGGCTCTGTGGCTCTGTAACTCTTTCCTAGAGTCACCACACTGATGGTAAACCACTAACCAAGCCCTCGTCCCAGGCCAGGCGCCACTTAATGCTTTTCCAGGCTCCTATGGCAAAGGGCTGTAAATCATACTTCCCAAGGTCAAACTCACTAAATTGTGCAACTCTGGTCTTTGGCTAAAGTCAGCGGACCTTGGCGTAATGGGGTTTTCCCATCAGCTCTGAAAATAGCCTTCTCCGTAAATGTCATCACCATTTTCAAAACTTCACAAGCTTTATATCATTGGAATGCTCTCAGTAAATCCTGTATATCTGGTTAAAATTTGAGGGAACTTGAACAGTAGCAATAAATTTGCACAAAGCAAAATAAGTAGCAATAAATTTGCATAATGCAAAAATCTCAAATTTACCTGATGGATTTAATTAAAAATTTAAATATGTGCAATCACCTTCACTTATAAATATGTGCAATCACCTTCACTTATGCTGAAAAATAGCACACACACATATTTTTAATAATATCTTTCTAATTTTTTAAACTGTAGTTCAATTTGGATTAAATGCAAAAAATCCCCATTTTCCTCTTATGGTCAAATTTCCTTATAAAATAACTAAATTTAGAACTTCAGATATGCGCAATCAGCTTCAGTTATGCTCATCAATGGCAGTCAAGCATACATTAAATAAAAATATCAAACTGGAGGTCAGTTTGGGGAAAATGAAAAAAAAATCTCCATTTTCCCTTAATGTAAAATTTCCTTTTTAAAATACTTAATTTATATTATTTGTATTATTATTAATATTATTATTATTCGCTACAAGTATTTTATTCTCTGATATAATGCAACTAATTGTTGCAAACAACCCAAATGTTTGTATAATTCCTTTAATATTTCAGATATTTAAAATATTTTCCTTGAGGTAAAGGGAATTGAAGGTGATTGCACTTCATTCAATTTGGGAATTTCATCATTTTCTAAGGAAATATGGCTAAAAATTGGCAAAACTTTTTATGCAACATTTTAGATGTGAGCAAAGTCACTTTCAACAAATACACGAACAATACAGAAGACACTTTTTTATTATTATGATGTTCCTGACATTAGACGTGCTTAAATATTATATTATTATAAATATTACATATTATTTTGAAATCCACCTATTTCAAAATGACATTTGTTAATTACGTTTGTTAATCTTAACAAACGTGATCTGACTTAAAGCTTTGCCCGTTTCTTATTCTTACCTTTCCTGTTATTCTTGCTTTCCTCTAATTCTTACATTCATCCTATTCTTACCTTCATTATATTCCTATATCCTATTCTTACCTTTCTCTTACCTGTTCCTTAACTCTCTTCTCACTTTCATACTTTAAATATTTACCTACATCTTTCTCTCTTCTGTTACGCGACTTGATAATGGTCCAAGACGGACCGAAACGTTGTCGTTTCTTCACTTTCTGATGTGTGGTTTGGTCATCGTATCATCAGCTTCGTTATTGTGACTCATCATATGTGTTAGGCTATTAATATGACGGGTGTAACAAGCTTCACTGTGTTATATACACCGAGAATTTACTTTATCATTGAATTATGTTTAGGACTGTAGTATACTTTGCTGGCTGGTCAGTTAAATTTTGTTTTTTTAATTTTGTCACGAGGGGCGAGTTTATTGGGCAGCGCCACTCATCCTGTGAGTGGACACACCGCCATAGCAGCATATTCAACACTCCCCATTAGGAAGAAAACCTGCTGGGTTGTTCTTCCTGTTAACGAGTGTTATACATGATTGTAATAACCCTTATCGAGGCTGGTAGTTAAAAATTGGTGTTGGGTTTAATTGAGGCCTATAAATGAACAAACATTTCGTAATTTAAAAATTTTATAAATGTATAAATAGAAACAATTGTATATTTATGATTAAAAATTAAAAATTTTACATTTTCTTTTCCCCTCTGCGGCCTATTACAACCTCGTTCTCCGTTTTCTAAACATTCCTCTCACCAATTTCCCCCATTTTCTCTGCATTTCCTCTCCTCACCGTTTTTCCTATCTGCCCACCACCTCTTCCTCCTCCATTAGTCACTTTCTCTTCGCAAAACCCAAAGAGAAATGAAGAGAAATGAGGCCAACTCTGGGCAAGAAGGGCCCAACCCACAAGCACAGTTCGCCACCTTCTCGCCTGTGTCTGGAAAATTTATGGGGCGGCCTCGTTGTAAAAATCCTTAGTAATGACGGATGTGGGGATAAGTGCTTCGTTGTTAGCGACCGAGGCGGTGAGAAGGGCAGCTGAGAGGAGATGGGGAAGCTCAAGGGAGAGGGGTGGGGCTCAAGGGAAAGGGGTGGGGCTCAAGGGAGGGGGGTGGAGCTCAAGGGAGAGGGGTGGAGCTCAAGGGAAAGGGGTGGGACTCAAGGGAGGGGGTGGAACTCAAGGGAAAGGGGCATCAAGTGTGTTACCAAAGGGGTGGAGCTCAATGGAGAGGGAGCAGAAGGAAGAGTGGACAGGAGAGAAAGGGGGCAGAGTGTAAAATGAGAGGGAACAGATAGGGAATGGGGTGAAGCCGTGGAAAAAGTGGGAGGGGGGGGGTCAAGAGAGAAGAGGTGACCCAAAGAAGGAAGAGAAAGAATAGCGGAAGGGATAGAGAGAGGGAGCACAGGATAGGGGGAATAAGGGGAAAAGGGAACAGAGGGTGAGTAGGAGCGCAAGGGACAGGTAGGAGGAACCATTGGAAGAGAAGTGTAGTGAAGAGGAATGGGAGAGACATGAAGAAATAGAAATAGAGAGAGGGGAAGCAGAACGAAGGAAAGGAATAGAGAGGAGAGAAAGGGTGGATTTTGAAAGGAGAGTAGTAGAGATTTATAAGTCATCAATAATTTGATTCATTAATGTTTACAACTTTCTTTGCACAAGTTCAAGTAAATTAATTATCCAAAAGTACTAATATTAACCCCAAATCCTGATAATTTTAACTATACATTATAACAAAACCGGGCATGTCTATTATAATACTAAATTAATGAAGACAACACAAATAGTAACTGTTACAGTTCAGACGATATTTCACAGTGTATTCTGTGTATCTGAGCTACAGTCACCTGAGTTACAATCACCTGCTACAACCAGTCTTCTCCTGAATGACTATCAAAGATATTCCAGCTTAATAATGACTTGTCAGTCTTTGCCTTGACCCTACATGGCACTGTAATTCCAGACTTCACCAGATGATAATAACTTAAAGATTGCTTTATAGTAATCTATACTATAAGAGAGAATGTCTGTGTATCTGTTCAAAGCTGGAGTCCAGATGCTCGGGACTAGCCTTACTCAAAATTGTAGGGGGAATGGTCTAGGATACGGGACAGACATAGTGTGTTTGGGGAAGGCCAAAGTTAAATGATTTAAAAAAAAAAAGTTTCTAATTATTAACACCCCCCCATCCTCCTCCCTCCCTCTGATTCTCACGGTTTCAATTCTGGCCAAGGGTGAAATATTTGTTGAGATGTCCGAAGTTTTTACGGAAAAAAGTATTTCCTTAAAACCATTTAGTAGTTTCATTGCTCCATAATATTATATATGAAAGGGAAGAGGACTTAGTGGGAGGGGGGTTAAGTAGGCTGGGGAATGGGGGGGGGGAGGGAGGAAGAGAGGAGGGGCGGTAGGGGGGAAAGACGAGCGGAGGGAAGATGACAAGGGGAGGAGAGGACACCCGGGAACCGCCGGTTACCCCTCCTAGTAAGGTATATACATGTTTTTACAATACAAGACTTAAGAACAATGTCCAGCTAGGTTAAAGTAACTTTGCTAGGGGATTATACCCTAGAAAGGAGGAAGAGCGGCTGTTTAGCCTTTGAGTTCCTGGTAAAAATAAATGTCAACGGACATTTTATGTGGTATTAAAACATGCCTCGGAACCACCGCAAAAGTTAACATAAGTATGGAGGTCTGTTGTGACCCCTTGAAGCTGGTAAATTAAGTTTAAGTAAAGTTAGCAGGAAACCGGAGACTTCTTGTTAACCGGTGCTCCCAAAGTTTCACAGATTTCTTTTTTAAATATCTTTATTACCAATATTACATTTTTTATTTACTACACACACACACACACACACACACACACACACACACACACACACACACACACACACACACACACACACACACACACACACACATACACACACATACACACACATATATATATATATATATATATATATATATATATATATATATATATATATATATATATATATATATATATATTCGCCAATGATATCAAATATGCAGAATGACCAAGTTATCTTGAGATGATTACGGGGCTTAGTGTCCCCGCGGCCCGGTCCTCGACCAGGCCTCCATCCCCAGGAAGCAGCCCGTAGCAGCTGTCTAACTCCCAGGTACCTATTTACTGCTAGGTAACAGGGGCATCAGGGTGAAAGAAACATTTTTGCCAATTTACTTGATTTACCAAGTCTTGTCTTGTTGTCTTACCCGCTTTGTATGTATATTTCTGTTATGGCAGCTAGCCCTACCATATCCCATGTGTGTTACCATAGTCCATCGCCCCATCCCCCACGGTGTGTGACACCAAAGTGGTGAGCCGCCCATCCCCCCCCCCAGCCATGAGTTACTAAAGGGGCTAGCCCCCCATTTCCCCCCACCATCTCCCCAGCCATGAGTTACCAAAGGGGCGAGCCCTACGCACTACGAAAGTAAGGGGACGTGCTGCAATAAGGCGTGAGTTGCAAGCACAGGAGAGATTCGCACAGCTCATTCTGTCATTTGCTATATATCTGGTAGCGTAATTGGCCTGATTCAGCCATAGTGTGGTAATCAGGGCATTGTTAGTAGCCATTAACCTCTGCATTAAGTTTATCCTTTGCACATCTAAACAGTTATCATTGTTAACAGAACAATTGAGAACTCAGTTCCATGTATTGTCTGCAGCTGCCTAAATATAAAATTGTGAGAGACCCTGAGCCTTAAGCCAAAATACAGTAGTTAGCTATCAGTGCTTTTGGATAGTGTGTGTATCAGTAACTTGGATAAATGTCTGGTTTTGAATTGCAGTAGTAAGATTTTCTGTTAATTTCAGTTTTTAAAATACCTAAAATGTTTTCTCATCTCACCATCTTTAATGTCTTTTGTGATAATATGACCCAAGTATGTGAAAAGTTCATTAAGGTGAGTGAATAGCTACCAGGCATGGGAGATTTTATGCATCTCTTAAATATGGTGGTATGAGTATGGTATGTAGCAAATAATCCCCCACTCTACTGAAAAAAAAATATTAAAATCTTTAGCTGCCTAGATTTATATTCACCAATTGTCTCAGTGCTGAGCTCTAAATGTTTCATTAACATTGATATTTGTTTATGGTCTTAGACTCTTAGCAACGATTTAGGTTCTTAGTAAATATACATGGCCTTACGTTCTTAGCCATTATACAGAGACCTAGAGCCTAATCATCAATACAATCATGGCCCTTGGAAAGGAAGGGAACTATCAGGAGAAAGCATCAAGCCATTACGACTATATAGCACATGAAAGGAATCAGGATAAGGATTTGGGATTTGGGAAGGACTTGTGTCCGACTACTTGGATGGTCTGGGATTGAACGCCAACTTGCATGAAGCTGAAACCGTCGCTCTACCATCCAGCCCAAGTGGTTGGACATGGTCCTTGGATATTAGCAAATATGTATTATCCAGAATTCATCTTAAACATATCCTGCCCTCTAAATAGGTTCCTTTATATCTTGCCTTTCATATCTTTTACCTTTGAACTACGTACAAAGACATAATTAGGATTAACCTCAACAGATGGTCTGAACCAAATACATGTTTAAATGCACTTGTTAATTCGCAGTGTCATAACCACAACACTTGGAAGTGAAGTGACCGATTACTGAAAACACATTTCATAAATGGGTGGTCAAAATGCGGGTTGATGAAACACATTACCAAAATAGTTAGTTTAAATGCGAGGAGAATATCTGCCAAGCACATATATGTTGCAAAAAAGGCTTGTCCTGAATGTAACTACAGCTGGAAACACTTTCTAAACAAAACGTTTGAATTTTATTTGCTCAGCACACAGCACTTTGATACAACCTGATTGTTATTAATACAAAATACATTCTCTTTCCTTACCAACCTCCGTCCCATCCCAATTCCTTATCCTGACCCCCTTCCAAGTGCTATATAGTCGTAATGGCGTGGTGTTTTCCCCTGATAATTCTCTCCCTCCCTCCTTACCAACCACACGGTGGGGAGAGCGACGGAGGAAGTTTAATATAGCAATCCACAGATATTTTAGCGATTATTATATTTTAGCCTAACTTTTGGCTTTGACTTTGGTAAATTTAATTTTGAAAGCTTTGACAGTCGAATAGTTAATACGTGTGTAAATTCATAGCGTGCACACACACACACACACACACACACACACACACACACACACACACACACACACACACACACACACACACACACACACACACACACACAAACACACACACACACACAGAGGACCAAAGAGCCAAAGCTTAACCCCCGCAAGTACAACTATGTACAAACATACACACACACGCAGTTTCCTCCTAATGGTCCTATTTACCTAGCAATAAATAGGTACCTGGGAATTGCAGGCTGCATCCTGGAGATACGTATGTGTGTGTTTGAGAGAGAGAGACGTATTAGATTTAGATATATTAGATTTAGATGTATTAGAGTGATAGAGAAAAAATAAGCCAGGAGACATTAGACAACCGATGGATAGAAAGACTTAACAGTTCGATCCCGCAGGAACAGGAAATACCAATAGCATATTAACACACATACATATACGTGTGAAACTTACACAAGCTTGTGTTAAGAGGCTCACACATGGTTAAGGTGATTTTATTAAATCTGTCACGCCTCTAGATTTCTCGGGTCCCCTGTAGAGCCCACTGATAGAGGCCAGCAACCGATCTCACCTGTGAAGGGAAGTGACTCAGAAATTATGATATTCCCATTTATCCTGGTCACTCATGTCCTAAAGATTTAGTTCTACTGAGACGGTTTATCCATGCTTGGAATTCACTTTAGAATGCTTATGTAGGTATACTGTAATTTAATTGGCGATATTTTATAAAGAATTTTATTAATATTTCGTATCAGTTTTCAATTATGTATGTAATTATGTGAGTCATTTATTCAGAGAAAAGGATTTTTATGGTGTCATAGAAATTAGATATTAATCTATATCTTTTTTATTTACTTAACTAAATAACATACATAATTCTTCGATATATATATATGCATATAAAATCCTCTTTTTTTCTCACCTCTCTCTCTTTCCTCCTTGCTCTTCCCCACTCTTTCTCTCCTTCTCACTTTCTCCTATTCCGTATCTCCCTTACTCTCTCCACCACTTACTCTTGCCTCACACCACCAACGTCTCCTTAAGCGCTGCACTAATCGCAGCAGGAGGCTGACTCTGGCACAGTGGCCATCACTGGGTCTTCAGAGGAGGTTATAGTCGGGCCATTGATTAACCCAGGATATTGGTGGCCTGCTGCTTGTGTTGCTGAGGATGGTGTCGGCCTGCTGCTTGTGTTGTTGAGGATGGTGTCGGCCTGCTGCTTGTGTTGCTGAGGATGGTGTCGGCCTGCTGCTTGTGTTGCTGAGGATGGTGTCGGCCTGCTGCTTGTGTTGTTGAGGATGGTGTCGGCCTGCTGCTTGTGTTGCTGAGGATGGTGTCGGCCTGCTGCTTGTGTTGTTCAGGATGGTGTCGGCCTGCTGCTTGTGTTGCTGAGGATGGTGTCGGCCTGCTGCTTGTGTTGTTGAGGATGGTGTCGGCCTGCTGCTTGTGTTGCTGAGGATGGTGTCGGCCTGCTGCTTGTGTTGCTGAGGATGGTGTCGGCCTGCTGCTTGTGTTGCTGAGGATGGTGTCGGCCTGCTGCTTGTGTTGCTGAGGATGGTGTCGGCCTGCTGCTTGTGTTGCTGTATACAGGACATTGTAGACGGCCTATTGGCTCATACGAGATGGCTCCTGTCTATATTAAACCAAACTCAATCAGCTGTCTAACCTTTACGTGAAATAATTCACCTCTTTCACGTCAGTTATGTAACCACTCATACTCTCGACCATCTGTCTCTCTGTCTCTCTCTCTCTCTCTCTCTCTCTCTCTCTCTCTCTCTCTCTCTCTCTCTCTCTCTCTCTCTCTCTCTCTCTCTCTCTCTCTCTCTCTCTCTCTCTCTCCCTCTCTCCCTCTCTCCCTCTCTCCCTCTCTCTCCAAGTAAATTTCCAAATGCCTATTATTTTTTTATTTATTTCGACCATCACTAAAATAGTATCCATGTAAATATAAAACAAATTCTTTGAGTACTTGAGCTACTTCACCCCACTAACTCACACCACCACAATAGATCAATCTGAAAATCGTCTGACGATGCTCTAGCAGCATCTTGTGGTGAAAGCTTCACCTAATATTCCGCTACAACCACGAGCATCCACAGCATCTCTCAGTGAGAACATCACAATATCTCACTACCGCAAGCATTCACAGCGTCTCGCGATGAGAACACCATACAATATCTTAAGACGACTACAAGAAGCACGGCATTTTATGGAGAGATGCCACTCTTAACTACCCGGGCTCTCCACTACCTTCTCACCTGTCTCAAGTTTCAATTATGTTTTGATTAATTGGAATGACCTCTCCCACCTTGAGAAATGTAAACAACGGAGGAGGAATACGTCATGGAGATGGGTAAGGTGGCTGAGGAGTGATGGGGCTGGACACGAGGGAGATTAATAAGCTGGTTTAGGATGAGAGTGATTGGCTAGACTTGTGGTAGAGTGATGGGGCTGGACAAGGAGCAGAGATCTCGGTAGAGATTACCTGTTTATATTAAATCTTATTATTAATGTTAAGATTGGAAGCGTTTACGAGCTTTAAACCTGTATTTTCATGCTGTTGCCTTGAATTATGTAGCTAAGATTAAGCGGGTAGAGGAGCTTAATGGTAGTTTAAACTGTATAAGTGTTTGACGCGTAGGGTTTAAAAAATAGGACCGAGAAATAGAATTGTGTCCATTAGTCCTGTGATTGATACCTTGAACGTTTTTAAATTCCCTCCCACCTGTATTACCTGATCCCGGTGATTATTTCAATTATATATGATTTTAGTTAAAATACTATGATAACATTATAACTGCCCTAGTGTATATAATTTAAATTATTGTGTAATTTTTACTTTGGCGAGTAGACCCCCAGGGTTCCTAATGAACCCCAGTACATATAATAATTAAAAATTAAGTAGTTATAATATATCTTGGTATAAATTAGTTGCTTGGGTACCCGCGGTTGTTGAAGTGACGAGGGGCCACATCTTCACTACACACGACTATCAACGCTGTAACCATCTTCAACGCACACCTTCCTCATCAGTGTTCCTTCTCAAAAATCTCAACAAATTTCAAAATAAAATGATCTTATGGGATTGGACCCAACTAAGGCTGTGGAACCATATCAGATGTCACCATGGATATTAAGAAAAGGAGCGGAAGCCTTGTGCTGACCACTTACTGTGATATAATGTTACTGGATACAGAACTGCCAGAGAGTTGAAAGGCAGCCAATGTAGTTACAATATACTCAAAGGGAAACGGACAAGAGTCATACACTGCCAGTCTATGTCTTGCTTGCAGATTATGCAAAATGATGGAAAATGAGTTTATGTGGGTAATGTGTAAAACCATGAATTGTGACCAGAAGATGCCTCAGGAATCCTAGAAGGTTCAGTTGAATCTCAGGTTTCGATTCCTAGGGTTCAGTAAAATCCCAGGCTTGGATTCGAACCCAGTTTGCAGGTTCGAATAATTCTCATGGCTCCTACTGATTTCCATATTCAGTAGTTTCTTATTTCTTAAATAATAATAGTTATTTAATAATAATAATTATTATTATTAGTGTTATCGTCATATACTTTATTATACGAGGTTACAGTTATAACACTTGTTATTGCAAAATAGACAAATTACAAATAAGAAAAAGTTTCCTGGAGACTGTAAATTTCTACAAAGTCTTCTGATGCTGGGCAGGAACCGAGTGGGTATTTCCTCTCTGCATCGCCACACTGAGTCGCTGGAAAAAGCAGCTCGCTGCTCAAGGGTTTTTTGTTGTTTCAATGAGCCTGGAACCCTGATCTTTGAGAAAGCTCCTTGCACACACTACCCATATGGACCAAGGTTTCCGATCCTAGAGGAACAAAGTTGTAATGGTGGTCCATTAATATATAAATATATAATTTACAAACAAAATTCCAAGCTTTATAAGATGCAGGAGATTCAAATAAAAGTTTACCAAGGCGCTGGATATATCAGTTACATTATTAACCTCGGCACAAAAATGGTATGTATATATCATGCTACCTGAATAAGTCTTGGTGTAGGACCAAGTAATATCACGCTCTGAATAAGACTAATTTAAACTGTCGTGGGAGAGAGAAACCTCGCATTCATTTCAAATATTACTTTCTCCAAGAAACCCATTGGCTGCCTCTACCCTTCTCACACACACCACTCTCTTGCCTTTTTCACACCACCCTCCCACTCAGCACCTTATCTCAGCTCTCCCATGCCACCCTTCCCCTTCTCTCACCTCTCTACCCCTGCCATATACCCTCTCCTTACCTCACCATCTCCCTTTGTCAGTTACCCAAATAAAAATGTTAATGAATTAGTAAACGTCAATCAGACGGAAGATAAGGCTGAGGGCGCTGGTGTCTACAAGAGTCCTTGCAATAATTGCAGTAAAGTTTATCAAGGCGAAACAGGCAGAGATCTGAAAACCTGTCTTAATTCACCTGGGTGAATGTTGTTTGTTTTGTGGTGTTAATGCTTGTTCTCTAGTGTTGGTATATGGTTTCATGTGCTGTTTGTTTATTGAAGGCGGTGTTTGTGTTCTGGAGGTGTTGGTATTCAGTCGGTGTGGGGTTTCCAGTCATTATTGTTTGGTTTCCAGGTGGTGGTGTTTGCCTTTCAAGCAATATCGGTGTTTTCTCAGAGTTTCCGATCTCTCTTCGCCCATTCTTTTTGCCCCAATTCTCTAGCTTTGTTTAGTTATGAAGAAAAGATGAAATCGAGTTTAGGAATTACGTGCCATGGAAATTGAATTTTTGGGATTATATCAACTGAAGGTCGAATATTGAGATATGAATAAATGGAGATGGAGTTTTAGGATTGAAATGGTCTATGAGAATTGATGTGGAATATTAGGATTTAAATGGACGGGGAGCATTGGCAAGGACTTTGTGGATTTGGCAGGGAACTGTGGGGATTTGGAAGTGGAATGTGGGATTGGCAGGGGACTATAGGGATTGGCAGTGGACTGTGGGGATTGGCAGAGGACTGTGGAGATTTGACAATGGACTGTTGGGATTGGCAGTGAGCTGTGGGGCATTTGGCAGTGGACTGTGGGGATTGGCAGGGGGCTGTAAGGATTGGCAGACTGGCTATTTTCTGTAAGCAAAGCAGTAGAGTTAAATGGGAAGTTTTTCTCTGAATGCTCTGTGTTCCCTTCTTTGAGGCTGTGGGTCCCTACAATTGCACCAGAGGTGGTAACCCCCCTTTATATATATATATATATATATATATATATATATATATATATATATATATATATATATATATATATATATATATACATACACACACACTCACATACACAAGAAGGTACATTGGGTTTATGAGAGTACTTAGCATTGATATTTTTACATTCCTGTAAAACCACTAATTCACATAGCGTTTCGGGCAGGGTATGCGAACATGTCAGCCTCACTTTAGGTTTCAACAAAAACATGGCCATGTAAATTGCATTGAAATATTGCAATAGATATCTCTGTTCTGTCCACAGTTAAAAACGCAAGACAGCTAAAACATACAACTCTATAATATATTGGTGTAGAAGCGTCATCATTTTAGAGCTTGGCCAACGCTCTTCTCATCATAATATTAATCTGATATTTATCCAGCGTAATCCTGTTAATCCCCAGGAACACTAAGGGCTCCCTGTGTATCATGCGTAGCCCAGGGGATTACGTTGGTAGCAGTATATGGCTGCTGAAACCCCTGAATTGCTGTAATGAAACTGGGGAGAGAGGAGAAAGAAGCCTCCCAATGCATGCCAGGTTATACAGAGGTAAAAGGTTAGGTTATACAGTGTTAGGTTATAGAGAGTCACGTTAAAAGGTTAGGTTATACAGAGTTAGGTTAAAAGCCTGTTCTCATAAGAGAGGTTTGATATATTATCTTCTGATGTGTAGTATAGGCCACTATAGGTGATGTTCTGTGCTTTCATGTTGTGAAGGAGGCAATCAGATTCTATAGGATAGGCCTGAAGGGGGAGGAGTAATTGAAAAGTGATCTTCTAGGCCGGCTCTGATGGAAATGAGGCAATTAGATCTGATAGGCCTATTCTGAAAAGCAGATGCAACTATAGGCCTTATGAGCCTATTCTGGTGCGGAGAAGTGATGAGGGATTATGGAAGATATATCCCAGGAGAGATGTTCGCCTCCCTTCTACTTGGAATGATTATGATTGTTAACTGTCTCAAGGGAACCACAAACGACGCCTTCAAAGGAGGCTAATAAAGATGCCGACACGTGAAGTTGCTTAACCCAAGGAGTGTCACAACGCACGTTAACAATTACACAGAGAACGAGTTGAGTAAGACTTACATTTGCCATGAAAACTATCCAACACGTGTCACATTTATGGGTTAAAAAATCCCGCTGAAAATGGTTAACAATATCATCTCTATGTACGAATAATCCAGTGAAGCAATGAACATACGCTTCTTTAATTTTAATGCGTAAGGCGAGAACCCCGTTTTCTGTCTCTATATATCGTGATAATATTGGAATATAAAGTGGCGGAAGCGCGTTTAAAGCCTCGTAGGCCAATCTCAATAGAGGGTTGGTCTGCTGCTGGGGTAGCTGATAGTTGCTGGGTTACTAATGAGGGTGAAGGAGGGGAGAAAGAAGAGGGGAAGAGGGAGGGAGGAAGAGGAAGGGAAGGGTGGAAGGAAAGAGTAAGAGGAAAGGAAAGTGGGGTATGAAAACGAAGGGAGGGGGGGGGGGAATGGGTAAGATTAAGCAGAGAGAACAGGAAGGACATTGAGCGAGAAGATTAGATAGGAAGGGAAAGATGTAGGGGTATAGAAAGGAAGAGAGGGTGTAAGAGGGGAAGAATGGGGGGGGGGGTGCGGGTTGGTGTTAGGCTTATTGTAAGAGAGGGAGGGAGGGAGGGAGAGGAACTAATTCCCAGAAGTAGAGTTAGTGAAATGGGAAAGACAACGAGCGATAATTTAAGGAAAATATAAATAACATCGAGACCTATATAAGAAATGTGCAAAATAGTGAATTTTTGTTTAAAGGGTAAACAAAACGACGAAACTTCAAGAAATTGTAGTTCACTGAAATGAGCAGATGAAATAATTATGAAAGATGATATTAGGCAGAAATATATATGATTTTTAACTAAATATTGTACACAAATTATAATATACTATCAGTAAGTTTAAATATTTGTTACAGATGAGAAATATTATAGTAAGGTATGGGACTAAACTCCCGTCTCCGGACTTACGAGAACATAAGAATATAACATAAGAGCTTAAGAATTCAAGAAACTGCAGAAGGGGCCCTGACAGCTGAATAGACAGCGCTCCGGATTCGTAGTTCTGAGGTTCCGGATTCGATCCCTGGTGGTGGCGGAAACAAATGGGCAGAGTTTCTTTCACCCTGATGCTCCTGTTCACCTGGTAGTAAATAAGTACTTGGGAGCTAGACTCAGGAGTGTCACTGTTGCTTGGTCTGGAGCGTCACTGCTCTCAATGGAGTGACTGAATATTTTGAATTCGCTTTATTGAAAAGTTTAAAGTTATAGTAAGGAGACAAGAGTTGCATTGCGAGGCGTCGTGTCCCCAAAAAACAATACAATTCAATAGACAGCTTCTACAATTGATAGCCTATTGTTACGTTCCAGTGAATAGGTTGTCCAGTGCCTCAGATAGTGCGTTTAGAATTATTTTCTTCCTACGAGGTCTAATTTATTTAAAAAGGCGTTGGCTGGTTCTATTGGGAATTTGACACATGAGACTGTCCATTAGTTACAAACATCTGTTCACTGTGGGTCTTTGTCTAAGATTAAGACCACTAATATGTGTCGAAGCTGTTTATTCCAGAATTGGTCTGACGTACATTGACAATAAGGCCCTCAGCGACTCCGTGCTTAGAATTCTTGGGCGTTTCTTGTTAGCCAACTTTATGAGAGAAAATATTTTCACTTAACAAAGATTCGCGAGAAATAAAGTCACCGGCCTTATTAAGTGTCTGATATACAGATGATTCCAGCTAAATACAGTAAGTAAAATTATTGTAACTTAACAGTAAAGTTTATTATTCCTAATGGAAACTAATAATAAGTTTATAAAGTAAATAAGTTTCTAGCACCGGGCTTCAGGTGAACCCATGTGAATGTTTCAGTTTCAACAGGAACATGAATATAAATCCTAATGAACTCTTGTATTTAAAAGAGAGAGTGCGAGAGAGAGACAAAATAGGTGAAGAGAGAAAATAGATGAGAGAGATGAGAAGACAGACTGTACGATTACTGGGTTGTAAAGGGCAGCAAACAGGTCTTTGATGTCGAGAAGTGATGATTCGTTCAGTGATCAAAGTCAATGTTGAACACTGCAGAATCATTGTATGTCATGTTCAATACTGGATATTGAAAACAGAAATTGCATACCGAAATTTGAAATTTGAAATTGGGTCATGTAAAGTTGACCTGATGTTGCATAATACCTGGAGTCTGGTAAATTGTAAAAAAAAAATCCTCATCGGAGCTCTTTTTAAATCTATTTTACTACTAGATGTGTGTTCAGTTATTTCCTGGAACATTGCTATGGCTCCTTCAAGAGTCAATTAATCCATCAGAGAGTGGAGTTTTTATCATTTTGAGCCTTAAGGACCAAAATTTCTTTCTGGTCAACATGGACACTTCTCCCACCCCATATTCCCTGTTTCGTTTGATATAACGTGGTAGTCGTAAGGAACTCTGTTGTAATTCTGGACAGTTTCGTTTCTGTGATTACAATTAGAGAGTTAAGAAGGGGTGAATGGGTTCAGGGAGGCTGGTGAACGAGAACAGGGGGTGAACGAAAACATGGGTGGGAGGGTTTAAACTAGCACAAGGAAAGGAGGGGTGAACGAGCCGCATGGTCGTTCTGACCATGGTTGTTTTATACAATCAACATACACAATAATACAAAAACACTGCTAAAAACAAGCTGCTTGCTTATGTATATTGCCCATTAATATGGTAAAATAAATGTAGGCTTTACTGGAGAAAATTAACATTGAAATCAGTTAAAATTAAAAAAATGTAACTCTATTTACAGAACACGGAATGTATTTATTTTTAATACACTAAGGAATGTGAATGAAAACAATTTTAAAAACGTACGAGACATTTACAATGCATATTATTGTTTAAACTCTTTTGTGGTGCATGTTAAATTGGATTAAAGGAACACTTGCTGTATATATGATAATGTTTTCGTTTTTATATAGAGTGAAATATGCTCATGTTTTGACATTCCGCCATAGGCTGTGGCACAGCCTACGTTCCTTGCCAGCTGGAAATCAACATGGATTGATGTACTGTAAAAATATCAGGAGAAAATATTTGATACTTTAAATATTTCTTCTTTCCATGTTGCGTAGCGAGTGGCCTCCCCGGGCTCCTGTTGTGTAGTGTGTGGCCACCCAAGCCCCTGATGTGTACTGTGTGGCCACCCAAGCCCCTGATGTGTACTGTGTGGCCTCCCAAGCCCCTGATGTGTACTGTGTGGCCTCCCAAGCCCCTGATGTGTACTGTGTGGCCTCCCAAGCCCCTGATGTGTACTGTGTGGCCTCCCAAGCCCCTGATGTGTACTGTGTGGCCTCCCAAGCCCCTGATGTGTACTGTGTGGCCTCCCAAGCCCCTGATGTGTACTGTGTGGCCTCCCAAGCCCCTGATGTGTAATGTGTGGCCTCCCAAGCCCCTGATGTGTACTGTGTGGCCTCCCAAGCCCCTGATGTGTACTGTGTGGCCTCCCAAGCCCCTGATGTGTTCTGTGTGGCCTCCCAAGCCCCTGATGTGTAATGTGTGGCCTCCCAAGCCCCTGATGTGTACTGTGTGGCCACCCAAGCCTCTGATGTGTACTGTGTGGCCACCCAAGCCCCTGATGTGTACTGTGTGGCCACCCAAGCCCCTGATGTGTACTGTGTGGCCACCCAAGCCCCTGATGTTTACTGTGTGGCCTCCCAAGCCCCTGATGTGTACTGTGTGGCCTCCCAAGCCCCTGATGTGTACTGTGTGGCCACCCAAGCCCCTGATGTGTACTGTGTGGCCACCCAAGCCCCTGATGTTTACTGTGTGGCCTCCCAAGCCCCTGATGTGTACTGTGTGGCCTCCCAAGCCCCTGATGTGTACTGTGTGGCCACTCTTAATTTATGTTCTGACCACTCTTTGTGAAACCAAGTACAGTAATTATTATTGTTACTGCTATTTACATTATAAAAACTACTGCTGCCTTTGTTACTACTGTTGCTGCTGTTGTTACTGTTGCTGCCGTTGTTACTACTGTTTTTACTACTGTTGCTGCTCTTTAACACTATTTTTTTGTCTCTTCAGTCTTATGTTATTATAATTTCTGAGACTCGCTATTATATTTATATTCACCACTTTTTTGTTTTGTTTTATTCCCAAAAGTTTGTAAAGTTTGTTTCACATTTTTCTCCTCCACCTTTCTGCATTGTTTAATTTGCACATTTAATTCCATTATTCAATTCTCAATTCTCAATACTCAATTCTCCTTTCATTGGATTTGGGCTCGTTGCTTGCCCTTCACCACACTACCTCCTATGCACGGAATCGCGGGCTCCTGTACAGGACTGAAACAGGAGTCGGGAGAGGCAAAAAAAAAAAGAAGATTTATTTATTTTGGTGTCCAAACATTTACGGTGTTCGTAGCCAGTATTATTTTGAAGAATTCCAGCACTGCAGGAAGAGGATAGATTTTATTTATTGTTCCCTCCACAGATAGCTATGTGTTTGGTATTTCGTGTAACGTTTTGTCAAGAATACACTTGTGTTGGTTCCCACAGTCAGACAACACTTTGTTATTGCTTCTGTGTGTGTGTGTGTGTGTGTGTGTGTGTGTGTGTGTGTGTGTGTGTGTGTGTGTACTCGCCTAGTTGTGCTTGCGGGGGTTGAGCTCTGGCTCTTTGGTCCCGCCTCTCAACTGTCAATCAACTGGTGTACAGATTCCTGAGCCTACTGGGCTCTATCATATCTACATGTGAAACTGTGTATGGAGTCAGCCTCCACTACATCACTGCCTAATGCATTCCACCTGTTAACTACTCTGACAGTGAAAAAGTTCTTACTAATGTCCCTGTGGCTCATTTGGGTACTCAGTCTCCATCTGTGTCCCCTTGTTTGCGTAGCACCCGTGTTAAATGGTTTATCCTTATCTACTCTGTCAATTCCTCTGAAAATTGTGTAGGTAGTGATCATGTCTCCCCTTACTCTTTTGTCTTCCAGTGTCGTGAGGTGCATTTCATGCAGCCTTTCCTTGTAACTCGTGCCTCTTAGTTCTGAGACTAGCCTAGTGGTATACCTCTGAACTTTTTCTAGCTTCGTCTTGTGCTTGACAAGGTATGGGCTCCATGCTGGGCCCACATACTCCAGGATTGGTCTTACATATGTAGTATACAAGGTTCTGAATAATTCATTACACTGGTTCCTGAAGGCAGTTCAGATGTTAGCCAACCTCGCATACGCCGCAGATATTCTTTTTATGTGGGCTTCAGGAGACTGGTTTGGTGTGATATCAACTCCTAAATCTTTCTCTCTCTGTCCGTTTCACGAATTATTTCATCTCCCACACTGTATCATGTGTCTAGCCTCCTGTTTCCACCGCCTAGTTTCATAACCTTACATTTACTTGGGTTGAACTTTAGTAGCCATTTGTTGGGACCATTCATTCAGTTTGTCTAGGTCCTCTTGTAGCCTCATACTATCTTCCTCTGTCTTAATCCTCCTCATAATATTTGCAT
Source organism: Procambarus clarkii (assembly GCF_040958095.1). Lineage (NCBI taxonomy): Eukaryota > Metazoa > Arthropoda > Malacostraca > Decapoda > Cambaridae > Procambarus > Procambarus clarkii. The sequence continues at coordinate 18,960,012 of NC_091235.1, forward strand.
CATCAGCAAAATGATAATGTGTGTGTGTGTGTGTGTGTGTGTGTGTGTGTGTGTGTGTGTGTGTGTGTGTGTGTGTGTGTGTGTGTGTGTGTGTGTGTGTGTGTGTGTTTGTGTGTGTGTATTTTACTATTTGTGTCTGCAGGATCGAGCTGTTGGATTTGGACCCCGCACTTGTAACCGTCGATTATCTAATGAACTAACATGCTAACTATTTTTCAATCATATCTCTCACACTCTCGCGCACGCGCTCTGGAACAGCAAACATCTTTCCTCATTATAACCGAAACAAAAACTATGAACAATTTGTCCTCGCACCCCACAACAAACCACACCTTACAAACCCATGCAACAAATTAAGTTAATATTTTACCTCAGGTTTACCCACACGTAAGATCTGAGCACGAGTCTTGCATCTAATGTTTATGTTAATGTGTAAGTCGTGACGCCAGGTGACGGCCCCCCCTCACCTCCCTCCTTGTTTCTCTCACTGTAACAAGGCCCATCGAGGAGGAGGGGTAATGAAGCAGTTACATGAGCGACAGAAACAGCTTCGCGTTGAGCAATATATTAAGCCTGGAATTAGTTGCGGGATAAACTTCTTTTTTAAATGGGTGTGTGTATATATTTTCAGCAAAATTCTTGGAATATTTGAGATAGTTTTTGTTTATACTTGTGATGAATCTCGAGTTTGTCGGGTTAGGGAGTTACAAATGTATAAGTGCAGTGTATATAAGGGTCTGCAGTGTATGGGGACTTGTGTCTGCAGTGTATAGGGACAAGGGTCTGCGGTGATTGTATTCACCTAGTTGTGCTTGTAGGGGGCTGAGCTCTGGCTCGTTCGGTCCGCTGAGGGCCAAACGAGCCCCTATCGTCAGGGTTCAGAGCTCCGCTGTTATTGGCATTTTAATGTATGCTAACAAAGACAAATCCACCCACACCGCTCCTGGAACACTAAAATGATAAAATGGAAGAAAATTAATAAGGATTTTCGGGTGGCTGGTTAGGGTAGCTGACTTGCAGGTTTCTGTAAAGGTGAAAAGAGAAGTGGAATAATCAGATTGCCGCGGCGGTAGTTCACGCTCACGACTATTCAAAGCACCACTGGCAATAGGATAATGGCACGAGATTCGGGTGTTTCCAGGAATGGTAGTTAGTGAAAACTGTAGTAATAGAAAGTCTGGCGGCCTTAGAGCGGAGGGTTGTATAAGCTTGACTGCTAAGACACCATTGTCCTAGTTTGGAGTTGAATGTCTTAATACTAGTTGTAAAGAATCAAATAACTAGCATTTGTCTTTCTGATGTTGAATGTATTAGAACAATTAAATCCTGAAACTATTTAATTTCTGTAGGATGCTGCAACCTTGGAACTCGGCGGGATTTAAAGTGAAGAAATGTCGATATTGGAATCTCTTTGGTCAGTAGGATGACGGTCACAAAGGCCTCAGAGGGCTGTAGAATGACTAGAGGCAGTAGCGTATTGAGGAGCAGAGCCAGACTGACCTGGCGTCCCTCTGTCAACACGGGAAGCCTCGTCAGCCAACCAGACCAGGGGTTTCCGGGGATTATTTTGTTGGTGGTCGGAGAATGGAGGGCTTTAGGTGGCATATTTCTATGTCTCTCTCTCTCTCTCTCTCTCTCTCTCTCTCTCTCTCTCTCTCTCTCTCTCTCTCTCTCTCTCTCTCTCTCTCTCTCTCTCTCTCTCTCTCTCTCTCTCTCCAAGTTTCTTCTTCTTTGATTAGTTTACCAATATTACTCTATAATCTGATTTTACTTCTAGTTTCAGTCATTGCGGGCAGCCTCTCAACTGTTACTAACTACTAATTTTTGTGTGTGTGTGTGTGTTACATTTTTATGTTCCTAATTAACAAGAGTGTCATGAACTCTAAATATATATTTACATATCGGTCGCCTTTTCTGCAAAGAGCTACGACCGTTGCATATAGGGAGTCGCAATATTGCAAGTCACTGCTAGGTTTTCGCAGTAATTTCCTGAACAACAAGCCAGGCAGTTGAAGCCTGGCTTGTTTAATACAGCCTCGGAGGCTCTTACTTTCCGTGTGCTGTGAACATTGATAAACCAGTGGTTATTGGTGCTGGCGTGAGAAAGGAAGGGGAGGGAGGTGAAGTGGGAAAGAGAGGGAGAGGGGGGAATCAGAGAAATGAGATAGGGAGAGGAAGGGTGAACTCTGACAAGTCCCGATAGCAATACTTTCACCAATATAGGAGGTGTGGGAAAAGGGGTTCTGTCACCCATCACTCAGGGATGGGGAGTTATTCTGTCCTTGAGCCATGGAGACGGTTCTGTTACCCTCCACCCATGGATGGGGCGCTATTACCCGTCACAAATCAATATAAATAAATCATAAATTTGTAAGAAAAACAAATAATTGTTTCAAATCCATTATACCTGTCAACTATTTTAACCATATTGGCTCAGTAAGTGCTATTGTCCCGGAGCTAGACATACTGTCCCATAGGAATATTGTCCCATGCCTATTATTTGTGTGTGCCATAGGCTCGAAACTATCCTCTTTCAATTACATGAGTCGCCGGTATCAAGACTGTAGCTGTATTGTTTCCTATGTACATAATATATGCCTTTTTGGGTAAATAAAATGAGATTTTGGAGCATTTATGGATCAAAATATCCACGTCCTTTTAATCCATATATTAAAAGATTTATTTGTGCAATGTTTTACTCAAAGCGCAAATAAAAAAGTTCACGTGCAACGAGAAAACATGAGATTTACTGGAACCAAATCCAATTGCAACGAGGCAGCAGAATTGCAAAGACAAACGAGACAAAGATGATGGCAAGTGCTCAGAATTTGCAAGTGGAGTTCCTCCGTCACTCCCGGCGAGCGAGGAGGGAACGGATTAATAAAGCAAAAAAGGTGTAATCCCGGCAGATTTGTCGGTATTAAAAAAAAGGCGAGCACAAGGTGAACTTTGGAAGAATTATTAAATTAAATGAAGAATGATTTGGTTAAGGGAAGCGTTTGGAAGAGTAGGTGCGTTTGTAGGAAGGATTCAACAAGTGAGGAGGATGCCTCAGTGCGACATCCTCACAACGGTGTGCTTGCCAGGGTTGAGCTTCAGCTCCTTAGACCCACGTGAGGCTGGAGAGTTGTGAACCGTTGATACAGAGTTTTTGATTCAAACAAAATGAATTGTAGATAGTTTAGCAAAGTCGACTTGAGGTACGATGAGGGAATTATGAGGCAGGATGTGATGTTTGTGAGGCAGGATGTGAGATTTGTGAGGGAGAGTGCACGATTTGTGAGGGTGGATGCGATATTTGTGAGGGAGGATGGGGGATTTCTGAGGAAAGATGGGTTTTTAATTTGTTAAATTTTGCCCCGAGGGGCGAGTTTATTGGGCAGCGCCACTCATCCTGTGAATGGTCATGCCGCCATAGCAGCATGTACACCACTCCCCAATAGGAAGAAAACCCGCTGGGTTGTTCATGTGTGAAGGAGAGCGCGATATTAATGACCATTCACTCCTCCCTTGACAGTCAGCAAGGTTTATGTCGAGAACAATGATGGAGCGCTCGGGCGGTGTGAAGGAATTTGTCCTCCTCAACACTGGCCAAGGTTGTAGGGCCTCCGCTCCCGTCTCTCCCACCACATTACATGGGGAAAAAAATAGTCACTGGTTTTCATGTATACAAGTATAAACTGTCAAAATGATTAAATATCAAATATATTATTAAATGAATTAACAAAATGAATGAACACTCAATTTCAAATGTAACTCTGAAGTTAATGTTAAAATAACTATATAAGTACAATGCACGAATACATTAAAGAACACTCCCTTTTTTATGCAGTTTATAATGCTTTTTATTATTTTACTACTACTGTCATTATTAGACAGTGTTCTAAAATATATCTTCTTAAATTGTAAGCTAAATATATTTAGTTTCATTTATGCTGCTGTATACCTGTTTGTTGCAACCGGAAGTGTGACGATTTGGAAAACAAGCTAAATATGTAACTTAATAAAAACATGCTTTTTGTATCTCGTGGACTACTATTTTTCACACCAAGAACTAAATTAAAATTAAATTAAAAGAAGAAGAATTAAAAAATGCATTTAAAATACAAATGTTCCTTAATCGTTGTTTTTTTCACAAATAATTGACCCATCTCCCATTTTCTATGCCTCTAAGAAATGCTACAAAAGCAGCAATCTATGTCAGTCTGTCTTTCCAACATCTCACGCTTGTTCTCGTATTATTCGTGCTCCGTGACACACCTGGTCTTAGGGTGTTGGGCGGGTGAAGGTCAAGCAATTAGTGGACAGGTAACCCCTATTCTCTTGGGTGGCCGGATGGACACCTATAGTACGCTTGTTAACCAACACATGTGGTTACATTGGTGGTGTTTTCTAGCCTTTGACGGAGCTTGGAGTTTGTAATGTATGGTTGTGAGGATGATAAGGGTAGATAATGTGGATAGGAGGGGACATAAGGATGGGAATCTATTTTGATTGGTGATGGTTTGAAATGCTGATGATTTGTACTGATGTCCACGAGTTGGGATTTGGGTTGCTGGTGATGGGGGAAGGGGGGGATATAGCCTCTCACTATTAGCCATATCAGGTTAATTTTCACTTAATTTTATGCCGTCTTTGTTCGTAACTCCAACACCGTTGGTAAACCACATCTTGAGGCTTCGATATGTTAATGCTCAGAATCGTTGATGGTGAAGAAGGGGAAGGGAGAAAGCGCCAAGCCATTACGACTATATAGCACTTGGAAGGGATCAGGGTCGAGTCAGTCAGGTAAGGACTTGCGGAAGGAATGATGTCCAACCTCTTGGACGGTCGGGGATTAAACGCCGACCTGCATGAAGCGAGACCATCGCTCTACCGTCCAGTCCAAGTAGTTGGACCTGATGGGGAAGAGAATTCGTGGATTTTTACCATGAAATGGTATTTGATAGTGAGGATGTGAACAGAGGTTCTTTAATGTGGTTGCGAAGAGCTAAATAACAATCCACCTTCCCCTTTACCCCTTTAAAGTCAGGTGTTTCCTGAAGAGAAAAATTATGATTGATGTTTATAATGATTAATATTAGTATGTAATAGGGTGCATAATATGGAGTACGAGTGATGTGTTATAATACTAGAACCGTAGTTGTAGCCTTGTGACTAATCTAAGATTTTGAAAATCTGTTTGAAAGATTTTAAAAGGCAAGTAACTCATCTCGAAACTTTATTATTGATTGTATAAATTTATTCAGTAAGGTACTTAAATATTTGCCAGAGGTTGAAGTATACACCAAAGAGATACTCCCCCAATAAAATAAGGTTTGAGTAACTGAACCAAGTGTGATTAATTTGATGTATATTTATTGTTTGATGGTGCTACGTATATATTTCGTTTATTATTAAAGGATTTGTGTTCGTTCAGTGATTCCCGCTTGTTCAGCGCTTCCCTCTTGTTCAGCGACTCCCGCTTGTTCAACGCCTCCCGCTTGTTCAACGCCTCCCGCTTGTTCAACGCCTCCCGCTTGTTCAACGACTCCCGCTTGTTCAACGCCTCCCGCTTGTTCAACGCCTCCCGCTTGTTCAACGCCTCCCGCTTGTTCAACGACTCCCGCTTGTTCAACGACTCCCGCTTGTTCAACGACTCCCGCTTGTTCAACGACTCCCGCTTGTTCAACGCCTCCCGCTTGTTCAACGACTCCCGCTTGTTCAACGCCTCCCGCTTGTTCAACGACTCCCGCTTGTTCAACGACTCCCGCTTGTTCAACGCCTCCTATTTGTTTGCTTATTCGTATATTTTCAGTTAATATTAAAACACTTCGTCACATTTATTCATGCTTATATATTTACATTAAAAAAATGCATATTCGCCTGTTTGCTTTCGTTAAATAATTTTTCTTGTCACATTTTATGTATTTGTTTGATGCTCTACTAGTCAGACAGTTCAATACTGAGCTCGATTATTAGCTCTTATGTAGGTTAAAAAAAATCTGTAGTTTTTTCTTTATGCAGCGAGTATTTATCATTGCAGATTTTTTTGTTTTGTATTTTTGTTTTTGCCTCGCGTGAAATTTTGTATTAATCTGATGCGGACGTTTTTATCGACTTGTTCAAGCCGAATTCCGAACCAAAATTCATGTGAAATGCTATTTGAAGCGGATCCGATGTTGCTGTGACTTGGTAGCGTAGTGTTGTGTCAGTCTCTTACACGTAACTGTTATACCTGACTGTTACACCTGACTTACACCAAACTGTTACACATGTCTTTACCTCAACTCACTCCTCATACAGTCCGGTCACAAGCACTTTAAAGCATGATATGTAATGCATATTCATAATGTATCTTCATATTGTATATTATGTATATACATTATGTTTATACTATGCATATCATCAAATCTGACACATAACATTTAATTTCAGACTCCCGTACAGTTATGTTACTATATGAAATGTACTTTTGTGATTTCCTTCAATAGATTTTTTGTTTCACAGATCTTCGAGTTACTCAGACCACGGAGACTTATTTTAGGTCTCTGGTCTTTGGAGACCTGTTCATACTGTGTGGGGGATGGTTGCTCGTGTTGTTGGGGCACTATATAATATAGTGTTCTATATATATATATATATATATATATATATATATATATATATATATATATATATATATATATATATATATATTTATATATATTTATATATATATATATATAATATATATATATATATATTGTATATATGTATATGTAATCATTTGCACACTTTGTAACGCAATCATTAGCGAGGAGACAGCGTCTCTCTCCCTTTAACATTAATTACAAAAGTCGCTCTGGATAATATCTACAAATTGCTTGGCTGATGACAAGTGATTTATAATTATTATACAATTCAGTAACCCTGACCATAAATGACTGATCATGTTCTTGATCTAAATTGCGGGTTTCTGTGCCAGAGAAAGCCGAGTGATGTTATGATGAGCTGCGGTATAGCAACAGTAAGGTTCTGTTGTTTGCTACGGTATAGCAACAGTATGGTTCTGTTGTTGTGTGATGAGGTTTTTTAGTGATAAGCTACTGTATAGAGTACTGTTGGTTTTTATAGTGATATTTTATGTGATATTTTTGTTTTCCTCATATTGTATATTGTATTGTTTCTGAGCATAAATATTGTACCTTACGATGGTGCTGTTTTCTGTCGATGCTGCTGTTTCTAGTATTGGTTGATAAAAGAACGTTCTAAACGTTCGTTCTTTGAGCGTTCTAAAAGACGTTCCGGACCAACCGGGCTTTGGTGGGTATGTGGGCCTGCGGGCCGCTCCAAGCAACAGCCTGGTGGACCAAACTCACAAATCAAGCCTGGCCTCAGGCCGGGCTTGGGGAGGAGAAGAACTCCCAGAACCCCATCAACCAGGTATCAACCAGATAGCCCCAATGTGATTTGTGTATGTGCATATCAGTTTTAGCTGAGGCACACAGCTGTTCTCAGTGTAGAGTTTCTTGATGCTTTTGCTGCAGCAGCTAATTACTAATACACTGCTGTTTACTGTTTTGTTAATATAGTCTGATCTGATGTTATGTAATTGGGTCTGTATTTTTCACTGTTACTTGTACTAATGATTTTACCGTTTCTCTTGTACTGTATTAGACACACAGCGCTGGGTCTCGTCTCTCACCTGGTCTGTAAGGTGGAGGAATGTCCAGGTGTTGCTGACGAAATTGACGAAAAAATATTCAAGTAGTTTAGTAAGATGGTAGATGACTTGGAGAAGGAGGGAGGGAATTACCAGGGGAAAGCGCCAAGTCATTATGACTATACAGCACATGGAAGGGGTCAGGATAAGTATATGGGATGGGACCGAGGGTGGGGGGGGGGGGAATAGTGTCCAACCACTTGGACGGTCAGGAATTGAACGCCGACCTGCATGAAGCGAAACCGTCTCTCTTCCGTCCAGCCCAAGTGGTTGAAAAAGTTAAGTAAGAGAAAAATGAAATCTTGCGAATGTTTTTATAGCGAGCCTCGAGCGTATTTATCACGGACGTGTGTTTTGTCAGGTTGAGTTCTCACACCATGTTTATCTGAGGAATTTATATTTTTGTATTTTTTGAGGCATTTCGCTCTGGAGTTAATGGGGTCTTTGTGGCTAATGGTTAATAGTGGGGGGATTAAGAACGTTCACAAATTGGAGTGTCGGGCGTGGATAATGAGTGTAATACTGCTGTGGCTGTTAATTGGTGTGGTTGTGTTGTAATAACTGGTTGTGGGAGACGGTTGGTGGCACCTGAGGGGAGGTGGGGGGTCGCGCCGGAGATAATCTTCTTGTTAATTGTGTAATGCTACTGACACCCGTCTCTGGGAGGGAGGCACCACACACAGTTGATTGACAGTTGAGAGGCGGGACCAAAGAGACAAAGCTCAACCCCCGCAAGCACAAATAGGTGAGTACACACTCATATGATGTGTGTAGATATGATAGAGCCCAGTAGGCTCAGGAATCTTTATACCAGTTGATTGACAGTTGAGAGGCGGGACCAAAGAGCCAGAGCTCAACCCCTGCAAGCACAACTAGGTAAGTACACACTCACAAAGTAGAGCTCAACCCTCGTAAGCATAACTAGGTGAGTACACAAACACACACACACACCTACAAGATGCCATCTCCCTCTATCACCCTCCTCCTCCTCTACCCCGTGTTCCCTATGCACGCGTTTTTCATCCCGAAGATCGTGTGGCGAACCAAGTGTAAGAGTCTTCTAGAGGATCCTTGAGGAACAAGCCCTGTGATTGTGTTGGATACCAGAAGACGGCGCCATCCGGCTCGACCCCCTCTTGCAAGAGAATCAAGCCGAGATTAAGAGTACCCCTAACAGACCGCCCCCCCCCCCCCCAAAGAAAAATAAGACCGAAGAGATACCGTCTGAGGTTAATATCACGACTGAAGTGCTGCCCGGGGTGTATAAACGACACGCCTAGGACATATATGTAGTAATGGAAGCACTCTGAGGAAAATTAGTCCATGGACTAAGTATGTTTGAAATAAATCTTGCTATTATAACATCCCTCGGAAATGAAGCCCAAAATGACTGCATGGCTAGATTGTATCCTTCTTATTGAAGCCTATCTCTTTGATGATTGTGCTTAGTTACGTAGAATGGTGCATATAAAAGGCAGAGCCATCCTGTGTAGGAGACTTGACACTCTACCGTGTCTTGGTGTGAGCGTCGCATGTGAACTACGCAAGTACTCACAGGAGCCATTCCATAAAGTGCTGAAGATCCAAGATTATATGAAAGTTAAAATAGTTGACGGTAGTTTGTTGTTTTCCATAGGATAGGAGACAGACAAATTGCTTTTCATCATCGAGATAATTAAGTCCCTCTTTACCTGTTGGGTCGCAAGCCATTTCTTGTATACCTTTCTCTTCTTGGATTAGAAGGAAATTTCATCTCATTCCACTCCCATTCCCATGAATACCTTCCATTTCCATGATTCTCCTCATCATCCTAATCCCACCCTGACACATCGTACCTGCTTGATACTTGCTTGAAGGCGTTCTGAGAGTTCCTCTACTCCTCAAGTCCGGCCCTAGGCCAGGCTTGACTTGAGAGCTTGGTCCATTAGGCTGTTGCTTGTAGCGGCTTGGTCCGGCACTCCTTGAAGAAAATTATCCGGTTTTCTCTTCAAGATGTTCACGGTTGTTCCGGCAATATTTCTTATACTTGCTGGGAGGATGTTGAACAACCGTGAACCTCTGATGTTTATACAGTGTTCTCTGATTGTGCCTATGACACCTCACCCGCAACGCCAAACTCTACTCCCACGACAATCCCAAACCACACCCCTCCACCCCCCCCCTCCCACTTCACATATCAGCCTGCCTATCTTCAGTAATTAGTGTTGGGATTGTGTGATAATCAGGCTGTCCGTCTCAGGCCTGAGGAGAGTCTCGCGAGGCCGGATTTATATTTTATTTTATTTTATTTTATTTTATTATTTTCTACCACAGACGTAGCCAGACATTTACAATACTAACCAGCATATATACATTTTATTTTGTCCTCCATAGACAGGGTTAGAGATCTGTTAAAAATATGGTTCAGTGATTTATTGAACAATCAACCACAAAGTGATTGTAGGTCTTTTAAAATGATGTTATATAGTTACATCACATACATTGTATAAGTTTTTCATTACATAGTCTTGGCTACAAGTCCAATATATCATCAAGTGTCCCAATAATCATATAGTATTTGCCTGGCGGGATCAGAGACAGTGTTTTCTTCCCTTTCCCGGGAAGGCTTGCCCCCCCCCCTTCTTATTTACCCCAAACTTGGCACACCTGGAGTTAATTTGTCTCCTTAGCTGCAGAGTGGTTTTCGTAAATGATTGTAAAGCCGATTTTGAGCAATTATGGAGCGTCTTAGGATTGGCTAATTGGACGGATTTGGCCATAGAAGGTTTGTTTTGATTGGGAAGTGACATGTATGTAGCATTGGGCACTGCGTAAGTTGACATTGATTGATTACATTTGCTTTTAGATACAAAGCCCAGCTTTTTAATCTTAAGTACAAAGCTCATTGGTTTACTCAATTTTATGGTACTTTATTAAACATTAGTGAATTGCTGTCATTCCGATTACAAAAATTCCTGCAAGGGAAACACGAAGACAAACATGAAATCAAAAATGGAATATTTTGACAAAACGTCAGGACCAAAATATCAGATGCGGGTCATATTGAGTTGGATTATCAGATGATTGAGTCCGGGGAGGGGATGGTCTCATTATATCACGAACTGGAACGGAATGATGTATTATTTTCGAAATTGAATTTGAATTGAAAATGGGATATATATCAGTTGGAAAAAGTGCAGTGATAGTGTGTATTTTGCTAACCCCGAGGATGGAGAGGGCGACCTGCCTCCTTGCTTTCAGAGGCTAAGTGTGGACTGACCACACCCCACTTAAGAGGTTTGCCCTCTGACCTCAGGATGTTGACGTCTCAACATCACGTAAGGATGAAATGAGAGAGTTACCCCCACAATCAATGCAGTCTCAAAGAGAAGGGGCACACTGTAACACGTTATATGTATTGAAATTGCTATCCCAGGTGACGAAACTGCCTTTGCTATATTTACTTCATCCTTATACTTAGGGTCGACTTAAGCAAATCTGTAATGCTTCAACAGTACAATTTTTATCTCGCCACAACCTGCTTTATAGCAATGAAGAAATTGTTTCAACGAAGAAATTGGGATCCTCTCGGAATAAAAAATTGGATGCTCTTGGACGTAGGTTCGAATCCTCGTCACGGCGAAGATTTGTTCGAAGAAATTGTTTCATACTTCATTAGGTGTTTCTTGATGTTCCAGTTCATTTCATTGTGTAATTTGTGTTCCTTGTATTTCATCATGACGTCAAGGAAGCAGGGTTATAACCGGAAGAAGTCTGCATCACATTCCGACACAGATTTGTAAGAATTATATATCTACGAGATAAGGATCCGTCAAGGATTCGACCCAGGACGTCAACAATTAGCAAACTCAGTATTATATACCCAAGCCCTGGTGTCCCAGGGGTCGAATCCTTGAGGGATCATCAGGGTATTGTTTGATATCACAGATGCTTGGGGGCCATTCAAGCTAAACACTTGTGTGATGTCCAGCATGATGACAGCATGATCAAGGAATTGATGAAGTATATGTGGTTGTGAACCAGGAGTGTTGGTGGGTGTAGGATGCATGTGGCTCTCAACACCTTAATACACTTAGAATACTAGCTATGGTACTGAGAGAGAAAGAGAGAATGAATGGGGAATAACGGTCTGAGAGACGAACGATTACATGGAAGAGAGATGTCGGCAGGGACAAAGGGTGTGTAGAAATGAGATATGGAAGAGACAGAACGAATAGGCAGATGGAAGGGCAGTGGGGTGAGAAGAGCAGAAACCATAATTAACCTCAGCTTGCCACAAAATTCCCCACTAAAACATGCCATAAATATCCCCCCTAATTCACCCCACATTCCCAAATGCACCACAAAACGCCAAGAAGCTTTTAAACCTAAATTTGTAGTGTTCGATGTGCCTCGTAGATAAAATATCCTTGCCCCCAACTCCAACAGGAAAATGCGCATTTATTATCAGACTCTTAAACGTAAATACTCTGACAGGAACGTGAGGACTTTAATCATCACATATGAGATATCTGGGTTGGTAGTATGTCACTGTTTTGCCTCCCGCAGTGTTGGTGTCAAACGGTAATGTTGGAAAGTCTTTGGTTTTGTGGAGGGGAGTTCGTCTCTACGGACCTGGATGTCAGGGGAGAATTGACTCTTGTTATCAGGAGATAGGCAATTAGTGTATCATACCTGCAATTACAACCTGCGCTATTTCTTGGCGGGGGAGAGGTGGAGTAAGGAAAGAATTGAAGGATGAGTAGCGCGCGCACGTGTGTGTGTGTGTGTGTGTGTGTGTGTGTGTGTGTGTGTGTGTGTGTGTGTGTGTGTGTGTGTGTTTGTCTGACCTGCCTCTATTTTTTTAAAGGCCTCGCGGCTGAGTGGAGTTGTAGTCTTGGGGGGTTGTAGTCCTAATGGCCTGGGTTCGATTCCCGGCGGAGGCGGAGATATGGGCTGATTTTCTTTCACCCTGATACACCTGTTCACCTAGCAGTAAATGTGTATCTGAAAGTTAGACAGCTGCTACGGGCTGCTTCCTGGGGATGTATGTGCATGTGTTAGAAATGTATGTAGTAGATATAACAGAGGAAAATAAATTGGTTAGAAAGGCCGGGTCCAAGAGCTAATAGCACGATTCTGCAGACACAAATAGTAAATAGGAAATACACACACGAAAACTATACACGTAGAGGAGCCATAGAGATAAAATATATATCTAATTTGAGAGCAGTAAATATATGGAACGAATTACCCCTGGAAATGGTAAGTCTTAACTCCATCGAGAGATTTAAAAGCAGAAATCACCTGAAACAGTCATTAGCAGACGCTGCATTACACAATCTTAAATTGAAAATGTGGGAGTCAAGGAGCTGAAGCTCAATTTATCAAGGTATTATACAAAAATTATTAGGTGAGACTACACTCTCAGGCTGCTGTACACCAGCAGGGAACCCACACTTTCTTAACACTATGAAAAAGATTAAAAGGTTTGTCGTTGGGCTAATCCCCTAGAAATGAGGGACCAGAGTTATGAGGACAGCTTAAGGAACTAGATCTTACAAAGCTGGACAAACAAGGACCAGGATGGCACAATCAAAACATTCAAACACTTTCGTGGTGTTTACAAAGGTGGAATGGAAGGGAACTGCGAGGCGAAAGCGCCGAGCCATTAAGACTATATGGCACGTGAAAGGGATCAGGATAAGGATTTGGGATGGGACGGAAAGAAGGAGTTACAAAAGTGGAAAAAAACAGGTTGTTTGATCGGATAAAACAAAAAACAAAAGGAAATAATACGAAACTGAGTTCTGAACCAAAGAATTAGATCAGTTCAAAAATCGCCCTAACCTAACAGACTTATTTACA